>NW_024349797.1:1669794-1677160 GCF_902729225.1 Pteropus medius | reverse complement strand
TGTGTGTGTGTGTGTGTGCGTGTGCGTGTTTGTGTAAATTACATGAGCATGGGGGAAAATGGAAGGACACAAATCAAAATGTTAACACAGGCTACCTAGGGAAAGCAGGGCCAGGGATGGGGATGCTGATGTGAAAGAACAGGGAACAGGAAGGTAGCATGAATGATAAAATGTCATCTGAATAAATTATATATGCATATGTATGTTTACATATACATAAAGAAACAGAACACAGAAAAAGTACACGTATAAATTTAAAACTCGGAAGAGTGGTTCTAATAAGGACAAGGCTGTGAGCTCTATATAGGTCAGTTAGCTGGGCAAGGATGAGGGCTTGGTTTTGTGGCTGAAGGCCTTACCCCAGGTCATTTTGTTGCAGTGAAGGATATTAGTCAGAAGTAGATCAGGGAAAATGTGTGGGTGGCTGAGCACAGACACACTGCTGCATTCGGCAAACCAATAACCATAACTACCATCTTGAAGTGCCTACGATGTACTAATTTCTCAAAGGTAGATATTTTTATCCCCATTTTATGGATGAGGAAAACTGAGGGCAAGCAACACAAGGCTGCTTAGTGAGTGAACGGAGATTCAAGCCCAGGTCTGTCTGATTCCAGAACTCCTGCTTTTGGTCTCATCACAGCTCGGACCTCACATCCTGCTGCTCTCAGTGGGCTGATCAGGGCTGGGCTGCTTTGGTCCAAACTGGGTCTCTGCAGGGCCCTCTCTCACAGGCGTGGGTCCTAAAGTGTAGGTGTTGCTATGAAAACCAACCAAGCCACCACCTAGTGAATGCTTCCTGTGTGTACTTGCTGGCCTGAATTTGGATGGCAAAGCTACTTACCTGGGTGAGGGGAAAACGGCCTGTTTGGGCCTCTTTTCCCTGGGGAGCAGAGGTACGTGGAAAAGTAGGGCATCTGGACACCTACCCCAGGACAGGTGAAAGGCAGACTGGCTTTTTAAAAAGGACAGTTTCACCAAGTCTGACATCTGGCTCCTGAGCCGTATCAGCAGTCACTTTGAGAGCAAATGCTTGGGGCTTTCATGGGATCCTCTCCCACCTCTCCTTGCCAAGCACCCCGCAACCCCACTACACACAAAAGAACTAACAGTAGTGGCTTGTTCAGTGTCCTGGTAATGTGACTTCCACCCAAATCACTGAGCGCTTGTGCTGTTGCTGAGGCTGCTCCAAAGTGGGTACTTCAGGTAAAAATCTCAGTTTTACAAATCGATGTCGCCTGGGGTGACCTTTTCTCTTTTTTACCTTGCTTTTCTCATTCATAAAATGGAGATCGATTAAAAGGATATGCTCATGATTAAAAGGATATGATATGATATATATGATATGATATATAATATATATATTATATATTACATATATATAATATATATATATGATATGATATATCATATATATATTTCTAAACAATAAGAGACATTATGTATTTAGATAGATCAGGCCAGTTCAGCTTTTGGCTGAAAACAGCAGCGCTGCCGACACCAACAGTTACCGCCATTTTAATTTAGTAAGTCTGGACGTTTCCAGTGCAACAGGACCACTGTTTTATACAGGTCTCTATGTCTTAACAATGGCATTGATGACTTCCAGGAGCTGGCTCATTAAGTAAAGTTTAACTCTACTGCAGAGGGTGAGCTGGCTGCACAGACTGCCTTCCCTGGGCCCTCCTCTCTCTGAGGCTGATGGCTGTCATTCTCTCTTTGAGGCTGCAGCAGCCGGAACCGGAGCCAGTGCCTGCTGCCTCCCTTCACTGCCCAGTGGAAGCACCACAGATCCTGGGAGGGGAAGATAGAATGAGGAGGAAGCGTGCAGCAGGCAGTTGTCTTTGCTTGAGGATTTGACGCAGGGCCTGCCCACGCCCGCACTCTTGCTCTTGGCCCACAGATTGTAGACTGAGCCTCGTGGCCAGGACAAACTGCTTGGCCTTTCAGAGCCTCAGTTTCTCTATCTTTCCAGCGGAGCAAAATCCTGACTGTAAATAATGATCTCGTTATTAGTTCCTTCAAGACTGGGACTTGATCTCTGGAACCTGGCACGGTGCCTGGTGCACGGTAGGAATCCAAAGAAATGCTTTTTGTTGACATGGACCTCCCAGAGATGTATGGCTGGACAGTGTAAAATGTAATCATTTAGAAAATATCGTTCTTTGTTCTTTCGTATTTTCCCGTGCATGTTAAAGTATGGGATTTGTACACTTTTTCCTCCATCCTATTCTTCTTTGCATTTATTTTACTTAAAAAGTGATTTCCTTCTGACTTATTAAGTAAAGCTGATAGGACCTCACCACATGTCCCTGTTCTGTTAGCTTTTCTGAGAGGAGAAGGTAAAATCCAGGCTCTGCTTTGTTCTGCGTGAACATAGAAATAGATTGACCAGCTCGGGAGGAGAGCTTTTCTGTGTCCTGGGAGCTGCTGCTAACTCTTTCCTGCTCCCATTGGGACTATAGAGCCTTCTGAGGTCCCCAGACAGTGTGATTTACCCAGATCTAGACAGGACAATGGTTGGATCTCCCAGTGGGCTCCCAGGCACTGGCTAGGCGGGTGTCCTTTAGAGAAAAGAAAAAAAAAAAATCCATCCAGATGGAATGATAAAGGAATGACATCACAGTAGGCATGGCAACAGCAGGGTAATCATAATCTCCCCACAAGGTGGTCAGAACCCCAAGGGAAGGCCTAGTTTCATTGTGCTCTTTTCCCCATGGGGGTAGCAGGAGCAGGGAGGCGGGGTTGGAGGAGGGGTTGCTTATCCAATGGCTAGACCTGGCCAGAGGTTTTGCTTTTCACTTCAGACCTGTCTCCCTGCTCTGACAGTCTCTCTCTGGGCTGGTGGTGTGCCACCTTGAAGCATTTGCATTCCGTCGATTTACTATCCAGACTTGCCCTGGGAGTTTGGTGAGAGAGGGAGGGCAAAAGCCGAAAGAGAGGGAAGCACGTTACTGGAGAGGGAAGCAGAGAGATGAAATTATCATCGGGAAGTTCTATGGAACCCTGGCGCTCCATCCTCAAGTTCTCCTCGGAGGCTCTGAGCTCCTCTGATAAATGCATCATCCATCTCTCGCCCCTTTCTTGTCTTCTTTGGGCCTGGACTTTTGCAGCAGATGGTCTTGAGCTGGGTGTAAACCATGTAAGTTGCGCCAATTTCAAGGTCACTTATGTCCAAAGCCCAAAGATACGAGATTCTGAGCCATGCCCCGAGGTACCGTGTGGACGTTAAGCTGCTATACATATGGTGAATGCCAACACCCTGGATACATGGCATCTTGTCTCAGGAGGTCATTTTGAACACAGGGCAAGGGCTTTAGGGGTTGCAGAGTTGAATGAGGGGCATGAACCAGGAGGTTGCTATTCTGGGGTGTCTGGGTATCTTGGTCCCAGAAATCATTTCTCCTTTCCTGTCACTGGGGGGGTAACCATGCCTGAGTCATGCCTGGTTGCCTCTCTGTAGGCCAAATCATAGCTTGTCTGTCTCTCTTTCACCTTGGCATTTTGGGGTCTTAGATGTGAGGCAGCCTGACCAAGGCTTGTGTGGCTATCATGAGGCGGGATGCTCCATCTCTATTCTTCAATGGAGCTCCCGGCCCATGAACATTTTAAGACATTTAAAAGTCTCTTGAGAAGCATACTCTTTCACTATCTGGAATTCCAGTTGCCAACTGGAGAGATTGCTCCTCCAGCTCCTTTTGGCTATGGGTATCTTTGTAAAGTGAGTTTATTATTTACATTTTTTTTACTGAGATAAAATTCATGTAACATAAAGTTCACCATTTCGATTGTGTGCAATTCATTGGTTTTTAGTATTTTAAAGTGTGCAACTGAGTGGTTTCTCGGATAATCACGGTGTTGTGCAGCTATCATCACTATCCAATTCCAGAACCTTTTTATCATCCCCCAAAGAGATCACATACCCATTAAGCAGTTGCTCCTTGTTCCGCCCTTTCCTAGCCCCTGGCAACCACTAATCTGCTTTCTGTCTCTATGCATTTCCCTATTCTGGAAATTTCATATAAGTGGAACCAGATAATATATGTGGCTTTTTGTGTCTGGATTCTTTAACTTAGCATGTTTTCAGTGTCCAACCGTAGTGTAGCATGTATCGGTATTTCATTTCTTTTTGTGGCAGAATAATATTCCATTGTATGTATAAGACCACATTTTATTTGTCTATTTATTCATCAGTTGACGGACATTTGGGTTATTTCCACTTTTTGGCTATTATGAATAATGCTAATGTGAACATTCAAGTTCAAGCCTTTTCGTGGACGTGTTTTCAATTCTCTTGGGTATATATACCTAGGATTTAAATTGCTGGGTCATATAAATCTATTTAATTTTTGAGGAATTGTCAAACTGTTTTCCACAGTGGCTGCACCCTTTTATAATCCTACTAGCATTGTATGAGGGTCCAATTTCTCCAGATCCTTGCTGACACTTGTAAATATCTGTCTTTGTGTTTATAGCTATCCTAGTGGGTATGAAGTCGTATCTCATTGTGGTTTGGATTTGCATTTCTCTAATGATTAATGATGCTGCATATCTTTTCTTTTTTTATGAGTATCTTCGTATGCTCATTGACCATTTTTATGTTTTCTTTGGAGAAATATCTATTCAAATCTTTGCCTATATTTTAAGAGCGTTGCTTGTATTTTTGTTGTTAAGAAGTGAGTTTATCTTAATACATCCTTGTTCTTTGTCTAGTCCAGCATGGTGGTACCAACCTGTGGAGATGCAGTTCAGCGGTCACTTAAAAGCAGGCCGAAGTGTCTGCTTGTTAGGCCACTCCTTGGTGTTCTTGGGGGTCTCCTCTTCTCGCCTACCCATAACATCCCCCCCACCCCAGTTTCTCTCCTTGACGCAACTCTTGTTCTGCTCTCAGTTCCTCCCCAGCTGACCCCATCTACACCCATGGCATCCATTAGCATAAATACATGAATTACTCCCAAATGCATGTATCCAACCTGCATTTCTCTCTGGAGCTCCATATTTACAAACCCAGGTAGAAGCTCAATGTATTCAAAACTTACTACTTTCCTTTGCCAAGCCTTATGCTTCTCCCGGATTCCCCACTGGATGACCAGCAGCATCATCTACCAAGTCAGAAAAGCAGAAAGTCATCTTGGACTCCTTTCCCTCTCAGGCACATCTGCCTTCTTTCTGTCAGGTACTGTTCATTTGCTCTCTTCAATAGCTCTCTCTAATTTGTCCTCAGTTCTTCAGTCTTGCTCTGACTGCCTTTGTTCAGGTCTTTCTTATTTCAACTAGGATCCCTAGTTTTGAGCTACTTCCATCCATCTATCCTTTCCTAGAATGATTACGTTATGTCCCTCTCATCTTAAAACCCATTAGTGGTTTCTTATTGTCCGAAGGATAAACATCTTACTCCTTTGTCAAGCTTATAGATTCTCCTGGATCTGACCTCTACCTGTCTTTCCAACCTCCAATTCCCTTGCTCATTATCCTTTCTCTCCTTACTTTAGCCATAAGAAATTCCTTTGGGTTTCTTGAAGGGGTTGCATTTCCTCAAACCTCCATGCCTGGGACAGATTTCAGGGCTGGATTATGGATCCAGTATGGCCTAAATTAAATACTACTGTGGCTAGACAACATAGTGACTGTGTCTTAGATGCAAATTTTGATTCAATCATTAATGTAAAAGATATCACCTGATTTCATGTACGAGTGGAATCTAAAGAACAAAATCAACAACAACAACAAGAAAAGCGGAAATAAACTCATACAGAGAATATTTTGAAGGCTACTGGATGGGAGGGGACAGCAAAAAAAAGGTAAAGGGATTAAGAGGTACAAGTAGTTGCAGAATAGACATGGAGATGTAGAGTGTAGCATGGGGAAAATGGTTAATAATGTAATTAATATGTAAGGGGAAGGGGTACTAGATTTAGTGGGGTGATCACTTTGCAAGTTACGTGAATCTCTGATCACTATGCTGTATAACTGAAACTGGTATATTATTGTATGCTAACTGTATTTGAAAAAAACTAATTGAATTGTACAATGTAAATATGAATAACTAATTGCCTATTATGTTTCAATAAAGTTGGGAGGGGGGTTGGAATAATTTATGTGAAAGAATTTTCAAAAAATAGAAATTAAACAGCATTTTATTGTATTTATAAACCACCTGAATTGCAGAGATGATGGACTCTGGAAAAATCCTGACATTTGCCCCATCCATAGCCTGTTGTTACTTTAGTTACTTTTTGAACCCAAAACACCAGGATACATGATGTGACAAGCATATGTGTGTTTTGGGAGTTGATAGGACAAAATATTTGGAGTCAGATTTGGATCTCAAGGTTGCCATAGCTACTGGCTACTATGATCACCAGCATTACATATTCGTTTGGAGCCCTACACCTCCTACCTCTTATAACTTTTTCTGAGAATGTTAGTCCTTAGAGAGACTGAATGAAACTGAAGGAGTGATTCCTGACCCTTTCTAAATAGTTTTTAAAAATTTTGAATTTAGATTATTATTTAGTGCTTTCTCTCTCTCCCTCGTTTTTACATAGAAAAATTTCAAGTTTTTCCGAAAAGTTACAAGAATAGTACAACGAACATCCCTATGCCCTTCGCTTAGATGCACCATTTACTAGCATTTTGCCACATAGTTTCCTGTCTCTCCTCCCCTTTTGTGCACATGTGTGCACACCCACCCATACTCACACCCACATTTCCCCAAAATGGTCTTTAAAGTTTGTTCTCTTTGTATTTTGGTCATAGTATCAAATAGTCTGGAGAAGACAGATGCATGACAGGGCAGAGAGAGAAGTGGCTTATTCTCTCGTGGAAGATGATTCATTCTCATAGTTTCCAAGTGGATGGAGAAGCCATGGGATCAGATCAGTTGCCTCTTTGGAGAATTTGCTAATCCTCTCTTCATCTGGGGCTGCAAATATGATCACCTGTAGTTTCAGGAAGAGTGAGATTTAGTTTCTAATACACCTTCCTCTTCTGGGTATATTTTGAAAGCTCAGTGCAAAACAGAGGACTTGAACTCTTGGCTCAGTGCTGCCACTGACTGGAGGCAAATTTATTTCTCTCTCTGAGCCTCAGTTTCTCCATCTATAAAATGAGAGTTCCTGAGCAAATGATCCTGAGCAAATTTATTTCTCTCTCTGAGCCTCAGTTTCTCCATCTATAAAATGAGAGTTCGGATCATCTGCTCTTAAGTCCCCTCCCTGTGCTCATGCCTTATGACCCTGTGATGGCCAGAAAAACTCAGTCCTTTGAGACGTTGTCAGAAGCTACGTAATGTACTTGTGAGAGGAACCCCAGAAATTTATTGCTGGCTGGGTTTTGGCCAGGACTGTGTCTGGTTTATAGCGAG
>NW_024349797.1:1591562-1669783 GCF_902729225.1 Pteropus medius | reverse complement strand
TTTGCCCCATCCATAGCCTGTTGTTACTTTAGTTACTTTTTGAACCCAAAACACCAGGATACATGATGTGACAAGCATGTGTGTGTTTTGGGAGTTGATAGGACAAAATATTTGGAGTCAGATTTGGATCTCAAGGTTGTCATAGCTACTGGCTACTATGATCACCAGCATTACATGTTCGTTTGGAGCCCTACACCTCCAACCTCTTATAACTTTTTCTGAGAATGTTAGTCCTTAGAGAGACTGAATGAAACTGAAGGAGTGATTCCTGACCCTTTCTAAATAGTTTTTAAAAATTTTGAATTTAGATTATTATTTAGTGCTTTCTCTCTCTCCCTCGTTTTTACATAGAAAAATTTCAAGTTTTTCCGAAAAGTTACAAGAATAGTACAACGAACATCCCTATGCCCTTCGCTTAGATGCACCATTTACTAGCATTTTGCCACATAGTTTCCTGTCTCTCCTCCCCTTTTGTGCACATGTGTGCACACCCACCCATACTCACACCCACATTTCCCCAAAATGGTCTTTAAAGTTTGTTCTCTTTGTATTTTGGTCATAGTATCAAATAGTCTGGAGAAGACAGATGCATGACAGGGCAGAGAGAGAAGTGGCTTATTCTCTCGTGGAAGATGATTCATTCTCATAGTTTCCAAGTGGATGGAGAAGCCATGGGATCAGATCAGTTGCCTCTTTGGAGAATTTGCTAATCCTCTCTTCATCTGGGGCTGCAAATATGATCACCTGTAGTTTCAGGAAGAGTGAGATTTAGTTTCTAATACACCTTCCTCTTCTGGGTATATTTTGGAAGCTCAGTGCAAAACAGAGGACTTGAACTCTTGGCTCAGTGCTGCCACTGACTGGAGGACACTTAGATGATCCTGAGCAAATTTATTTCTCTCTCTGAGCCTCAGTTTCTCCATCTATAAAATGAGAGTTCGGATCATCTGCTCTTAAGTCCCCTCCCCATGCTCATGCCTTATGACCCTGTGATGGCCAGAAAAACTCAGTCCTTTGAGATGTTGTCAGAAGCTACGTAATGTACTTGTGAGAGGAACCCCAGAAATTTATTGCTGGCTGGGTTTTGGCCAGGACTGTGTCTGGTTTATAGCGAGGAGTGTTTTTCTCCTTGTATGAGCTACCAATGCTCTGCCTGCGGTGGCCGGAGGTGGGCTTGGTGTGGGGACTAAGGAAGCAGCAGGAACTGACCCCTTTGTTGGAGCCTCCCCACCTCCCCTTCCTTTGAGGTTGCCTGCCTGTTTAATTTGTCCTTCGCCTTGCTTCCCACGCCCTTTTATAGCTACTTTTGTTCAAGGATATTGCCGCCTCCTTTTTCTGTCCCTGGCCCACCTCCAGGTTAAGTATCTTAGGAGGACAGCCATCAGCCTGAAGATGTTGATGAAATGGGTAACTACAGTGGTGGACCTAAACAAGGCTGCACTCTCACAGTGGGGGTAAGACATTCAAAAGCCAGCTAGTGGGTTGAGTGTTGATATTGTTCTCCAGAGGGTTCCACAAGGTTCCCACCCACAGAGGCCAAGGCATAGGTCCTGGACTGGCCAGACTTCTTTTACGGGTTCAGATCCCCATGGGTAGGATTTGAGAATGTTCCGATAAAGGAGAGAAGGACTTTCATGTGGCAGGGTCGAGGAAAGGAACTTCTGAGAGCAGGGTGATGGAGGTTCATTTATTAATTCAGTAACGATCGTTGAAGACTGACTACATTCTCTGCAAGGTCCCTTCACCCAGAAAGTCTGAAATCTGGGTAGTCATCATTAATGTGCTGGGCACAGTGCTTTGTGTTATGGAAGTGGTAGAGATAATATGAATAATTGTCATACCTCCTCTCCTGATGGCCACGTACGAGGCATGTTGCTAATTGGTCATGTCTATTCCATTTAATCCTTCCAGCCACTCTGACGAGGAAGGTGCTGTCCTCATCTTGTAGGAGCGGAAAGGGAGGCTTAGACCAGGCACTTGCTCAAGGTCAGGCAATGAGTAAGAGGCAGAATTGGGATTTGAGTTCAAGTCTGATGTCAAATCCCATCCTCTTAACCTCTGTGCCTCTTGTTCCTCAAAGCTGATTTATGGACTCATGCCAGTCTGTGATAAAGTTTTCACTGGTCTAACGTAAGGATAACGTAACTAGATTTTTAATAAGGCTTACTTCATTTAGTTTAGTGGTTCTCAACTGAGATGATTTTGTGCCCAGGGGATGTTTGCCAAGGCCTGGAGACATTTTTTTGGTTGTCCCAACTTGGGAATGCTGCTAGCATATAATGAGTAGTGGCCAGGGCTGCTGTGAAACATCCTGTAGTGCACAGGACAGCTCCCTATTTCCCTCCCCCACCCCCATAGCAAAGACTTATCCTGCCCAAAGTGTCATCTGTTTTAATTAGGATTATCCTTAATCTTAAAATTATATTATTTTGACTTTTGGGATATATATTAAATGTCTTTTCTTTTAAGAAACAATGCAGTAGATGGCAGTTAGTAGGTGATAGTTGGGCTTTAAAAGGACCTTATTTGGCAAAATAAAATAGTTGGCAAGACTACGTTGATCCCTCTAATTCTTGTTCTTGTTGCTGTTGTTATTAAAACTTTCCTGGACTGTGAAATTTAGACATCTAGGAATTACTCTATCTAAGGATTATTAAAAATTTGTATGTTAAAGGATTGAAGAAAGAAAGGGTCTCATGTGGCAAGTAAGGCAATGCCTAAGATGCCTTTGGGGCTCTTGGGGTCTTGATTTAATAACAAGCGTTCATTGGCCACTTAGTGCCTTGTACTGTGTCAGGCCTTGTGGGGAGGTCAAGAGAAATTTTGCCCTGATGAGTTTACAATCTTTGTAGGTCAAAAAGTGAGCATATACCAAGCAGGTAGAGAACAAGGGAAGAGCCCGGCACATGGTGGTTAAGTTTAGTCGCTTGCTAACCAAGGGGTTTCTACAGGAAAGAATTTTAGGTTCTTGGTTTGGGTCTGCTGTTTGGTAATTATATGACTTTAGGCAAGGCACTTAATTTCTCTGCCTTTTGTTTTCTTATTGGTTTCCTATCTTGGGTGAGGGCCTCTAAAGGCCAGTGAGAAAGCCATCTCTGATGAGTTTTTTCCCTCCTATCTCCAATGAGGCACCCAGTCCTGTTGATTCTATTTCAAAATGTCTCTAGAGTCTGCCCAGCCTTTTCCTATTCCACCCAGCAACTGAAATAATCTTGCTAAAACATAAATCTGATCATGTCACCAGGCCCTGCTTAAAATCCTCAGTGGTTTCCTCATTGCCCACAGGATAAAGTCCAAACTCCTTGGCAAGGCTTTCCTGACTCTATGGTCTGGGCCCAGCCTACCTCTTCAGTCTCGTTTCTCATCCTTTGCCCTTCACTGTCACCCATCCCTTGGTCTCGACACAGCAGAGGGCTCACTCTTCCCTGAGTACAAATTGCTGACCCGTCTCCCTGGAATTTCCTTTCCTTTTCCACTTGGCAAAATTATACTAATCTTTTATTAAGGTTTGTCTCAATCATCTCCTCTGGCAGATGCCCCACATCTTGGAGATGGAATGTATTTCTGTCTCTCTTCTTCACTGGGCAGTGAACCTGTAGAAGGCAGGGCCTTCATTTGTCTTGCTCTGTCTTGTCAACTTCAGACCCAACCATTGTTGAGTAGAAACAAATGGATAAAGGAGGAAAAAGTTAAAGTGGAGATAACCATGTTTATCCTTTGTTACTACCCAAGGTTGCCCCACGAGTGAACATGAGATAATGTTTATTGCAGAACTTTGAAAAATGAGAGGCTCTACAAATGCAAAACAAAGTATTTCTCATTGCGTACAAAAGGAGAGACTGTTAACCTTTGAACCACAAATGTAAAATTCTTAGACTTTCCTCCATTATATCACCAGTAATGTGTGCACATGTGTCATGCACAAACACACACACAATATACACAATACACACGGTACACTTGACCCTTGAACAGCATGGGGTTCATGGAGCTGATCTTCCCACGCACAGTTGAAAATTGTGTATAACTTTTGACTCCCCGAACTTAACTACTGATAGTCTTCCATTGACCCGAAGCCTTACCGATAACATAAACAATCGATTAATGCATGTTTTGTATGTGATGTGTATTATATACTATATTCTTATAATATAGTAAGCCAGAGAAAAAGAAATGTTATTAAGAAAATCATAAGGAAGAGAAAGTACATTTACAGAATTTATTGAAAAAAGTCCTTACATAGGTGGACTCATGCAGTTCAAAACAGTGTTGTTTAAGGGTCAACTGTATTTCTAAGAGTAAAGGGAAGTGGTGTCAGGCACTGGGAGTTAGTATGCTGAATAGATAAATCCAATTGGCTAGAATTTTGCACAATTCTGCAAAAATATGCTTCGTTGGTGCAGGTGGCCTGAACTTGCCTGGAGGCCTTCAGCAATAATTCATTCTTTTTTCCCCTAGAACTAGGGCTGATCCTAGAGACAGCAGTGGTAGGAGGCGAGGGGCTAGATTTTCTTTTTATTGTGTGTGTACACTTTTCTTCTTTTTCTAATTTCTGTTTTATGAATATAGTCTGCCCCAATCACCCACATTAAACATGGTACATCAAAGAAAGAAGCAGCGAAGAAATGGAAAGAGGTCTGTGCTTGTGGAGTAATGTTTGCAAATAGTGTTGTACTAACCTTTATTATCGATATCTGTGAATATACTTTATTCCCAACACACCTCTTCCCCCCCAAACTGTAATTCCATTGAGGGCAGGTATTTTCTTTGTATATTTTTGCTCTATCTGCAGGTACCTTGCACTGTGGTAGGTGTAAATGAATGTTTGCTGAATGAACAAATGAACTCACCAAGTAAGAACGAAGTTTACCTCTTGCACCAAGAAATTAGTGCATCATAGCTCTGATTTTTTGTATTTTCTGGAAGAAGGAATTCTTCCTATTATCCAGATCCAGGATAGAGGCAATCTTCTTTCATGTTCCCTCTGGGCGACCCTCGCTGTCCCCCCAGAGGTTTGATTCTTGTCCAGATACCACCTGAGGACTCAGAAACATTGAGTCTTGGGGCTGGACCTCTTTCTTCTCAGACCCTTGAGGGCCTGTCACAGAAAGGGGGAATGGGAAGTAGGCAGGGTACAGGGAGGAAGCCCAAAGGACTAATTGGTTAAACTTTATTACAAAGGCGGCTCCTATTGTTTACAGGCCATTAAAAACCATTATCATCTTCCCAGGCTGGGCAGACAGCAGCTAGCTTTGATGCATGTCTTAGAGAGATAAGGAAAATTTATCCCTTGTTTTGACTTCAGAATTTCTTCTTGGTTTATTATTTAATGCAGTAGTCAACTTTCTCTCCAAATGTCTCTAGTCTCAGACAACATTTTCAAGTTGTTGGCAGGGGTGGTTTAGATTAGAATCCCATAATTTTGGAATTGAAAGAGACCTGAGATAAATGACTGCCCCTAACCTACTCCTTCCCTCTCCCCACACTCCTGTTTCTTCCCCACAGACACACCAACTTCTCACTCAAGTAATTTGTATCTATTGATCTCTGTGAGCAGAGCAGACTTTTCTCACAAACTCTGTGATTCTTCTCACCTCTATGGCCACATCTACTCAGCTGAGACTTTTTAGAGCCCATCTCCACCCCAAATTACCAGCTCCTTACATGGATGAGTGGGTTATCTTAACTCTGCCATCTTCTGTGATAGGCATATCTAGGCTTCCCCTGGGTGGGCTGGACAGAATCCTCGAGGGCTTGTACCCATGTTCCAGACAATCTGTTTTCCCCAAGGGCCTTCTTGGGGGTGTGACTTTCCATCTGGATGGATATAGGCAGCAGGAGGTGGGCTGTGCCCATCCTGCAGTAGTCAGTTTTTTTGCCCTGTGATCCTGTGGAATCTTTTAAGTCCTGGACTTGAAAAGAAGTCCTCACATCTAGATACTGTAGCTTACTTTTTAGCTGATTGAATTTGAGTATGCTCTGCAGGAGAGTAAATCAGGTTGGCAGATATTGGGCACACACGTTTGTTGAACGAATGAATGAATGAATGAATGGATGTAGGAATGAGAAAGGTCAGCTAATACTGAGTCACTCTTTATGGGTCTGTGTATTGGCGAAGGGTCAAAAAAGATGTGAGGTTCTATCTAGAGGGGAGTGGAGACTAATTCTAAGACCAGGCAGGTAAGCATACATGGAAATCGACATTCAAGCAACTCGTTAAAGTGAATAGAGGGTGGTGGATTAATTCTGAATGGAGATCAGGAGAGCTTCAGGGAGGAGATGATTTTTAAGGATTTTAGTGAACAGAAAAGAGAAAAGATTGGAGATCCAGACTGGTGAATAGCAAAGGCAAAAGTTCTGAGACGTGAAAGTAGCCTCAGCTTGCCACAGACGAGTCCTGGCAGCTCCAGTCCAAAGCCACATCTCTTCCTCAGCCAGGGTGGCTCCAAATCCATCTCAGACAACACCAAATAATCCCAGGAATTTTTTTCCAGGCGTCTGACCCTGGGGCAAGGCTCGGAGCAGACATTCCTTTCCTCCAGACTTTGCTGGGGCCCGTTGCAGAATTTTGCTCTTTGGAGGGTGCATGGGACAAACTCAGAGATGTTCTGGAGTTGGCGAAGGTGGATAAGTTCTCAGTGCCAGATCCCTCAGTTTCCATAAGACTTTTCTTTGCCCCTCCCCCAGCCATCCTCATTGCCAGGACAAGAGCCACCCCCTTCTGAAGCTCTGCTCATGATCTTCCTTTTCCTAAAAGGTCTTCCTCTATTTCTGTTTGTCCACATGCATCTACCCTTCTTGAAAGGCTGGGCCTTTCAAGGAAGTGTACCTTTTCTGAGCTCCCATAGCTTATCTTCTGAGGGCCCACTGGAAGACTGACCCCTCTCCCTGTCTCTCAAATGCTTGCCACTGGGTGGCTGTCCTAGAAATAAAGGAAAGGATGGAGCTTCCTAGTCTCCCAGTCTTATTACAAACAAGTATCCAGGGTCAAGACGATTTTAACACATTAAAAAATCATACCCAAACCTCCGATTTTTCATGTTCTCAAGGTAACTGCTTAGTTACGTTCCAGGGAGCGGGAGGAAGCCAAGAAAGAATTCCTAATCTTAGGGAGCAGAACTGAGTGCAGAAATGTCTTGGAAATGGAAGGTTCCCTTGGCTCCTTGCTACAGCGGCGCCGAAGCCCATATGCAACTGTGGGCAGGCTCCCCCTCTCCGCGTCGCTTATCTCTGCCTCACATTCGCAGACTCACCAGCCTGGAGTCTCTCTGGATGTTGGCCAAGCCGGTTGGGAATACATAATAGCTGAGATATGGGCTGGGGGAGCCCACCTCGTTGTCACATGCCGTGCCGCCGTGAAGGTCTCCCTTCTCCTCTTCTTTCCCCCGTTCTAGCCTTTTCTCTGGCATTGGGAGCTAATCTTTTTGGTCCCACCTCCCTAATGTTTCAAAAAAGGGGGATCCAGATTCCATATTTGCAGGTGGCTGTGCTAGTAATTACAGACACCTCTTGGAGAATGGAGGGAGGTTTGGGTGAGCAGATTTAGACCAAATAATGTTTAGCTAGCTGCCATTTTGAAACCTCAGCCAAAGGTGTTGTGAACGTAAAATCTTCCTTATAATCTCCCCGCCCCCCCCACCTCACTTGCTTTTTATGACTGGGATTTTGCTTTCGCTTTAGTTCCCTTCTATTTTGCTTTTTGTCCTGAAAAAAAAAGTAGGAATGAGAAAATGGAAAGGCCTCTGGGAAAAAGATTCTAGCCTGAAGGGAGCGAGGACTGCTGGGAAATTTGGCGAAGTGTTGGCGGGAGTCTGGAGCCTGCACTGAGGGTGCAGGATACCAGAGGGTTCGGGATCCTGTTATTAGTGCTCTTGCTCTGGGAGCATCTCTGATTTGGGTGTACAGCTGGGTGCCCCTTGAATCCCTGATATGTTGATAGAACTATTGCACAGTTGTGAAAATCGTAGCTTCCCTTTTGGAGACGTCTTGGGCTTTGACAGAATGGATTCTTTCCCTTCCATACACAAAAGCTAGAGTTATCAGGAGTTTTCTGATATGTCCTTTTCTTCCAGTTCTTTAACTCAACGCCATGGGGTTCTGAGCAATGGCTCAGTTCCCCTTAGGTGAGTTGGGCAGTACTAACACATAGGATTTTAATAAAGTCAGATGCCTTTGCTTGTTGTTTCACATTTTTAATTAGGTGTGTGTGTGTGAGAGAGAGAGAGAGAGACAGACAGACAGACAGACACGCTCATAGCTACAAGCATAGGAGTGGTGTTAGCTGATGGGTTGGTTGTGAGACAAGATGTTAGCGATGTTTGTTTCTAGGATGATTTGATCATTGTGAACCTTATCATTTTTTGTTTGATTTCATGTTAATCTTCCTCCCTGTATTAGCCTGCTCAGGCTGCTGTACTAAAGTACCACAAACTTAGAGGCTCGAACAACAGGTATTTATTGCTTTACAATTCTGGAGGCCGGAAGTTGAAGATGAAGGCGCCAGCAAGGTTGATTACTTCTGAAAGCTGTTCAGGCCTCTCTTAGCTGCTGGTGGCTTGCTGATAGTCTTTGGTGTTCCTTGGCTTGTAGACACATCACCCCAATATCTGCCTTCATTTTCACGTGGTATTCTCCCTGTGTACATGTCTCTTTCTCCAAATCTCTTCTTTTTTAAGGACACTAGTCATATTGGATTAGGGCCCATCCTAATTACTTTATCTTAACTAATGAGACCTGAAATGACTCTAAATAAGATCACATTCTGAGATCCTGGGAGTTAGGACTTCAACATATATATTTGAGATGATGCAATTCAACCTATAACATTCTACTTTCTTCTAAAAAAAAGTGTGGGTTTTTTGTTTTATTTTTTGAAAAAGTCCTCTATGTGGTAAAAATTCAAACACTACAGAAGAATAAACCAGACTCTGATACAGAAGAAAACACTGTTACCCATTTTGTTGTTCCTTATGTCTTTCTGGAGATGTGCTGTGAATGTAGATATATATCTATCCTTTTATTTTCCTTCTCTCTTCAAATAGTTAGCATTCCAAATGCCCTGTTCTACACCTTGCTTTTTAAATTTAACAATATATCTCAGATCATTCTATACCAAGAGATATACATCTGCCCTGTTTTTAACAGATGCATAGTATTTAATTGTGTGGATATACCATAATTTATTTAACTTCACCTCTCTTGATGGACATTTAGGTGATTTTCAATCTTCGCTGTAATGTAACGTCTTCTCATTACTGTTTCACTACCCATGAAACAGTAATGAGAAGATGTTACATTACAGCGAAGATTCTATACATCTCACTCTTTCCCGAAGTTCTTATATAATAGTATATAAATTGAGAATATTTAAGAAATATTTTTTAAGTTCCTACCATGGACAAATATTTGATATTTCATCATATTGATGTATCCATCCAATAGCTTGTTCTAAGTCAGTAATGAAAATTCTTGCAAGTGGATCTCTAATTATGATTTAATTTGATTATGCTTTAGCATAGGTTCCTAGAAATGGGTTAAATAATCTGGCGATTGTTAAGCCTCTGGACCCTCGTTGCCAAATTGCATTTCAGAAATGTACCAATTTATATCTTCACTACCAAAGTGCCCATCTTGCTTTACAATACTAACATTATTATGAAAACAAAGGAAAAAAAAAATCTTGCTAATTTGGTATGTAAAATATGGCATTTCATTGTTTAAATATCTTACTTGTTTATTATCTATTCTTATTTCCTCTTTTGTGGTTTGTCTATGTCCCATGGTCTTTTATCTATTAAGGTCTTAATACTTTTTATTATCAATTTGTATATATAGTTTATACATTAAGGGTATTGATTTTTCATATCTGTCATGTATGTGGCAAACATTTTCACCAGTTTGTAGTTTGACTTTTAAGTTCTTTTTAAACCAATTTTATTGTGGTATAATTTACATACAACAGAATACTCATTTTAATTATATAGTTCTTTGAGTTTTGACAAATAACTCATGTAACCACAACCACAATAGAATATTTCTATTATCCCAGAGACTTCCCATGTGTCTCTTTGTAGTTTCTTCCATCTTAGGCCCCAGGCAGCTATTGATCAGCTTTCTGTCACTACAGATTAGTTTTACTGGTTCTAAAATTTCATATAAATAGAATCACACAGTATATACTCTTTTGAATCTAGCTTATTTTACTCAGCATTTTGAAAAACAGATTTATCCCTGCTATTGTGTACGGTAGTAGTTTGTTCCTTTTCATTGCTGAGAGTATTCCATTGTATGACTATATCACAATTTTTTATCCATTCACCAGTTGATAGATGTTGGGGTTGTTTCCAGTTTGGGGCTATTACGAATGAAGCTGCTGTGAGCATCTGCATATGAGTCTTTTTGTGGTCTTACCCTCCACCACTTCTCTTGGGTAAATGCTGAGAAATGAAACTGCTTGGTCATATAGCAAGCACACGTTTCTTTAGAGTCAACTGCCATGCTCTTTTCCAAAGCAGTTGCACCATTTTATATTCTCATCAGCAACGTATGAGCATTTTGATTGCTATACATCTTCACCGGCACTTAATGCTATCAGTCTTTTTAATTTTAGCCATTTTAGTGGGTGTGGTATCTAGTAGTTTTAGTTTGTATTTTCCTGATGACTAATGATGCTCAGCATATTTTTCATGTGTTTATTGGCTGTCTGTGCTCTTTTATGAAGAGGCTGTTCAAATCTTTGCTCATTAAAAAAAATTGGACTGTTTGTCTTCTCGTTACTGAGTTGCTAGGGTTCCTTATCTATTCTGGGTATAGGTCCTTTGTTACGCACACGTACTATGAACACTTTTGGTCTGTGTTTTGCCTACTCATCTTAATAGTGTCTCTTTTTTTCATTGCGATAAAATATATATAACATAAAAGGTGTGATTTAAATCATGTTAATTGTATAATTCAGTGACATTGATTACACTCACACTGTTGTGAATCCTTTACTCCTGTCTCTAACAGAGTCTTTTGAAGAGCAGAACATTTTAACTTTGATGAAGACCCAGTTATTCTTTTCCTTTTGTGCCCTAAGAATCTTCGCCTATATCAAGATCACGAAGATTTCTCCTTATGTTTTCTTTTGGAAATTTTATAATTTTAGCATTTACTTTAATTCTATTCCACTTGGAGGTTTTTTTTTTTTAAATTTTTTGTATTTTGTGAGGTCAAGTTTGAGGTTTATCTATAATACTGATATTCAGTTAAAATAAGTAAAAATATATAGATGTTAACTATTATCCCTTTTTATTATCTTCTCATTTATCCCAGAACTATTTAGCTTAGAAATTCCATCTTCCCATTCGGCTATCAGTTAGATATTCACCATATAATCTACTGGATTAAAAAAAAATTTTTTTTCCATTACAGTTGACATACAATAGTGTATTAGTTTCAGGTGCACAACACAGTGACTAGACATTTGTATGCCTTACGGCATGATCTCCCCATAAGTCTAGTAACCATCTGACACCATACGTAGTTATTTACAATATTACTGACTATATTGATTCACTTGGAATTTGTTTAGTTTTATGTTTCGAGTTGTTGAGGTTTTTATTTGACCTTCCCACCCCTGCCACCACTAATAATTAATTGAATAATGAGAAAGGGAGTTCCTAGTGGAGACATAAAGGGACGAGAGGGTAGAACCTTTGAGAAATGGGGATCACTTGGGCTTGCTTGCGGGTGTAGTAGTTGTGGGAGACAAGCCAGAGAGGCTGGCTGGGGCAGCCCGTGTGAGACCCTTGGACTTGGTCCACTAGGCGCCATGAGCTGCTGAGAGAGATGATGAGAATGGTGCTTTAGTGTAGTGTAGGTTGGGTTCTGAGTGGGGAGAGACCCGAGGGATGAGGACTGGAAGTGGGTACTGGCAATTTCTAGCTTTAAAGAGGGACCCATTGCAACAGAGAGGATGGGGAGTCGGGTGGGAAGTAACCAGTTCTTGATTTCAGAAAGGGTGAAGCTGGAAGGAGGAGTTAAAGATTGACCTTGAGATTCCAGCTGAGGTATCAGGTAGAAAGTCTCTGTTTTAGCCAGAAATAAAGAAAGCAGGAGGAGAAACTGGTTTTGGGGGGAAATAAAAGAAACGTTGAAAATAAAATTTTGGAGGAAATTCATAGCATTCCTTGAGAATACAATCAGAACAGCTTCCTATATTTTGTACATTTTAAGTTTCCAAAGTGCTTTTACATACTTGTTTCTTTTAAAAGTTTTTAATTTATGTGTGGCGTGATAGGCAAGGCAGACATTGCCCCATTTGCCTTCTTACGGATGAGGAAGGTGAGGCGGAGTGAGGTTAGGAGGCTTGCCCCAGTTCTTTCTGTTCTGAGTTATGGGCACTTGTGTGGGGAGGAGGAAGCCTGGAGTCAATTCTGATTTGGCTTCTACCCGCTTGCTGTGTGAGTGTGGCCAGCTTGCTCTCCCACCCTTCAGCAGTTCAGCTTTCAAGGTGGAGTGGTCTGAAGGCTCACATGTACTGGGAAAAACTCTGGATTGGATTCGGGGGCCGTGGGTTTGAATGTAATTTTCACCGTGTCTTTGCCAGCGCTTGGCACTGTCAGTCTTTTTAATTTTAGCTATTCTAATGGATATTTAGTGGTATCTCATTGTGATTTTAATTGCATTTTCTTGATGACTAATGATGTTGAACATTTTTCCCAGGCTTTTTGGCCATCCATATTATTTTTGTGAAATGTCTGTTCAGTTCTTTTGCCCATTTAAAAAATTTTGGGTCATTTGTCTTATTTTTGAGGTTTAGGAGTTCTTTATATATTCTGACTATACATCATTTATCAGATATATATATTTTGTAAATATTTTCTCCCAGACTGTGGCTTAATTTTTATTTTCATATTAGTGCTTTTAAAAGAGCAGACGTTTTAAATTTTGATCAAGTCCAGTGTATCATCGTTTTCTTTTATGGCTCCTGCTTTTTGTGTCCTAAGAAATCTTTACTTTACTCAAGATCACAAAAATTTTCTTTCAAGTTTTCTTCTAGAAGTTTTATAGGTTTAGCTCCTACATTTAGCTGTATGATCTATTTTGAGTTAATTTTTCTCTGGTATGTGAGGTCAGGGTTAAGGTTTTCAAATTAAAAAAATTTTTTTTTGGTAATGTCTTTTGCTGTTTTTGGTAGGGTAATGCTGACTTCGCAAAGTGAATAACATTACGCTAGATGCTGCAGGTAATATAACAGTAAGATCCGACCCTTGCTGGAATCACACACGTGCACGCACACACACCCCAAGCATGATAAAGGCAGAATTTGATGGGCTCCATAATCTTGTTGGCATTCAAAGAAGGAAGAGGCCATGGGAACCCTCAGAATAAGGATTCCTGATGGAGGTGACATCAAAGAAAGGTTTTAGTAGGGCTGCAATGTTGCCCAACTCCACGGGCAACATTCAAATACTAGTCTGTTAAATGGTGCTCCCATCAGGGCATATAGAATAGAACCTGGATGGTGTCCACCTGGAGTTGTAAGGCCTAGTGGCCCTGCTGACATAGGTCTGCCAGCCAAGAGACTATCCTGCTGGGGTGGGCAGGTATTCTGGGTGACTGGTTTTTACATAATCTATGCCTTTGCCTCCCCAACTTTTAAGTTAAACTCCTACTGATCTGTGTTCTCAACCCATTGAATATGGAATGGAGGGCCCTGGAGAGGAAGGTGGGAGGAGGGGGGACTAGCCCTTGTGGACCACCCCCTTCGCCGCCCCAGCGCCGTGCTCAGCACCCCGAATACATGATCTCATTAGTCCTCCCACCAACTCTACAATCACGGCTTCGTTATTTCCGTTTTCGCAGATTAAAAAAAGGAGACTCATTAAGGTTGAGTGCCTTGCCCAGGGTCAGCTGCTGGTGAGGGTAGAGCTGAGATGACTGCCCTGCCCGCTGGCGTCCTTCAGCCCCTGCAGCGCTCTGCCCCACTGCTCTGAGAAAACTTAATTTCTGAGGAAAGCAGGAAAGGAATGGGTGCCAGGGGGAGGTCAGGACTAGATATTTGTGAGTGGGTTTGTTCTGATTTAGCAAAAACACCCTCAGCACTGTAGGCTGGGCTGTGGCTGACTGGCTGCGTGGTCAGGGTTTGCAAAGCTTCCAAAGATCCTTTTGCTAGAAGGGCTTTAAAAGCTGCAAGCTCTCAGCAGTTTCTATCAGTTGGGATTTTTTCCCTCCAGATTGAATCCTGTCAGGGTTTTATTGGCTTACATGTTCCCAGAATGACCCCAGGTCTCTCTTACCTGAGCCGCAAGAATTCTTTACCAGCCCTATCTTTTGGCCCCCAACACCCCCTCTTCACTTTTTCAAGACCCTCTTGGTTTCTCCAAGAGGTACGGGGTAGAGCACAGCAGGGACAGAGGAAAGCCAGACCTTGTTTTGATCCAGATTTGGGGTTTGCTCCTCTTCCTGGTCTCATATTTTTCAAGCATCCCCTGGAAGTAAGAGTACTGTGGAGGAGCTAAGGCTGCGAGGAGCTTGAGTGTGGAAAGTCAGAATTCACCTGCTATCAAAGTCCCCGTAGTCCCCGACCCTATTCCGACCCCCTTGATCACTCAGAATGCCCTTGTCCTCAGACCCCTCTCAGGGAGCCCTTCCTGCTTGCCTCAGGGCATTTGGCCTCTGGTCCTTTGTTTGGTCATCATGGGCCTTGCCCCTGCCAACTCAGAGGCAAACAGAGATAGGGCCAAGCCCTGGCCGCCCAGCCTCGGGGACAGCATTCCACACTGCTCTGTGTCAGCAGAAAAAGTATCCACGATAACCTGTATTCTAGAGCCCTCTCGCCCACGGTCCGTGAGTTCCCTTTCCCAGCCTGCAATGCCCCTCTCTGTTCCTGGCCAGTCCTGCTGGCCAGCAGCGCTCCAGGAATCCTGAAGTGTGCAGCTCAGTGCTCTCAGTGACTTGATGGGAAGTGTTCTGAGTTGCTTCTCCTTGCCGCCACCTCCTTTCGGGACTTGCCAAGGATGACGCCTCTAAGCCCCTCCCAGCTCCCAAAATACCAGCCCTGCCTCCCAACCCTGCCAGAAAATGCTTAGCACATTAGCGGGTTTAGCCGCCACCGTTGCAGTCATTTAGGAGGCTGCAGAGGCGCATAGGTTTCATTCTGGAATTCTTTCCAGCTGCTCGCTATTTTGACAACACTGGGTGGCACCGTTACCAGGAACCTGCCTGGCCTGTGAGACAGAAGTGACCGGGGGCCTGGGAGTGGGGGTAAGGGTGGGGAGAAAGCAAGAGTGAGTAGTGGGCACAGCAGCTGTGAGTAAGGGACTGTGAGGGAGGTGGGTAGAGGGGGCCAGGCCCTGTTCTCCCTGGTTCGCCTCCCTTCCTGCCTGCTGGAGCAGACTTGCAACAGATCTTGGACCTTAGCAACTTATTTCCAGTTGCCTTAGTGCTGTGGCTTCTGCTTGCAGGAGAGGCAAGAGGCTCCAAGACAGCCAGAGAGGCAGCAAGATAGAGTAAACCGGCAAACCTCTCGGACTCAGAAGACCTCGCTGCAGTTGCTTCCCTGACATTTAGTAGCTATGGGCTCTGGAGCAGGTCCCCAACTTCCTGGAACTCACGGTTTTCATCTGACACTGGGAATCTCGTGGCCGGCCCCCCCACCTCAATATAAGGGGCGGGAGAGGGGGATGTGGATCTACAAGAGACTCTGTGACAGTGTTTTGTAAACTATAAAGTGGCAAATATTTGCATTCCTTGCTCCTGGAGGGCAAGGGACTAGGTTTTGTTTATATTTGAGTTCTTCCTCCGTTTTTTTTTTTTTGGATAGAAAAGTAAATATGGTGACTTTCTGGAAGTTTCTGATATGTGCATTGATGATCAGTGTGGTAAGGAAAAGTAAGACGATGGGTGTATTGGTTTGTGAGGGCTGCTGTAACAGAATGTCACAACCTGGGTGGATCAAACTGCAGAAATCTATTGCCTCACAGTTCTGGAGGCAAGAAATCTGAGCAGGCAAGAAATAAAGTATTGGCAAGGTCAGTTCCTTCTGAGGACTTGAGAGGCTGTCTGTTCAGGCCCCTGTTAGCTTCTGGGGTTTTCTGGCAGTCTTTGGTAGCCCTTGGCTTGCAGGAGCATCGCCCCGTCCCCTGCCTTCATTTCGTCTTCACACGGTGTTCTCCCTATGTACATGCCTCCAAATTTACTCTTTTTATAAGGACACCAGACAAATGAGTTAGGGTCCACCCTAGTAACCTCATTGTAACATCTTCAGCAACTCTTTCTAGAAATGGTGGGTAAGGGATCTTCTGAGCATAAGGAAGACCAAGGTGATGTGCCAGGCTTGGTGGGGAACAGTTCTGGTCTAGGTGCAGATGGTTGCTTGGTGACGGACCCCATTTTCTACTACCATTCTTGGATTTGACGCAGGGTGTGTGTGTCTTTGTCTATATATAGAGTTAGCTTTCTCTGTTCCCTTTTGAGTAAGTAGCTCCTGGTAAGTAGAATCACTCCATTTACGTTTTAGACTCAGATGCAGTACTTGTTCTTATGTTTCACACCTTTTTGGTGTCCCTCTTTCCGTTCAAGCCACTAACCCCATACACTCAAGACTCACCCTCCTTTATAAGTTGGAAGCTTGGGGACATAGCTCCCCACGTAGGACTCTCCTGGCGAGAATGTGGTTCACATTCTCTTCCCCTTCCTTTCCTCTTGCCATCCTTTTTGACCTGCACTAGTTTCCTTCTGTGACGTCTCTCTGATGGGGGAACCTCACATTCCATATGCCCTGGGTGCTTGCACATCAGCAAGTATGTACCTTCTGAGCTGGCAGGATCCAGAGCGAGCGTGTTTCTGGACCCCAGTGTTGGTGCTAGTTGTGGAGGGCATGGGACGCCTTGCCACCCCTGCCTTCTGTATGTCAGCTCCACTGCCATCCTTTCGCTTCTACTTCGTGACATGCTCCAATTTAGGGAGGGGCTGACATGGAAGAGACATGTATAAAAGTCACCCCCTGAATAATAAGAGGCAATCTTCCGAATTCTTACCATGTACCAGGCACAATGCTAGGTGCTTCCATCCTCTTTCTCATTTATTTCTCTCAATTATCCTAAGATGCAGGTATTTTCATTATCATTTTACAGATGGGCAGTTGAGGTTTTGAAAGGAAATAAAGGAAATGCAAACTGCTCAGAGCCTCTCAGCTAGTGAGGGACTTAGACACTTTTTATGAAGCCTCAAGTTCTACTCTGGTATCCACAGGGTGCCTCAAAGGGTGGGCAGTGGCTCACTTGCATCACAATTACTTGGAAAGGTGAGTGAAAAGTCGGGTTCCTGGTCTCCACCCTTATCTACTGAAGAGAATGGGGTGGGGCTGGGAATCTGCATTCCAAACAAGGGACCCCAGGGCCTCCTGTACTCAGGGAGAGCTAAGAGCCACCCTCCAGGGGATTGCTTCCTCATCAGTGCCTTCTTCCCGTCCCCGTTCCACCCAGGCTGCCATTTACCACAGGTGGGGGTTCTGAAATGTGGGGCACCTGAGTTCTGCTTCCCACTGCTAAATGAAGCCTCCCCATATCCCCCCGCCCCATCTCTCTCTGGTGTAGAGTGGCCCCAGAAGTTCTGGTGGAGACTGGGCAGCTGGGCTTCATGGGTACTGGGCACAGCAGCTGTGAGTAAGAGACTGGAGGAGGGTGGCTCGTGTGGCCCATGCTGATCAGGCAGTTTCTTGCCCTTTCTGGATATTCCTGTGTCCGTCCCTGCTCCACTCTGCCCCAAGGTCCTTGGTGGAGTGCCCAGGCCTGGTGTCACCAGGCAGCAGCTGGAGGGGTGTGTGTGGGGGAGTGCTGGGAAGACCTGAGCCTTGTTTGGCGATGATCTTTAAGTTTCTCTGTGACTGAAAGAGAGTGACTATTCCAGGGCGAGATCTTGGAGTGACCCTGGCAGAAGTATGGAGTGCTCCCTGAGGGCCTCCGCGGAGAGGGAATCCTGTTCCCTGCTTTGTCTTCCTCTGCAATCATTCTGTCTTCCTCGATCTTCCTCACTCTCTCCTATACCCGCAGTTCCATTTTGCATCCTCTCATCAGAAAAACCCACCACCAAACCCTCCCTAAAAACCCACTACATTCCAGCAACCCCAAAAAAGAAAAATCTGAAGGAAGAAGTACTGTTGTCCTTTTACTAACTGAGCAACAATTACTTGCTCACCCATGAGCTTTAAGTCCTATTTTATGGAGCCTCCGGCCCACCTCTTTCACAGGCTCTCATGGGTCAAGGACACTGGAGCTAAATGTATAAGCCCCATCAGGCAGGAACTTGCTGTGCCCCCAGTGTCTAGAAGGGTATCTGACATGTAGGAGGTGCTTGGTGAACATTTCTTGGCTGAATTAATAGTAGAGCTGAAAGGCACTGCCAAGTTAAACTTGCCCAGAAGGACCAGATAAGCAAACAGGCTCAGAGAGGTAAAGTCATTTGCTTGAGTTTGCACAGTGAGTTCGTAGTGCGGTTGGGGAAGGAACTCAAATCAAGAGGATTATTCCTGAATTCCCAAGAGGATCGAAATCTAAGTCATGGCTTCTGAAAATATATCCTATAAGCCCTGGTAGGAGAATCTGTTCAGACACCTCTCTCTCTGGGTTTAAGAGCTCAGGAATCTGGATAGAAGAAACAAGCTGGTCTCCGCCTCCTGCCGAATAGACAGCATCTCTGAAAATGCTGCTTGGATTTCCAGGCTGACATTCTAAACACTACCTCATCCTAAAAGTAAATGGTGAACTATTTTCACACACTATTAAAATTTTAATTTGGAAAACTCCTGCCCTTGGAATGCAAAATTCACCAGGCATTTTATATCCTGCAGGTTGAGCTGGTTACTAGAACCTTCTTGTCAGTCCTACTGGTGAGCCCCACTTGTGGAAATAAACTGGGGGGATTTGACAGTGACTTATACCGTTTGAGTTCAAAAATATCTTCTTGTTCAAAATGTTCACTCAGTTTAGAGTTCTTTTCTCTTTCCCTCTCCTTCCTATTGCTCTTTCGCAAAGCAGGACATTTTGACACTAACTAGTGGGGGGTAGTGGTGAAAAATTAATATGGTTAATGTGAGCATCAATCACATAGTCCTAAATTTCACCTCATTTCTGTGGCTCTCCAGCGCTGACCCTTACTCCATTTGTGGTCTCCTCCCTTCCAGTCCTTTCATCCATCTTTGATCCTCCCCTTTCCCCACATCTCTGTCTGTCCCAGACCTTTACCCCATTCCCAACTCCCACTGCATCCTTTACCTCATCTCTGAGATTATTTTTTTTCCTATCCCTGAGGTCTGGGTGGGGTAACCTCAGGGAAAACACGAGAGTATCTGTTTCTTACATTACCTGATATTTTTTAAAAGCTGAAAGTTTAGTGGTTTTTTTTAAGGCATTGTCAAAAAGCCCCCTGCCCAACCTACTAAGTCAAAGGGAAGTATCAAAATTATGTTTGAGTCAATATCACATACTTTTTCATACCTGTCAATAATAATAATGATAATGATAATGAAGTATTTATTGAGCCTCTGCTACATATTAAGCACAGTGCTAGGCACTTTCCCTAGTGCTTATTTGTCAAGTCTTTAAAACAGTCCGAGGAGACAGGTATTTTAATCCTTATTTTATTGATGAGAAAACAAATATCTCAAGGAGTTTGTCCAAGGTCATACAATGAATAAGAAAGGCAACTACAGTATTATTAAGTGACACAAACTCATTTAGTCTGTGCCCTGAAAAGGTGAAGTATTTGCTTCAAGGACCCCAGATGTCCAACTTGTGGACCTTCAAAGAAACCTGAGAACAGTCTTCCACCTAGGGACAGGCTCTTATGAGGAATGGTAAAGAGATGAAATTTGGTGCCAAATTTATTTCTGATCTGGCTGCATTTCAACAAATACCTAAGCACTGGGCGGTATGGAGACTAAAACCAGACCAGTCTATTCCATGCCCTCTAGGAGCTCACAATTTAGAGGAGGCTGACACAATTAACTGTTGTGAGGTACACAAGCGAAGTGCTGAAGGGGAGTGTGGCAGTGAATAGAGCATTTGAGGGAAGGAACGACATAAAATCATGTCGACATTTCAGAAGTCATTCGTTCATAATTCCATTAAAGGTTTTCAACATTTCCAGAATAGCGTTGGTTGCAAGAATAGGCTCTCCTCTTTCCCAGTGGGAAAAAAAATTGCAATGTAAATGTTTTTCCAAAATTTGCAGGACTAAACTTTGTTACTGCAAGCGGTACTGAATATGGAGGCACTTTGAGTCCTTTAGAGCTCTTGGCTGATGTAAGGCAAGAGTTGGAGGCAGGGTCTGGGGAGATGAGCAGAGGAGTGAGGACCGGGTTATTTGTTGTTCTGTTCCCACCACTGGACACAGGAGGCAGATTTATTGTAAGCATGGAGTTCTTCCTGGAGAGTTCTCACGATTCTGTAGCATGTGAGAGCTCTTCCCATAAGCCCCGGCTCCTTTCATGGACCCTTCCGACTGATCATGTTTGTTTAAAGTCTCAGTCATAACCTTTTATCATTAGAAAGGGACTGTAACGATATAAAAGAATGACGTGTGGTTCCTATGATAGTGTGTGGGGCGAGTGTAAGGAGAGAGGGCTGAGGAGTGCGGAGATCGAAGTCGTCTGGTAGGAAAGAAGCCCCGACTGGCGTCCAGCAGAGGTGGGGATGCAGGCGGCCACGGTTGAAGGGAGGGATCCTCTTCGGAGAGAAGAGAGATGTTTCTTTTAGAAACTAGAGACACATTTAAAGAAAAAAAAATCATTTTCCACACCCTTGCTGTGACCAGAACACACAAAGATGGATGGCCTTGTGCGTCTGTGGCATGCTGCTGCTTCTGCTTTACTCTGTGAGTTCAGGATTCACCTCAGTTTTAGAAGCAGCGGATTTCTCCTTTCTCAGTGATGGCCTGTGGTGGCAGGTCCCAAGCGAGGCTGGGGCTGCACCTTGAATTTAGAAGCAAGTGTGTCTCCAGGGCTGGTAGGGACTCTCATTTCACAGGAAACAAGTCTCTAAGAGGAAAACTACTACTACTACTTTGTCATTTCTCTCAATCGCTAGCTTGATGTGGCAGACATGGAGCACATGTTTATTAAATAAACCAAGGAAAACAGCTAGTTATGGCAGAGAGATGGGAATTCAAAAATTTTTTTTTTATGTCACCGTCTTTTCCATGACATCACCCAGGGTTCTGTGTATTTTATACCAAATTCCCTGGAAACTAGTCATTGGAATAGTGAAAAGGAATCTCTTTATTAATGGCATGGATTCACTGAGCAGAATCAGATTCAGCTCCCGTTGAGGGCTCCAATGTGTCATATCTTAGCCTTGACACTTTCTCTTGCCCCTTACTACTTCCTCTTCTTTCTGCCTCCTTATCGGAAAAAAATATATTTAACGTCCTCATCCCCTCCCCATGACACACTATCAATTCCAATGAAAGGCCTTGTGCTTAAATAATTATGTGAAAAGAAAAAAAAAAAAATGCCAATCTCATATAAATGTGAAGGTACTGGTATGGGGCAGCTTTTAGTCTATTTAAATTAGGGATTTTGTAGATTGTTGTTGTTTTGTTGTTGTTCTTGTGGGATGGTATCCAGTATTCCAGTGTTCACGTAATGCTTTGACTTCACTATCACTTCTCCTAGGATAATTATAGGTTGGCATAATGTACCTATTGTTCTATTCCACAAAGAAGCACTGTCATAGAATGATGGGATGGGGCTGGAGGGGGTTGCAGTGTGGATCTGGAAGGAGGATCTTTGTGTTTGTGTGAATGCATGTGTCCTGGACAGCCATGCTGAATCTTGAATTATTTTTCTTATTCTGTTCTTTGGATCACCTATGTCCTAGTTCCCCAGTTCTTTGTCCATCATTTTCTTCACCCCTTCCTTCCTGGGGTTATCCCTGAGTGCTGGGTACAGCCTGAGCACTTCAGCCATAGACTCTAAGCTAGGGTTTTGAAGGAAGTGTTTAAAATTCTTTCAATGAGGTTATTTGCCTATGACAGGCTCAAATGCTCATGGTATTGCAGATGAACTCAGAGGTTATCCAGGACATTCTCTTTCACCGAACACGAGTATTTCTCATTTGCGTTATTCAGAGGCCTTTTCACTACAAAGCTTAGGCATTTGTTCATTCGTTCGTTTGTTCATTCATTCATTCATTCATTCATTCATTCATTCATTCGTTCGTTCGTTCTAAGCTCATTGAGTGCTTGCCATGAGGCTGGCTCCTGAACTAGATGTGGATATATAGTGATGAGAAAAAAAAAGCATCAATCCTGCCCTCATGGAGCCTTCCACTCTAGCTGCCCAGGTAGGCTAGTAAAAGATCTGTAGGTGTTGTTGACCCACTTGATCCCAATGGGATCTTCGACTGACATGCTGGGCTTGTCTCTTGCAGCTAGAAGTTAGAGCTAGATCTTCACGGCTCATGTGCCAATCACCATCAGGCAATATCTCCCCCACCCCCATTCCCTAGTGAGATCTCTTAGACTGAGCTCTCCCTTGGAGATTTTTATAATACCCATCTCTCCCTCTCCCTTCCCTCCCCCTCTCACCAGATCCTTCTGCACTGGGGCTGTTAGTCATACACAGCATTATTTCTGACTCCAGCCATAAGCAGTATTATTATTATTATTATTATTTTTTGACCAAACACAAATAGCATCTGAATGGAATGACATCCTATGTTACCATGACCTTCGGAAACCATGGCCTTCATACCTCACCCTGAAGGAGACGAAGGCAGGCTTCACTGAAACTAGGGGACGTGAGGGCCTCTGGATTCTGTGAGCACAAGCTTTAAGGAGAGGAGGCCTTTCCTATCCTTGGAAGGAACTTGTCTCAGCTGTGCTGCCTGAGATGGTAAATGCCACACGAAAGAATTACGTTCTTTATCTAACACTCTCATTTAACTGGGAGTCCCATATCTTACCTGGTAACTTTACAAGGTGGGTTGGGTGTGGGTAGAGAGGCAGGCAGTGGGCAGGGACCCTGTACCCTTCGAAGGTGATGGTAGTAGGATGTGGTTATTGGAGTAGCGAGGTCCTGAGGGATGTGACAGTTCCCCAGGGTATCAAAGTGAGATAGGGTTGAGGATGTGAGATCGAAGATCTCTGCCATGCGTGGTCTTTGGAGAAATGGCCATGGAGGAATGGCCCTTGCACGAGCCAAGAAAAAGAATGGCTTTAGCCTTGCTTCTTACCCAGTTGTATCTGAAAATACATTCCGTAAAATAAACAAATGCATTCCCTTTGTATATACTTTAAAAAAGAGTACAGATTCTTTCCTCCTGAAAAGTTAAAACAAAGCCCGGCTGAAAAGCTATGTACTCAGAGACAATCCAAAGTGTGTGTCAGGCCTGGGGCTGCTTCGGGAGGTGTGCTGACATGAGACGTTGGGGGCCCAGAATCTCTGCTCCCACTCCCAGGAGCTAATCCTGAACATTAATACCTACATGAATCTCGGACACATAGTGTGTGCACACTGGGCAGGCCCTTGGAGATCAGCTGATTTGAGAACCAGGAACGCACAAAACTGATGAGCTGTGAGGGGTCTCACTTAACAGACAAGGAAACTGAAGCTCAGAAAATTTAGCGATGGGCTTCAAATTTAATGCAACAGAGTGGGATGCGAACCCAGGTCTCCTGACTCCCACGTTGGATGCAGTTTACTGCGATGACCCACTCACAGGTCCTGTTGCCTCTCTCAAATATATAAGTATGTTAAAGGCAGAGACCACGTGTGCCGTATGTTCTGTAGTGTCCCAGGGGGCCAGCGTCAGTCCTGCACACCCAACTCTCCCTGTCGACAGCAGCAAGGGAGCGTTTGTTTGCTGGTAGCCAGGCTGCCCTTTGTTGGTGCCCCCCTCTTCTCAGCAGGAACTGATTTTCCGTGACTGACCCCATGCTTGTGTTTCCTTGTCTCTGAGACCTAGTTACCCCAAAGGCAGATACCTGTCAGGGATGGTATCTGCTAGAGGATTATTCCCAAGAAACTAGGACTTTTTACCCCTTAGCAGCTATCCTTCTCTTATGTCCTCAGAGTATTTATGGATGTAAAAGAAGGATAGTTGCTGAGAGGTAAAAAGCTAATACTTCAGAAGTAGCTGCTCGTGAATGCCAGGATTGGCGCTGTTTCCTCCCCCTGTTCCCTGGCCGTAAGGAGAGGTGAACACCAGAGTCCTCACATTTTGTGTTTTGTGCCTAACATTTGGGGTGCATGCCTATAGCATGACTGGGCCGTGTCCAGGTGCATTCACTGTGGGTGCTGCTTTTCTTGTTGGCCCCACTGAGCCACCCACATCCTGAGCAGAGACCTGGTGATGGGATCACTCCTTGGCAACCCCTGGAAGGATTCTTTCGCTCAGAACTTTATGATGACGTCACAAAGACAATGAAAGGGGGGATTTGATTCACAATGGAGTGAATGGTATGTGGTTTCTTAAGTGATTGCCTGTACTGTGAGCATGCATAACCGCAATGGGTATTCACAACGTGGTTCAGTGTGAAGTTCACAACGTGGTTCAGTGTTAATCACTGTGACCCTGTGAATCCTTGTGATGACGTCAGCCAGGTGGCTGAAGGACAAGCCTTGTCTTGGCTCTGAGCCTGGTCTCTGTTGCTGTATTTTTTTCCCCTCTCAGTTCTTTGAGCCACTTACTGTCCCTCCCTGTCTACCTTAAACTCTTTTTGTCCTTGTTTCAAGACTGGAGCCTCATGGATACATCTGTGGACATTTACCTGCAATCACTTCAAGTCCAGATACCAAAACACAGCACCTGCATCCTCTGTTTTTGTTTCTGTGGCTGCTGCCCACATCCGAGTAGATGCTGGGGACTGAGGAGAGGCTACTGCCTGGAGCCAGTTTTTCATCGGAGGTAGCTGCCTGTGAATGTCAGGAATGGTTTCTCTTTGTGCTGCAGTATTGGTGGGATTGTGTTAACCACCCTGAGAGGAGGACTCTGAGGGTGAGTGCTACCCAGAGAGTCATCCCCCAGTATTCTAAGAGGAAGGAAGTCTGTGATTATTTCCTTCCCCATATTATCGGAAGGTCCCAGTTATAGTGGCCTGAGGATTTTATTCTTTATTTGCATCATGCCTATTTATATGTAGGCTCAATTTGCAAATATATAACCACTTGCCTGTCTGCCCATCCATTAATTCATCCATCCACTGATTGATTGATCGATTGATCCATCTAATAAGGGATGGTAAACCTATATATTTAAAGAAACCAGGCAGGTAAAGTAAATGAAGAAAATGGGCATGATAAAGCCAACAGGGAGTGGGGAGGATTGTGGTGAGCCAGAGAGTGCAGTTCACTGAGCTGCCGTCTATAACAGTCTCTGGCCTCTCAGGTTTGTGTGGCACCTGTGGCCACAGTGAAGCATCTTTGTCTCAAGAGCATTTGAGTTGGAGCAGCCCAAAGGTGTTTGGGTGAGGCTCCTGGCCTCTTTCTACATAAGTCTGCATAGAGTTTGTCGTATAAACTCTGGAATGTGTATCAGTCAGAGCTTTTTAAGTTTGCAAATGGCAAGAAACTCAAACTACTTAAGCACGAAGAGGAATGTAAGGGCTCTTATTTCTAAAGGTTCGGGATTGTGTCTTCTTCGCTTGGGACTGGGTCTCGGGGCTCAACAAGGTTATCCGGGCTCCTCCACCCCTTCTTCTTCTCTCGTGTCTCCTTTCCTTTACATTGTCTCCTACAGAGGCCTGCTTCATGGGTCTCCTAGCAGCTTCAGGTACATGATTTTATTAGCTTTTTCATATTAACAGAAAGAAAGCACGTCTTTCCCACAGAAATTCCAGGACAGACCCTGTCTTGCTTTAGACAACATGTTCATCCTTGAAGCGATCTCTAAGGCCAGAGCTGGTGGTTTTCTCATTGACCAAGGCTGAGTCGTAAGCTTGTCTCTAAAGTTGAGGGGTGGAGTGGGTTGATTTTACTCTGCTGATGGTGGAGGGAAATGAAGGTGTTACTGGAAGGAGGTGGAAAGGCAGATCTGCAGGCAGATAGCTCATTCTCGCTCCAGAGAGGATGGGTTAATGGAAGGTTGAGCTCTTACAATGGCACTGTGAAGCAAGACCCAGACATTGAGCAGGACCACAGCTGCCCATCCTTTCAAACCCCCTTACCCCCAAATTTGGGTAGTGACCACCTCTGACCTCTGTCCAGTCTCATCACGCACAGGAGGAGCAGAGCACACTGCTTAGTAACTAACGGTCTTGCACTGACTCTTACACACTTCCAAGATGTCTGAGTCTAAGGAAACCTGATGCTAATACCACAACTGACTGGGCAGTAACCCAAGAGGGCCCTGAAGTGTTCAGAGGACTCTGAACCTCCAACCCAGTTCTGCTGTTGTAGGAGGAGTTGCAAAGATGAATGGTTTCCTTTGAGCTGTGCCTGTCTTGGGCTCAGAACTTGGTTACACTGAGCCCACGACTTGTCCAGGGCAGGAACTGAGGCCGTGGGAGAGCCATATTTTGAATTTAAAGCTTCTGACTACCCACCCTGGGCAGTAGCTGCTGGAAGGGGAAAGGGACCAGGTTGTACCCTCAGCAGCTGGCAGCCCCTGGTGTGGCCTAGTAGGGACTTAGAGTTCTCCATTGGAACTTTGGTGTCAGGTCTAACCTTAGTCACATGTAATGCTCAGTGCCAGAAATACCAGCTCTCTTTGTATTAATAGTTTTTTCTTCACCATCAAGAATAATTTTAACTATTTCTTTTTGTTGTTGAAAATATGGCTACTAGAGAGCACAATACTAAAAGGAAGATAGAAAAAGGGTAAGTGGAACTAATAAAAGGATATATTTATAAAAACACTTGAAATCATCAATAAGTAAAGCTCTGCTTATTGATGGTGTAGACCAGTGTTCTCCAACCTTTTTGGCACCAGGGACCGGTGCTCCTGTGAGAAGCTAATGCCTGATGATCTGAGGTGGATCTGGGGTGGTGATGCTAGCACTGGAGAGCGGCTGCAAATACAGATGAAGCTTCACTCAGTCCCCCGCTGCTCACCTCCTGCTGTGTAGCTCGGTTCCCAACAGGCCACGGACTAGATCTGGTCTGTGGCCCGGGGTTTGGGGACCCCTGGTGTAGAGTACCCAAGAGCCTTCACGCCCTATCTCTTTGCTGCAACAACCCATCGAGGTTGACAGGGAAGGGCCATCTTCTTTTAACATCAATATCTACTTTACAGATGTAGAAATGATAATTGAGAATTAGCAAGGTCTTGCAATTATTGGGAGAGTTGAATCTGGAGCCCAGATTTCTAAACAACTAGTTTAATTTTTTAATCATTTCGCCCTACATTATATGCTCATGTGAAACTTTGTTTTCTACTTGACTAAACTTGGTGAAAAAGAATGTTGACTGAGTAAATAAAGAAAATGAGTCTTTTTATTAGGTATCTGATAACCCAGGCTGCAGATAGTCCTTAAACCAAACTATCTTAGCAGAATTATATGATTTGACATAGTTTGAGCTTTTTAGCATGTCATTCATTAAGTCACAGTTCTATTGATTCAATACTTTATTCATGAAAGAGTTACAGTGTCACTGTCTATGCCAGGCCTTGTATTGGCTATTGAGAATATGAAGGTGAGACACTGGTTCCTATTGGTTTTGCTGTGTATTTACCAGAACACCCCAAAGCTAGTGGTTTCAAATAGCAACCATTTCTTTTGCTTACTATTTTGTGGGTTAGTAATTTGATCTGGGCTCAGCTGGGTGGTTCTTCTGATTTTGGCTGGGCTCACATAAGTGTCTGTGGTCCGCTGCTATGTAGGTTGTGGGCTGGCTGGTCTAAAATAGCCTCAGCCAGGACAGCTTATCTTTGCTCTATGTGTTTGCTCATCCTCCAGCAGGCTAGCCTAAGTTTGTTCACATGCCAGCCAATGAGGCAGGGTTCCAGGCGAGCAGAATTGAAGCTTGCAAGGGCTCTTGAGGCCTGGACTTGGAACTGGCACAACCTCACTTCCACTATATTCTGTAGTTCAAAGCAAGTCGATGAGTGCATCTTAGTGTACTTTTCAGCTGCAGGAAGGCAGTTCGGTCCATGTGCTCTGCTTAGGCGTGTCATCTACATGCCTTGCTTCTCTTGTCACTTATCCACACCTCACCCTACCCCAGTGGGAAGACCCGCCCTCCTTGCTTCCTCTTCTCTAGTTCTACTACGTTTCAGATTCTGCCTTCACAAAACCTTCTGGAATGATTTCAGACTCAACTGACCTCTTGATTCTTTTTATCAGCAGCAATACTTGTAGATAGATAGCATTTACCACTTACAGAGTATTTCAATCAGGGGCTGAAGATGCAAAATATCCCTGCCCTGAAGAGGCCTACTTTCTCGGAAAATGGAAACAGAGTTGTTGTAAGGATTAAATGAATTAATATATATACAACGATTAGCATAATGTCTGAGACATAGTATGTACTCCATAAATCTACATGCCAGGGGTTTTATTTACTATTTATTAACCCATACAACCATTGTGAGAGGCAAATTTTCCTGTCTCCTTTTACAGATGAGTATAAAGGATGCTCAGATAAGTTATGCAATTTTTTCCTAAAGTCACACAGGTAATTAACAGAAAATCTGAGGTCCAAATTTAAAACTCTTTCCTTTTTAAACCCCATCTGAGATGAGGATGGAATCAAATGTGAGAGAATTAAATGACTCATGATGTTGTAGTAAGATCAAACCCTTGTCTCTTCGGCCTCTGCCTCAGTTTGCTCATCTACAAAATGGGAAGGCAGAAAGATTTATGATGGGAACTGTGGCTCTAATCTATACTCCAAATTGATCACAGTACAATTTAAAACAGTACAGTTGTTTATAAGAGAAAGGCATGTAGGGGAATGGAGCATGAGTTTTGGAAGTGTGCTTGTGTCTTCCAGTTGTCTTCTTTTTGCACAAAGTAAACTAATGAGATCTCTGTTTCTGGACCATACCCTGACTAGGAACTGCTGATCATAAATCTAGATCTTTGGATATTTCTCCTTGGGCCCCTCAGGCCTTGACACGAAAGGGTTGGTTTGCTATGGGCTGCTATGGGCTGAGCGGCCCCTCTGATTCCTGGGGCCTGACAAGGCCTGCTGGTATTTGCTGTCAGTCAGGTAATTCATGTCAAACTGGTTTATTTAGTGACTGGGCCCGATAGAAGCAAAGTAACAGGTTAGCAGGACTAGTGGGCACCTTATTTAACAATTCTTAACAGTTTATAGCGGAATACACTTCTGGGTTCCACCTTCAAAGATGTCCATATCCTAATCCTTGGGACCTGCGAACATGTTACCTCACATGGGAAAAAAGACTTTGTACATGTGATTAAATTAGAGGCTTTGAGATGGGGACAGTTTCCTGGATTATGTGGGGGGGTCCTATGTAATCACAGGGTCCTTATGAGAGGACTGCAGGACGTTCGGAGTCAGAGATGGCGATGTGGCAGGAGAAGGAGAAGCTGAGCTGCTGCAGCGAGGGAAGGAGCCAGGGAATGTGGGCAGCCTTTGGAAGCTGGAAAAGACATGGACACGCATTCTCCACTAGAGCCTCCAGAAGGAATGCAGCCCTGCTGAAATCTTGATTTTTAGCCCTATACCACTCATTTTGAACTTCTGACCTCTAGAACTATAAAATAATAAATTTGTGTTGTTTTAAGCCATTACATTTGTGGTAATTTGTTATAGCGGCAATAGGAAACTGATACACCACCTTTCCACATGTCCTGTTGAATTTACCAATGTTCCAGCCTACTCTGTCTCCTCCTCTCCATCACAATAGCCTTTAAACAAAGGTGATGGATGAATGCCCTTGACCCTCCCCATACCTGCCCCCCAAGCTGGGAAGATCTGTGCTGTGCAGGTTCCTGCTAGTGTGGATGGCTTTGCACCGAATCATCTACGCAGTTAGGATTGTACTTCTGACCACTGACCCTATTGGCTAGACAGCTGACTAGTGCTGGTGTGGCATTCTGAACCAATGGTATGGAGCTATTTTATTTTTTAATACGTTTTGCTGCTGTTCATCCATGTGGACAGAGAGGCCAGTGTTACAGACCATACTGTCTGAGAGTTAACTCATGAGTTGCCTTTTCTGCCACTGGTGGTAGCAGCAAGTGGAAGGTGGGATCCCACATCATAGTACACAGTCAGGTTATTGCATCTGTTCTCAGTGGTCCTATGAGGAGGGTCCTGTTATCATTCTCATTTTACAGATGAGGAAAGTGAAGCTCACAGAGGTGAACAGATCAGGCATTAAGCAAATGAAGAGCCAGGACTCAAACCTGGCATCCTCGTGTCGGCTCCCCAGCCCTTCGCTGAAATGCTCTGCTGTCTCTCACGTGGCGTAGCATGCGTGGAGTAGGCACTCCTGATGTGTTTACTGGCTAAGTGAATGAATGATTGTCACTCAGATAAGCCAGAAGCGGAGTTATGAAACCTCCTCCACTGGTGGCAGGGTAGACCGAGGGGCTGCCAGGGAACCCAGCTGGACAACAAGGAATTTACTCCTGCAGGTGCAAAGATAGCATAGAGCTGGCTATCTTACTTAGCATCTCGCATCTGGACTCACGGGCAGGCCCAAATAATTGTTATTAAATTTTCTGTTGTCTTCTATCTAGCCATGATCCAGGTGCCACACAGGAGCTAGGGATGGTGATCTCTCAGGGTGTCCCTTTCCCTGGGGCTTCCCTCACCCCATGTTTGGATGCTCTCAGTGGCCCAGCTGGTGATCCAGGTTGGAAGTTGAGTGTGGGCTTGTTAATTTTCTTTCCTCCTCCCTGAATATGGAAGGGAAACGAGGGGACAGGGAGAATGATGATGGAGATAAACTTAGTGTGAAGCTGCAGGGGGAGCCCATATGGTCTTTGCCTGTCTAGAAATTACCAGTGTCCCTAATAGACCAGCAGCTTGTGTAGATGTTTCCTCCCTTTTGCTTTCTTTTATGTCTTGCTTTTGTGAGAAAGAAGAGGATTTCCCACTGATGAGCCTTATGCCAGATAATGAATAGAAGGCAAGTGACCCCAGATGTCTCCCCGTCTCCTGCCATCCCCTGGCATGTCTTGTCATCCTGAGTGGTGGTCTTTGCCCTGCCACTGTGTGGAGGATGCTGCTGCTTTGCTAAATTGCCTCGTGGCTGCTGTCTGACACTTTTGGTTCCCTTTCTCTCCAAATCTCCCTCAAGTTATTACTTCATTTGCAGTGCTGGGCAGAGCAAGGCAATTCTATTGATTTTCCTTCTTTTGTTCTCAATTTCTCTATGTATTAATTGGGTCTAATCATGTTTGCCATCCTCTTATCTTTAAGGGAGATTAAATTTTTAGTGTTTAAAGTGAGGGATGGAGAGTGTTTTTGGTTGGAGCGATGAGAGTATTCCAGTTCCAATAGTACACACATTTTAAGATAAAACCAAGTTTAGCGTTTCAGCAGTGCTTTTTAAAAATTTTTTAATTTTGGATTTTTTTTTTTTTTTTTTTTTTTTTTTTTAAAGAACACTCTCTATTCTGGATGTTTCCCAAACACTCTGTAAAATGCTGTGGGAGCCTTTCACCTAGAGATGTCACATCAGTGATTTAAGATTTGGAGGGACTCGGGGAGAGGAGGTTCAGGACAGCTCTGGAGATTGAGGCCCCATCTCATGCTGGGTCATTGGCAATGGCCTCTGCTAATTGGACCTTGTCCTGTCAGGACACATCAGACAGGGCCATGGCGATACTGAGCTTGGTGGGGGTAGAATGGTCTGTAGGAGCAGGTGTCACTGCTGCTGGGTCCCAGGAGCGCTTTGTTTCTCTGGGGAATGAGAGCCGACTGGCAGTCATGGGGACGGAGGTCAGAAGGCTGTGCTGAGCTAGTTTCTCCAGGAGCCCAGGCCTGAAGTGTGGGCTATTTTGGGCCGTGCGATGGCAGAGCTGGGGTGCGTGCGTGCGTGTGTGTGTGCGTGTGTGTGTGTATCTTACGAGTGAGGATGTTTGCCTCCAAGAATCACTTCCAACCCTAGAAATGAGGTGGTTTTTTTTTTTTTTTTTTTTTTTTGCCAGTGCCTTTCATAAAAGAAAAAAATTTTTAGTCTTTGAATGGTGTTAATTAAGAATATAAATTTTGGCTGCAGAGAAGAAGTGAAGAAACACAGTCTCCTCCAGGTCCGGCAGCAGGAAGCCTTCTTCCCTCTTTTGTTGCTGCCTGGTTCCTCGGCCCTCCTCTTGAGTTTCCTTGTGACTGTCCCAGGCATAGGGGTAGAGGGTCCATGCCTGCCTGCAGGCATGTTTTGTTGAAATGCTGGTATGTGCCAAGGACAAGCACATGGCTCTCTGCTATCTTGCAGGAAGGAGCAGTGGGAACATGTTCCAGGGCCCTGGCTGGTCAGTGCTCACTGTGGCCGAGCAATGCCATACCCCTTGGACAAAGTGACTCTAGGCAGCATGGAGTCCTCCACACTCATTTCCCTAACCCATTTCCTATTCCACCTCTCCCGGTGTGTCTGAGCTGCCTGGACTGGCAACTCAGAGCATTGGGTTTGAGCATCGGCATTCCTACAGAATGGAGGGCTTGGCCGTGAGGCAGTGTGGACTGGTGGGGAATTAAAGTCTGTGGATTTGGGTGACCTGTATTCTAATCTCAACTCCACCACTCAGCAGCTGTGGCTTTGGTTAAATTCCTTGCGTTTGTTGAGCTTCAGTGTCCTCATGTGTTGGTATTGGAGTGAATGTATTCAAATGGCAGCTGAATCCTGTACTTGCCACATAGCATTTGCTTGACACATAAAGTATTGTGATTACTGGAGCTGTGATGTTGGCTTTGTGAGAGTGCACCCTCTGCAGAGTCCCCCCAACAGCCTGCACAGGACAAACTTGACCCCAAGAAAGGAGACCCTGGTTGGACCTGATAACCTCTGATTTTATTTCAGTCATGGGCAGACATCCTGTTGTGGTCCTTGCAGGGCTGCTGTGAAGCACCCCTATTCCCCCAGTATTGCCTGGGCAGGTGGGGCCCAGGCAAAGAATAGAGGCTGCCAGGGCAAACCTTCAGGCCAGCAAGCCAACATTTATTTATAGATCTTAGAGGGAGATGGCACTCTAGGCCTGCAGGAGGCAGCTGCAATAGGCAGGGGGCAGGGCAGAGAGCAGAGGGCAGTGGCAGTAGGAGATGGAGAGGCCGGGTAGCATTTGAGTGCAGGAGAGTGAGGGTTCCTGCAGAAAGTAGCAGATTCAAACAGTAAACTGAGGAGTATTAGTAAGATGGCTGTTTATAAAAGCATGGGCAGGGAAACATTCAAGGAGATAGTCCACACTCTGGGGGTTAGGTCAAGGGCATAGGGGAAGGTCACAGAGATCACAGAAGGTAAGCTCTATGGAGAGGGCTGCCAGACAGGGATCATGACCTTCAGTGGAAGAATGTAGCTGCCTTTCCCAGTGACCCAGCAAGGAGGTTGCTGAAGGAATGAATACTCTCTCTTGCTCTCTTTCCTCTCTCTGATCTGCCATGGGCAACCACCATTGGTCTAGGCCACAAGAGGCAGAGGGAAAGGAGTAAGTGGCTGATCATACAGGACAAACTCCTGGAGGAACCAAGCAGGGAGAAGAATGATGGAGAGAGAACCTGGAAGGGCCAGTTGGCACAGAAGCAAGGAAAAGGGTAAGGCTGGGGACATTTGTGGACATACGAGTGGAGAGAGATGAGTTACTACTGCAGGGAGGGACCCAGCCAGAGGCCCTGTGACAGAATGATTGTCATGGACTCAGGGATGCAGACAGACGGGGACTGAATCCTAACCCTACTTCTGTATGGTCTCTGGTGAGCTGTGTAACTTCTCTAAGCCTCAGTTTCCTCATCTGTGAAATGGGAATGATGGTGATGATATTCTTTACCATGTAGTGGGGCACAATGAAATACTCAGCGAGGTGCCTGGTGCATGGTGAAGGCTCACTAAATAAAGCTAGAACGGATAGAGGGGTTTACATGAAAGATGGTGTCCAAGTGAGCAGCCACCATGTATAAAACCCAGTGGGGATATCATTTATCCAGTTAATATTTGTGAGTGCCTACACCTATGCCACTGGAGGCACTGAGAATATAGGGTGAGCAAACTAGATCATTCTCTCTCCCAGGAAGCGTACATATCTAGTGGGGGAAAACAGGAGATAAGGAAATAAAAATTTTTGAGAGTTGTCAAAGTGCTAAAAAAACCATAAACCAGTGCTGTAGGTCAGGAGTTTGGGGAGGCCTCCAGGAGGAGGTGGGCGGGAGGGGAGCCCTGAGGTGCCAAAGCAGCCAGCCCTGTAGAGAGGAGAGCTGTCTGGGGAGTGACCTGAAGGTGCAAAGGCCCCGAGGAGGAGGTGGGTGGGTGTTTCTGGGTACAGAGGTGGCTCGGGAAGTGGAGCATCAAGCTGCTACTAACGCCTCCCTCCAGGGTGAACGTGAGGATTAAATGGAAGGCTCTTAGCCCCATGTCTGGCACCTATACATGCTCCGCGACCATTAGCTGTTGGCTGTAATTATTACTTTAATAAAAATTATTACTTTTGAAAAGGGTGGCATAAATAAGTGGGTAGATATGATATAAAGTGTTCCACTGGCTCAGCGTACATTTACTGTCAAGGCAGCATAGAGTAGAGTGGTGAAGAGCAGACTCTGAGACAAGATGGCCTGTTCAAATCCTAGGGCAGAGGTCCGCAAGCTCCGGGCCAGTCCATGGCCTGTGCAGTGGGAGAGCGAGCGAAGCTTCATCTGTCTTTGCAGCCACTCCCCAGCGCTAGCATCACTGCCTCAGCTCCACCTCAGATCATAAGGCATTAGATTCTCACAGGAGCACCGGTCCCTGGTGCCAAAAAGGTTGGGGACCGCTGTCCTAGGGGACATTTGGCCTGTGACTTCAGCTGAACCCCAGAATCTTCACCTGTATAATGGGGTATAGTAAGAACATCTCTTTCATGGGGTTGTTGTAAGGAGGAAATGCATTACTCTTTCTAAAGTGCTTAGAACCGCACCTGGCCCACAGTCAGGGCCACCTAGTGGTTTTGTCATTGCTAAGGCTCAGGAGTGGACGCAATGCCGGCACAAGGAGATATGAACCAAGGACTCTGCTCCTCATGAGCTTGCTCACAGGTGGGTCTGTGACATGTGTTTAAGGAGATCCTGGCACGCAAGGCAGCATATGATGGGTTACTGGATAAGCGGTGAGACCATTAGTGGAGGAAGGCATCCCGGGAGGGCTGCAGTGGGGACAGGAAGGCTTCGAGGAGGGATGCGAAGACAAGAAAAATAAAATTAGTGCTAACCAGACCTGATGGCATCCGTCAGGAGAAGACAAAAACAATCCGTCTGCCCCAAAGCATTGCTTCTGCCTTCCCGTGGAGCCTTTTGAGCAGTCTGCAGTTCCCCAGGCCTGGCCTCAACTTGCTTCTCATGTCTATCAGTAAAGACAGCCCCCTAACTCCCTCTGTCAGCTCCTATTGAGTCCTTAAATCTACTGGAAATTGCTGAGACTCTTCTATTCTCAACTTCCCCCGGGCCAGAGAGGCAAGGAAAGGTTAGAGGTCAGAGGACAGGAGCTGGGAGGATGCGGGAGGAGGTAGATGGCAGTGTTTATGGAATTAACCAGAATGCTGTGTGCCTGGCAACTGGCAGATTCTTCTGGTAAGATAAGTGGAACCCTCTCCTCTGCAAGGTAATTATCAGAGAGCATAAATTCTCCAGATAACCTGTCTTCCGGAAGAGAGATATTGATGGCTGTGGGGCATGTGCTGTTCCACTGATATTGACTCCTGTCCCCTGGCCTCTCCCCCCCACCCCCCTTCTTCTTTGTTGCCTAATCAGCTGCCATGCTCCTCCATCCTCCCCCACAGACTTCAGCCTCCAGCTCAGGCTGGCTCTTCTGGACGTTTCTTTTGGCTTGCCTCTTGCCTCTTTTAATGACGAAGGTCCCAGAACACAGCATGGCCACATGTATCCCTGTGGTTCAGCAGGATTGGTGGAAGAGGTGCATCCCACGTGGGGAGGAGTTTCTAAGAACATAAGGAGGCCTTGAACTTCGCTTGGATCCAGGTCCCCAGAATGAGCACTAATCGAGTGCTGTCAGGTCAGCGTCAGGCTCTCTGAAAGGCTGGGACTGTACCTGGTCCCAGAGATGGAGAGAAGATAAATCAGATGCTTAGCATGGGCAGGCAGGTAGTAGGCACCTGTTGGCACATCTTTCTTCCCTTATGATACTTTCTGAATCCCTCTCTCCTCTCCAGCGCTTGTGGGCCTCTGAGGGAGCTCACACTTTGGCCGATATTCTCTTAAGTATTTGTTAAATGTTTAAACAAAAAAAAAAGGCAATGGGCTGTGTGAGGGACAACTGGAGAAGCAGAGCTGCCAGAGGCAGCCTCTCCTCTACTGTCCTGAACGAGTCAGTTCTGGCCCCAGACCTGCGCTCTGACTCTTGACCAAACTGGATCTGTGTTCTGAGAAGCCCATTTAAAGCCATCACTGAACCACTTTTGGAGGTGGGGTGTCACTCCTCTCTTAGACCCCAAACAACTTATCACTAGGGTGATCCTATCATTTATGAGCCAAGCAAAGGCATTTTGAGAGGCAAAGCAGGAGTTGTTAATAATTATGCTGGGATCTGGATGTGAACCAGGACTGTTCCATGCAAACCGGGTTCTATTTGTCAAAGTTCTCTGCCTGAGATAATGCTGATAAATACAAGTCTCTTCAACTTTCTACAATCCTGGTGATGTGTTAGCATGACTTAGAGATTGGACCCTTGGTGATGCTTGGTTGGCCTGCTTTGTCCCTGATTTTGGCTCTGCACATATTCCGTCAGTTGGAATACGTGAGGATAATTTCCTCCATTTGACAGATGGGAGCTTGGGGCCCAGACGGTTGAGAGACTTGTCAAAGACCTACAATGACTAAGTTCCAACTTCAGCCTGGAACCGAGGTCCAGCCTTAATTCTGCCATCGGCCTGTCAGGGGCCAACCCCCATCCCCCCATTCCATGAGATGATAGAATGTCCTCACCAAAACAACTGAGGGCTAGAATGCTTCTGTGAGCCTTATGCTAATCCTGATCGCTTTCTGGACTGGAGAGAGATGGATGAGCCAGGCAGGGAGGCACTGTAGGTAGGAGAAGCCTAAATGAGAGCCTCTGCTGTGCCTGGTTGTTCCTGAGGATTTTTATGTAGAGTGAGGGGCACAAGCGGGGTTTCGGCACTACTCTGTTTGATGGGGAGGAGCAATGCTCTCTTCCCCTGTTGCCTCCACAGTAGCCTTCTACTCACTGGGAGGAAGCGAGGCCTATGCATCGTTTCATTCATTGGCCAACAGCACTTCCCAAATGAAAAAGAGCTTTCAAGGGAGGCTAGAGAAAAATTAATTTTCAGTGGTGAGTTTTGCTTGCTGTAGTTAACAATAATTATTAAATAGGTAGGGTGAGCTAGTGCTTGTTTTCCTTATTATTAACTATATTTATGGGTTTTTATTAAGTTGTACCAAGCTGGGATAATTGTAAAACTATTTGCTTACGCTGTGTGACTCTTGGGCCTCCCATTCTATTTTCTTTCCTTCCAAGGGTGGAGTCTTTTCATTATTGAAGACTTATTCTATAAACTAGGAGTCAGCAGACTTTTTCTGTACAAGTCCAGACGGTAAATATTTTAGGCTTTGCAGGCCACGTAACCTGTTGGAACCACTCAACTCTACCATTGCAGCATGAAAGCGGACACAGACAATACGTAGAAGAATGAGCATGACTGTCTTCCTATAAAACTCTATTTGTAGAAGTTTGTGGTGAGCTGATTTGTCCCAGAGGCTGTAGTTTATAGACCCCTGCTACAAACAGAGGAGAAATCCTTGAACTAGGAACCTGGACAGGTAGGATGTAATCTCAGCCCTGCCCCTGTGTGGCTGAAGGAAACCACTTCGCCTCTCTGGTTATTCATTTTCCTTTCAATACAACAAAGGCATCAGACTAGACAATCTCTAATCCTCTGAGATTCTTAAATCTGACTATTTAGTTTATAATAATCTGGCATCTTTCTTTTTCTCCTGTCAGTAGATGTTCAGAACCACAGAGCCTCTCAGAGTCCATTAGCCCTTGCTCACATTTGGGATACTTTTGGTTTCTAAACCACGTGATAACGTTTTGTATTTCTCTGATGATATCTTTTCAGGCAGCCCCCATAACCAGCCAAAGTCTTGACTTACAGAGAGGTGGCTCTGTGACAGGACTGTTTACCTCTGAACTATTTGGCAGATTGGAAAACAGGTACAAAAAGGGAGATAGTTAAGATCACCCAGCGAATCAGCGATGCTCTTAGAGAAACCTCCAAAGATTTGGAAATACGCCAAAAAAAAAAAAATTGTGTGGTTCAAGTTATTCTAATTCTGGAGACGCAACCCACTGTGAAGGGGCAGTGGTGCCCCCGTGAGAGGCTGTTAGGATAGTGGCCAAGAGCAAGGTTCTGGACTGAAGTTGCCTTGGCTTACATCTTCACAGTGCTACTTAAAACCCTCTGTGCCTCATTCTTCTTATCTGTGAAATAGAAGAAATAATAGGATGGAGTTGTTAAGTGGATGAAATGAGATAATATGTGTAAAGTGCTTAGAACAGTGCCTGGCACACATAGTAAGTACTCAATGAATGGTAACCATGCCACTATTATGATCATTCCCATCATCCTGTCATCTTTTTATAAACATATATGTTAAGGGCATCTCTTCCTCGTTTTTATACTAGAATCATCTTCAACTTTTGGATTGGTGATGTGAGCTGAACACTTTGCTCCTAATCTGTATGTTAAGTGACTCTTGCTGAGATAGAAAGATTGGAGGAAGAAGACTAGGTATGTGACGGGAGGTAAGGGCATGGGAAGGAAGGAAAGAAGGAAGGAAGGAAGGAAGGAAGGAAGAAGAGGAAGGAAGGAAGGTGGGAAAGGAAGAAGAAAAGTAGGAAGGAAGGAAGGAAGGTAGGAAGGAAGGAAGGAAAACTGGAAGGAAGGAATGAAAGCAGGAAGGAAGGGCGCTTGGGAAAACTGGTCCATGAGGAAAGGGGATCAGACTCTAAGTTCAGTCACATCCTGAATTGGGACGGAAGGCTAGACTTCCTTTAGGCAGTGTGGAGGTTTTGGCATTCTTTGTCATTAATCTGAATGTAGGGGTTATGAAGGCAGATTTAGATATTTCTAGGCACCCACCTTTCTTTTGGTGTCTTCTTAGTTACCTAGGATATATCTACATTTTCCACCAGAGAACTTAAATTGGGGGACATGACCAGCTTCTTGGTCAGTCTGACTTTGTTCTGTATTTTATTAAAGGTTTATAAGCATGTGCCTCAAAAAACAGCAGGCCTGAGACAGTTTTCCCCGGGGCTGCCAAGAGAAATTGGGGTGACTCTCAACCTTGTGGCAGGTTAAATGAGACTCAGCGCTTCTTTGTTTGGCTTGATGTCCTTTAGAAGGACAGCCCGGAGATCACTTGGTCTGCAGGGCGTTTGCTTCCGCAGGCTGATTTTAACCAACTCTGACAGGAGGGCAGAGGCCCCCAAGCAAGGTCAGGACCACAAATCCCATCCCAGCAGGTGCATGATGGGGAGACAGCGCCCTCCGGATGACCTTCAAGTTCCCATTGATTTCCCGTCAAGCAGTGCTTCCCCACCCCCATCCTGCTCCTATCTCTGCCACTACCCGAAGGCTTGGGGCTCAGGGCTCTGGGACAGCACATGGATCAGCTCTCTGAGAAAGCACATGCAGAAGAGGTTAATCCAGAGAGAGGCCCTTTCAGGGAAGTGGAGTGGGTACACTGGGGACCTTCTTCGGGCACTGCTAGTTTACAATGCCAATATCAGGCCTGGAATGTTGTTTTGGGGCATCGAAAGGAGTGTTTGATATCACAAATGGCATTTATCCACTTAACCCCATTTCTCTCCAGGTTTTGGGGTATGTGGGTGGCATTGTGGGGTCATGAGCAAGATCTGATTATGGAGAATGGAATAGGCCCTGAATCCACTGTCATGAGTGTGTTGGGCAAGGAAGATTAGAAGTGAGAAGATGTGACTCTCATTCTCTTTGCTGGGGGCCTCTCCCAGCACTGACCTTTTGCCCTCTGGAAGGCCTGGCTTCCATACTGTCCAAACTGTCTCTTGCACTTAGACCTAGATCTTTCATTTATTTTTGTTCAGTGATATCTGTCGAGCATTTCCTATGTGCCAAATCCTGTGTTAGGTGCAGGGGATTCAGTTTTAGATGAGAGAAATAAAGACCCTGCTCTCACGGAGCTCACAGTCTTGTTGTGTAGAGACAATCAGCAGGCAAAGAGGAAACAGGAAAATTTTTGATAATAGTATTAAAAAAAAATAGAATATGAGATAACAAGGGCTAGATCAGGAGTGGAATAGGGTGGGCCACCCTAGATAGGGTGGGTCAAAGAAGGAAGAGGAGTCTATGGCCATGCCACCCTGAACAAGCCCGATCCCGTCTGATCTCGGAAGCTAAGCAGGATTGGGCCTGGTTAGTACTTGAATGGGAGACCACCTAGGAAGACCAGGTGCTGTAGATGTAAAAAATAAGACATTGTAAACTGACAAGGTCCTTGCAATCTGTGAGGTCAACCAAGGGTTGCCTCGCCAAAAAAAAAGAAGAGGAGAAGCCAGCCAGGAGAAGATTTGGGGTAATGTATACCAGGAAGAGGGAAGAGCATATGCAAAGGTCCTGAGGTGAGACGATCTTGATATATTAGAGGAACAGAAAGAAGTATAGTGAAGATGGAGTCCAGTAGACTGGGGGAGGGGCAGGAGACAAGGTAAAGTAGGAAAGGTAGGCATAGTCAGATAGTCTGGGGGCCTGTAGGTGTGGGAAGGAGTTTGGATTTCATTCTGAGTGCAATGAAAAGCCATTGGAGGGATTTAAGGAGGAGAATGTCGTGTTCTGATTTCCATTTTAACCCATTTCCCATTTCGAAAAAAAGTGCGGCTCACTGCCAGTGTTAATTTGATTTTATATAAACACACTCTTTGAGGCTGAAGCAAATCTGACTGAGTTTCAATGTGAACATAAAATATAAAAACTGTTCTTGGAGTTATTTTGAAACAGAACTTGTCTCTAATCCTAATGTAACAGAAATGTATACATAAATCAAATTCATCAAATGAATCTTTGGCTAACCACTGTTCGAGAACGATGTTAACATGAGTAGGAACACTACGTTTTCTAGGATTTGACATTTTCAGTGATCGAGAATTACTATATTTTGTAAATGGAAATACTGCCACTAAAAATAGAATGCTATAAATAGAATGATGTCATTTGCTTCCAAAGACTATCACTAGACTAGAGCGATGTGAAAATAATAATAAAAGCAAGATATTTTGTGGCAAACTTCGAGGGTAAAGTTAGGACTCTAATCCACGAGTTATCTCGGGGTAAACGCTGCAGCTGCAAGTACCACCGATGAATATTCTTAGGGCAAATGGGAAATGGGTTAAAAAGATCATTTGGGCTACTATGTTGAGAACTGACTACAGAAGGACATGTTCTTTGTTGTGCTTTAAGTACCTTCACTGGGGAGGGCAGCATTGAGGCCCTTGTATTCCAGCAGCAAAGCTGGGAGTGTGAAGATGTTTCTGTCCAAGGATTGTCTCTGATCAATGGCCGGCTTCTACTGGCAATCACACCCAAGGGACAGCAGGCTGGTGCCCAGCTCATAGCTGTTGTTTCAGAAAGGACCCAGTCTATAAACCAGTGAAAATACTTCTCAGTCACTGAAGTTTCTATAATTGGTGTGCGTATTTTTTTTCTAGGTATGCTTCATCCTAAATAAAATAGTCTCTTTTTTTTTTCAGTTTTGAAAGTTGGTGCATTCTACATATTTTTTTAGTCTCTGGTGGGGAGATTTATTTTGTCACGTCTGGATGCCATTTGGAAGGCAAACCTTGGACATCAGGAAAGCTGCAGTCTCCCCAGAGCATTCCCCTTTCCTGAACCTCCCCCGCATGCCCCCATTATTTACTGGAAGGAGTCACACTGCTTTTTTCCTGCCTTCAGTCTCCTGTCCTTGGCAGTCCCTTGTCTTCAACCCCGAGTTGAGTATGTCATCAAAACACCCAGTGGCAGCTCAGAAATCATGGCCAGGTTCAATATAAATTCCGTCTTGCTTAGGTAGCTTTGCATAATAAGTCCCTGAAAAGTCTTCACCAGAGTAGAAGCTGCAAAAGGGATTTATTGGGTCTGGCGGGCCTGAACGTCAGCCTGAGTGGCATTTAAGTCATGATGGGAGTTTCAGGGTTCAAATTCTTCATTGGACTTGGCTTTTGCAAAGCAATGCCATTGTCCCCAATGTACCTTTCTTGTGATGTTATGAAGGTCAGAGTCACCGCCAGAGGGACCACTCTAAGGATGTCAGTCAGGGTCTTCACATTTGTTTGCCTTGACCAGACCTCTTGGGAGTTTTGTTAGGGGTGAGGACTTCTGTGGGACTAGTCTGCTACTGGTTAGTGCTGCCAGGTTAATCCATGCCAGCTACCTGAAAAATTTCCCCACAGGAACAAAACCAGCTGCGTTAAAGTCAGTTAACTGGGCTTTCCAGCTCTGCCATTTAAACATGGCCCTCTTGGTCCTGTCCTTGCTTTGGTCACTGGAGAGCTTAGATAAGTGAGTTTCATATTTCTCAGAATCACTGGGGGCATCTGTCAAAAATAAAGATGTCTGGATCACATCTCAAATGTCCAGAAACATCCCGAATCAGAATTTCACAGTCCCGCTCCCCACCCCCATTGATTTTGACTGAGCTAAGGTTTGAGATCCACTGCCTTAGGCCATTCTTCTGAAGAGTGGGGTGATGGTATTCCTGATAAGCAAAGGGACGGTTCCTGCATCAGCAGAGGAGCTGCTGGCCTTCCAGGGGTCAGTCCGATGACAAAACAGAGTATTCAGCTGTAAAGTTCAGAGAAGAGGAATATTCTATGTCTTGCAGAGTGGCCTGAATAATGTCGATGGAAAAGTGAAAATCTCAGGAGCTGAAGTGAACTTTTTAAAGATGACGGGGAAAATTCAGAAGGATTTGAATTTGTAGGCTATCTGTTTTCAGATGCCTAATCCTGTGCTCAGGAGAAGCCGGATCACTTCAGGCATACCTCTTTTTCATATGGAGAAACCTAGGTAGGATATCCCAAGACTCTCTCAACTGTGAAGCTTCCATTAGTTTGCTAAGGGTGGCATGACATTTCAATCAAGCAATCCATATTTATCACACGCTTCTCTATTCTCAGCACTGTGCTTGGTTGGGTAGCACAGGGTAGGCAACCCTTAGTTCTTATCTTCAAGATGCTTATAATCTAGTTGCGTGGGGAGAAATAAAAAGGGTAGTAGAGACTGGCCAAACATAGGTGAGACAGTTAAGGGGCTCAGAGAAGACAGAGAGCAAGCGCTATTGGCAGGGATAACTGGGAGGCTTTCTGGAAGAGACAGGACTCAGTTAGCCCTTGACCAGAGTAAGCCCAGCCAGGCCAAGGTCAGGAGACAAAAATTCCAGGTGAGAGGAAGGACCTGAGAAAAGTATTTTGTTAGAGTCCAGGTGTAGCGCTGTATGCTTTGTATATGCAGGCAGATCAGATGAAGATTTATTCATTTATTTACTCATCATTCAATCCTAAATGGTAAGTAAGCTCTGTGCTGTGCTTGGGGACAGCGACAAACAGGCCAGACGCTGTCTGTGCACTTAGGGCAAGCTTCGGACTTCTCAGATCATCATGCAACAGCTACTCTGTTCTCCTTGAATCCTGAGGTTCGACCTTGACCACCCTGCTGCCTTCTGTCTTGAGACAGAGGTTTAGGTGGTCTCACATGACAGCCTGAGAGACACTGCGGTAGTGAGTGTGGTGTGTATGTGTGTCACATGCAGGGCATCATCAGCATGCTCAGGCAGAAGGTCATGTCACAAAGTGGCAGAAGGTACTACTCTTGGGGGAAAGAGAAAGGAACCGCCGCTGATCCCAGGCATTTCCCTCTGTGTGCCAGAGACTCTATCTTATTTAATTCTCTCACAGACTTGAAGTAGGCATTATGTTGCCCATATTGCGGGAAGTAGAATGTAGGCTCAGGGTAGATAAGTAACTTGCCCCAGCGTTGTGCAGCCTGTAAGCCGTGGAGCTGGATTCAGATCTGCCTGATTCCAAGTCTCTGTTCTTCCCACTGTACCCCAATACCTTGGCTCTCCTAGGGCCTCGACAGCTTGGCAGAGGAATTTGGGCACTATTGGGAGCCATCTGAGGGTCCGTACTGATGAGTGGAGGACTAAAAGCTGAGTTCGAGGGAGAGTTCTCTTTGTCGGGGTGGGAAGAAGAAATGCTGTAGTGGTTGCAGCCAGGAGACCGCTGCAGTAATCCAGGAGCCAGGTGATGACTAAATGAAAATGACTGCAGACAGTCTCTAAATTTTTTTTTAAACTTGCAAGTAGCCACGTAATCTAAATCATCAACTTCTACGTGCAAAAAACTTAGAAGACCATACCATGCATGCAGCATATGCTTTACCTCTCTAATTTAAACATCTACCATAGGTGAGTGGTATAGGAGTTGTTGTTGAAAGCACTTCAACAAAATCTTATTAGGCACCTGCTGTGTGCTGGGTTCTGTAGTGAATGCTGGGGGTAAAATCAGTGTAAAGGCCAGATATGTAGCGAGGCTGGGTTACACTGCTCCAGGGGGCGCCATTCATATTGATGTTTATATGAGCGGTTCCCCTTGGAGTTGTTTAGTCCAAAGCCCGAGTGGCCGTGTGCAGTGGCCCTGTGGGTGAGGTCTCTGCCCTCACGGAGCTTATAATCTAAGACGAATATTAAACATTGAGTTGAGTTGAAATTGACATTATTAATAGTCGTCGTCGTCTTTCTTGGAAGAGGACCGGATGAGGAAGGGAGCGGATTGGAATCTCTCTTACTCATCCTCTATAGCCGTTTTCTATTTTAAATATCAGAAACACTATCTTAGTCAGCTTGGGCTGCTATACCAAAATAACCAGAGCTCGAGTGGCTTAAACAACAGACATTTATTTCTCACAATTCTGGAGGCTGGGAAGTCTGAGATCAGGGTGCCAGCATAGTCTAGTTCTGGTGAGGGCTGAGGGCCCTCTTCCTGGTTTGCAGATGGCCATTCTCTTGCTGTCCCCTCCCATGAGAAGGAGTGAGGACGAAGGGGAGGGGGAAGGAAAAGAGGAAGGGGGTTGAGGGGCTGGCTTTCTCTTCAGTATAAGGGTACTGATTCCTTCATGAGGGCTCTATCCTCATGACGTAATTACCTCCCCAAGGTCTCATCTCCAAATACCATCACAGAGGGCCGGGGCTTCAACATACAATTTTTTTTTTTTTTTTTTTGGAGGGAGTATAATTCAGTATCAACAAACATTAAACTTGGCTTTCTTTCAAGACGGATTTAGAAACAGTGTAACTATGAGGAAGCGAAGTTTCCCCCACCTTGCCCAATATTGCCCCCTGCTTGCTAGGTGTTATAAAACACTACGTCAATGGGAGATGACTTTCTGTGCCGCAGTTAAACACGTTTAAACACAAATGGGAGGAAGTTAGCATTACTGGTGTAGATGAATTTTAATGTATATTTGTGGGCAGTTGTGGAAGTATGGGTAGCTGAGTGAAACAGCAGGAGGGCCAGGTGCCCGCAGGCGAGAAGAGGGGCTGCTGGGGGGGAGGACGAGGACCCAGAAACCCTGCTGCAGGCCAGGGCTGCTCTTTATCTGTGCTTATCTCTGTTTATGTGCACAAACAGCAGGGATGGGCCAAGGTCCTGTTTTTACAGCCAAAGGGGACTTGTGGCCAGTGCAGTGGGAATGGAGAGAGACAACTCCCTAAGAAATGAAAGAATTCACTGCCAGATGGGATGAAGGAAAGGTACCGGCCAAGGACAGCCTGCTAGGGAGATATGAGAGCAATTCTCTTAGGTCCCCATACCCCAACCTTAGAAGAATGGAGACTGGGGGAGGGAGGGAGCAGGCTCTGGCAGGAGATGAGGAATTTGCCTTAGGACAGGTGTTTGAGGTAAGGCAGGACACTTGTTCTTGGGTTAGAACACAGGACCAGAGAGACAGTGAAAAGTGAGGGGCCCCAGGTGTCTGGGTTGGAGGGCTGGACCTGGGAGTTATCCGGGAATGGAATCTATGAGAACAACAGGGAGGTCTTGAGAGAGGGAGCAGGAGTCTCAAAGAGAGTGTTATGGACTCCGAAAATCACATTTAGAGCCTAGTTGGCAGTCATTTTGGAGAACTTATTTTTTTTTTTCTACTTTGAATCCTCTTTGGCCCCTGGAAGCCATTTCTCCACAGATACGCTCAAGGAGGGTCATTGGAGCACTCTCAGAGCTAGCATGATGCTCTCACTCCAGATAGGATCCCTAAGAGATCTCACGAAGCCCCAGAATTGGGCAGCCAGCAGTGCTCCAAGCGGCAGGCCAGCAATTTGTTTCCCTCGCCCCACACCGCCCGCCCCCCGCTTCTGATTGCAGCCTTGAGTAGCCCGAAGTCAGTTGCTGATGAGAACATCATTCTACTCTGCCTTGTGCCAGCCCAAGACATCTATCATCCGTGGAAAAGCCAGCCTTCTTGGTCTGGTGATGATGGGTGATGGCCGAGGCTGGACTGGGCCTGACCCAGCCTGAGGCATGCTGGTCACCACTCCACAAAATGAGTCATTCTCTGCCAGCCTTTCCTTGCTCCCTCTGCCTCTTGTAACTTGAATGCAGATTTTACTCCTGGGATCCTATCATTGTAGGATTTTTTTTTTAAGAAATCATACTGACAAGGACATTTGTCTTCTCTCTCGTTTAAATAGCTTACCATGGGTTAGGGAGACCTGGCCGGCCATTGTTTTCTTCTAGAGAGCAGAGCAAGCCTTGTGAAGAATTTGGCTAATTAACTTTTGGAGAAGAGCTGCTTAAGTTTATCAAGAAGGCTTGGCTCTAGTCTCTTTTCTCCTCTCAAATTTTGAAAAAGGCTTTAAAATTTGTTTCCAAATCTCTGCCAGTGTCTGGTCTGTTTAAAAGCGACTTCCCTGGAGACGATGGCAGAGAGGGTGTTGGATGTCACATTTTTGCAGCTTCAATCTTTAACACAGTCGTTCCAGTCCCCAGAAAGTCTTTTCTGTTTACATAAGGGAGGTATTATTCACACAAAGATTACATTTAAAAAATGCACCCCCCAGCATGCCTGTTACTAATAACATTGCATGTTAGGCAAGTGGAAAGTATTTAAGATTTGAAATTAATCTTTGCCCATCGTGCTGCTTTGTTTGACTTTCTTGTTCCATTCTGCATGGGGCACGGAGTTGGCCAACTTCACTTTTCATTTTCAGCAAGCTCACTTTCTTGTTCCTCTCTTTTGGATTGAAGCTGTTGGAAGTGAGTTACGAGCATATTAGGAAAAGTCTAATTTGAGAGCCTACTATAGATTTCTTTTGTATTGGCTTCCAGAAGTTTGTTTTGAAATTGGAAACCCTCTTCCCTTCAGTCAATAAGTTTTAGTGTGCAATTTTCTTTTCATCTTTTTAATAGGTTCTCTTTCAGCAGAATTTCTGGGTTTGGAATAGTTAACGTCTTTTCTGGCAATCTGTCAAAAGACCGTGGGAAAACAGATAACTGTTTCTCACATCCGACACCTCTCTGTCACGTGTTCTTGTCAGTTCTCATCAGTGTGGCGTGGCTGGTCGCTGTTTCGTGGAGGGGAGCTGGAGCATCTAGGACACCCTGAGCAAGCTGTGTCATCTTGCCTGGGCTGAGTGAGCTGCCTGTGAAAGTTGTTACACGGAGCTACATTATTGCTTTAGCAGAAGGAAACATTTAAGTTGCTGGGACACAGTTGAGAACACTTTAAAGGAAGTGGTTCTTTATTTTTTGATCAATCTCATGATCCTTGTTACCAACTGTGATTACATCAGTGTATGTGCTGTTCCATTTTATAGCATTTTAATGGACTTTTATCCCCCTCCCCAATTTAGTTCCAGCTGTGTGTCTATTATAATTTGATTATAGTTTGGTTTGCAACTGCTAGGACACTTTCTGAGCAATTTATGCTTTCCTTATGAGAGGGAAGATGTTCAGAGGTGAAAAAGGAGCAAAAGACTTTTTGTTTAGGGGGCACATCAATAAGTAATTTCCAAAAGATGTGTCAGAAGCTTCAATGATTGTATCCTCCCAGAATAAGAAATTTGCTTTAAACTCTTTGGTAGAATCCGACCCACAGACTTTTAAAAAATATCCATTTAAAATTTCGCTTTCTTTATTCCTCTAAATATTTTGGTTAAAAAATATATTATTTTTAACTTAGTGACTTTCCTTCCCCAATTTGGCTTTTCAAATCTACATAGGACGAAAACAAAGGGACATTCATAATGTCACTTCGAAATGAGCTACTCGATTCTCCCTTTGGCCCTAAAATCTCCTAGCTCTTCCTTTCTTGTCTTTTCCTCCTCCTCCCTGCTAAGAAGCTCAGGTTTACTTGTCAGAGGTTATGTTATTACATTTGTATTTCCTTGAGCCATTCATTAACCTCTAACATGTATTCATCTTTTATTTGTTAGCTATTTGATCTCATTGATTATTTTTTGTACTTTACTTTTGATCAGTTTTATCAATGTTATATTTTTGGTGCTCGAAAAGGATATATCTGAAAATTAGTAGCATCACCACATGTCCAAGTATAGCAAATATTAGGGAACATAAAATGTACTGTGCTTAATCAGATCACCACTCCAGGAAACGAAAAAGGTCTATTTGTGTTTTAAAACCTAGCAAGTGAATTATTTTAAGTTCAAAATCCAACTGTTATTATTTTAAATGATTCCTTTTGTTTTCCATCAGAAAGTTATTAAAGTGTGTGGTTTTAAAAAATTGGTGTACGCCCCTCTCCACCTCCTTCTCCCTATAATAGCTCTACTTTTATGGGATGTTTCATGGGTCCTAATCTTTGTTTATATGAAGCGATTCTCTCCTGTCATAAAGGAAATCTGTGCATGTATGCTGGTGATTTGGGTACATTCTAGAGTTGCCTTTGCTGGCAAATACTGAGAACAAAGTGTGACTGATGGGGGATGTTAATGAGGGGGCTCTAGAAGCCTGGTGTCCTAGTAGATCCCATGCAGAAGGTTGTTTCAGATCCACCTCTATTCTGGAGTGGGACCTCCAGCTTCCTAGAAGAGGGACTTGTCACCTTTACTGGTGATTTTGACATTAGCCAGTTATTTCTCCAGCAAAGTCAGTTTATTTGGGAATAACAAAAGAATTGCAATTCAGTATATCCAGTCTAATGGTAAACCATGGGCAAGTCCTGAGGAGGAAAGGAGAGGAAACTTTTTTATGGACTTGGGTGGGGCTGTTGTAAATGAAGAGTTCATTGGTGGAAACTGAAAGTTGAAAGTATTGTGACTTTTCATTGGCTGAGTTACTGCAGTCTCCAGTTGGCTGAGCTGTTACTGGGCAAGGAGGAATCTTTTCTTCCACTTACCAAGGTAGTGTAGTATCTTGTGGGAGGTGCAACGTGCAACTTTTCCTGTTGGGTTCAGGGATCTGAGCTGAGTGACTTGGGTGTGAGAGTTCTCTCTTCTCCATTTTAAATGAGGTTTCTGTTTATTAATTTTCATAGCTTACTTTTGAGGATTTTGGCTCTTAGTTAAAGAGGTCTCTAAGTTGTCTGGTGGATTTGGTTCAGGAAATAGAAACTGGTGGAGACTTGACACCCAGTTGGATTTTCTCCCTTGGCCAGGCTCTTGGTACTCAGCGCCTTAGTCTTCCTAACTGCAGAATCTTCCAAGGGAGGGCGGGGGGTGACATCAGTTTCCCTCTGAGTGTGCTTCTGTTTCCGCTGGCCTCATTCGTCTTCTCTCTATCTCCTGACAGGCTCGGGGACCAGTTCTACAAGGAAGCCATCGAGCACTGCCGGAGTTATAACTCGCGGCTGTGCGCGGAGCGGAGCGTGCGTCTCCCTTTCCTGGACTCGCAGACCGGCGTGGCTCAGAACAACTGCTACATCTGGATGGAGAAGAGGCACCGAGGCCCAGGTGAGCCATGATACCGCTGGGAGGTACGCATGCCTGGGCTTCCAGTTTGGGTGGAGGAGGAACAGAGCTCGTCTTGGAATCCCTGCTGTGCAGGTGGGGATGGGGCAAGCTGTACGGCGGGCTGGGATGCTTTCAAGAAACTCAACTACTTTTGTCACTCTTGGCAGATGTTCCAAGAATGGTGTGGGGCATTCAAGCTGCGTTGGCAGGGGAGGGGCAGGATGTTTAGCCCCAAAAGGGGAAGGCTGAGGACAGCTATATTCACCTTTTACCCTTGTTAGTGGAGTTTAGTTATAAGCTGGGAATCTGCAGTCAGATCTGGGTTTGAGGCTTAGCTTTGTCATCAAACCTCTCTCCCTCAGGTTCCTCATCTGTTAAATGGGGATAATTATAATACTTACCTCAGCATTTTGTCAGAATTAAATGCAAATATTCATTAAAAAAGCTCATGAGTTTAGCACATAGTATGTGTTCCATAAACGCTGGCTACTATTGTTGATATTACTGTTACCATGATACTGGTCTTCTGGGTATCAGAGGACAGAATAAAGACCAATGGGTGGAGATTAGAGAGGCAGCTATAAGGAATGCAGTTTTCTGGTGCTGTATGAGTATATTTTAAAAACTTTATGTTATGAAAAAATTTCAAACCCATCCCAAAGTGGAGAGAATGGTAAAATGAATCTCCATGTACTTACTTATCATCCAGCCTCAACAACAATCAATTTATGGCCAGTCTTGTTTCATTTGTACTCAGCTCCCATCTTCTTCCTTGACCTCAGGTTATTTTGAAGGAAGTCCATGATGCATATTATTTTGTCTGTAAATGTTTCAGTATGTATTTCTAAATGTAAGAACTTAAACAACCCAACCAATAACGGCTATCAAAGCTCAAAGTTACCAGTAAGACTAATGTCATCAAATATTTGGTCAACATTTATTTCCCCCTGTAGTTTAAATCGGTATCCAAATAGGATCCCTTCATTGCAATTGTCTGATATATCTCTTAAGTCTCTTTAAATCTGTAGGTCCCCCCCGACCCCCACTGTTATTTGTGGAAGAAATTGTCTTATTTGCACTGGTTGCCCAGAATGTAGATTTTCTGATTGCATCGCCATGGTGTTATTCCTGTGAATTGGTGGTTTGGTCTAGAGACTTGATCAGATTTAGGTTCAATTTTGGGGGCAAGAACAATTCCTAAGTGGTGGTGTGTATTTTCATCAGGAGGCGTGCACAGTCTGGTTAACTCTCTTTTTCTGATGTTAGCAGCCCTTGATGATAATTGCCTAGATCCTTTATGTCATTAAGAGTCACAACAAGGTGACATTTGATTTGAGGCTATCATTATTTCTTCATTTATTAGCTCTATAACTTCTATAAAGAAAAACATCTCATTAAAATTTTGGTTTTTGTTAGGTACAGTTCACATATGAAAGGCAGGAAAAATAATCCACCCCCTCTTTATTTATCAGTTTTCAAAATGAGTTGGTTCCCTAGTATTCTCCAAAGATGATCAATAAGTTATTATTTTTAAAAAAATACCATCATGTATTCACAGATTTAAACATATTGGATGCATTTTAATCTGTTGCAGCTATTATTCTGATTTATGCTTAAGCTGTTCCTTCCTTTGGCCAGTAGGGGTTTTGGCCAATGCTCGTATTTTGAAACAACTCCACAAGTAATTTCTGATAGCTTTCTTGTTATCCTACTATGAGGACAAATGTTTCAGACTCATTGTATGCACTTACTGCCCCTAGACCTGCAATCAGCTATTTCTCTAAGAAATTCTTGTTTCTTTTTTTGTAGGAAATTATTTAGATACCACAAGCTGCTGGTGCTCATTGATCCTGGGTTGGTCATAATTTCTAAGACTTTTCAGTGAGCAGAACTAAGAAATATAATTTCTCTTTTTTTAAAGATAAAATACATTATGAAATTATACTGATATTTCTCATTCAGTTCAGTTTTACACAGCTTTTACTTAACTATCTTAATTCTTTATCTCCTTTCACACCAAAAAAAAATTCTGGCTCTTAATGATGCCAACATAATCGCCTATTTGCTTTACCTCACAATATATGTACAACAGTATCAGAATAAAATAAGATTGCTGAAAAATGGTTTAAAATTTTTCTTTTTGTTGGTAGGGTATTTCCTATTAAGAATGTAGAATCAAATTACTGTGTTTTAAGGTCACTTGAAATAATTCCTCTGTGTGGTTGTGCTACTAACTCAGTTAAAACATTTAGGTTTATTTGTTTCATTTTGCTTTCCCTATTTAGGTTTTTTTTTTTTTTTTTGTATGTGGAATTTTATATAATTTCTTTGTATTTTTAATAATTTGAAGTAATTATGGATCCATTGGAAGTCGCAAACATAGTACAGAGACATCCCTGGTACTCTTCACCCAGTTTTCCCCAGTGGATACATCTCACATAACTATAGTACAATATCAAAACCAGAAAACTGACATTTGTAATCAAAGGTGTATGCATAATTCTATGCCATTTTATCACATGTATAGATTTGTGGAATCAACATAAAAAATTATTCCATCACCAAAAAGATCTCCCTCTTACTGCCCTGTTATAATCACACCTATCTCTCCCTTTCATCATTTAAACCTCTTTATCCTTTCCCGTTTATAATACACTGTCTTAAACATGTATTCTACATATATTGAAAACCATATCAGATAGTATTATAATTTTTGCTTCGACTATCAAACATAATTTTAAAAATTTGAGAACTATCTATTGTATTTACTCATATTTTTACTCTCATTCTTCCTTCCTGATATATAATCCTGATATATAAATAAAATTTCCTTTATTTTTAAAAATAATTCCTACTGATTAAGGACTTCGTTTAGCCATTCTTTTAAAGTATGTCTGCTAGTTCCAACTTCTCTTAGTTTTCCTTTATTCGAGAATATCTTGATTTTTCCCCTTTATTCCTGAAGGATATTTTTGCTGGATATAAAATTCTAGGTTGATGGTCCTTTTATTTTAGCACTTGAAAAATGTTTTGGTACTTCCTTTAGGCATCCATGGTTTGTAATGAGAGATCTACTGCCATTCAAATTGTTTCCTCTTGTAAGTGAGGTGTCATTCCTTTCGAGATTTTTTTCTTTGTCTTTAGTTTTCAAAAATTTGATTTTGATGTGTTTTGGTGTGGATTTCTTTGGGTTTATCCTTTTTGGAATTCACTCAGTTTCTTGAATCTGTAAGTTTATGTCTTTTGCCAAATTTGGAGAAATTTCAGCCATTATTTCTTATAATACATTTCAGCCCTCCTCCCTTCTGGGACTCCACTGACACAAATGTTAGATCCTGTTATAGTCCCATGAATCCCCCAGGCTTTAACATTTTTTTTTTTATTCTATTTTCTCTCTGTTGCTCATATTGGGTGATTTATTGTTCTCTCGTCAAGTTCACTGCTATTCTATCCTCTGCATTCTGCTGTGGAGCCCATCTGCTGAGGTCTTTTTTTTTTTTTAAATTGTGTGCTTTGGTTCTAAAATTCCCATTTAGTTCTTTATATTTTTTATTTATTTGCTGAGACTTTATGTTTTTTCATTTGTTTCAAGTGTTTATAATTGTTCGTGGAAACATTTTTGGATGACTGCTTTAAAATCCTTGTCAGATAATTCTGAGGTTTGTGTAATTTCAGTGTTAGTATCTATTGTCTTTTCTTTTTCAAGTTGTGATTTTCCTGGTTCTTTGTATGAGTGACTGCTGGACATTTTGGCCATAATATTGTGAGACTCTAGATTTTATTTAAGTTTTCTGTTTTCACAGACCTCTTCTGAAACTGCTGGTGAGGGAAAAGGGTTGCCCCTCATTATAGTCAGATGGGCGTGGAAGGCTGGGTTCTCCACTCAGCCTCTGTTGACACCCTGTTGAAGAGGAACGTCTCATTATCATTGGGCACAGGTAGGGGGCCAGGCTCCCCACTAGGCCTCCACTGTTACTACCCTAGCAGGGAGGAGGAAGCATGCCTCATTATTCCCCATGTGGCCTCTACCAACACCATGGGGCGTCTTCTTCTCACTCAGCTTTCTCTGACACCAATCCAACAAGGATATTAGGATGCCCTGTAGGCTGTACTTTTCTTGGTCCTTTGGCTAGAAAGAGCAGGATTTTATTGGGGCTTTTCAAATCTCATGCGTTGCTATTTCTGGGTTATTAACTTTGCTAGAACCTAGTCTGGGTTATATAAGGCAAAACAACAACAACAACAACAAAAAATCCCCAGAGAACTCTCACCACCCTGTTGTTCCTTGGGTCCAAAAGTCCCTAGTTGGTTTACCTTTCAATATCTTATTTATGTTGTATTTCAGTATCTTATTTATGTTGTATAAGCAATGTCTAGGCGTTTTAGTTGTACTTAGTGGGGGGAATATGAAAGAATATATCTACCCCATCTTTCCAGAAGCAAAAGTCTGTGGGTCACTTCTTCATTTAAGAAAATTAACAACTTTATTGCAGTATAATTGACATACAATAAACACATATTTAACATGTACAATTTGATAAGTTTTGACATGCACATACCTCTGAAACCATCACAGCAATCAAAATAACATATCCATAATGCTCAGGTGTCCTTGTGTCCCTTGAAATCCCTCCCTCTTGCCCTTTCACCTGCCTGCACCTTTCATTACTCCCTCCCCACTAGGCAACCACTGATTTTCTTTTAATATTGGAATCATACAGTATGTACTTCATGTTTTTGGTGGGGTGGAGTTCTGACTTCTTTCACTCAGAATAATTATTTTGAGATCGCCCATGTTTTAGCATGTATCAGTAAGTCACTCCTTTTTATGCTGAGTAGTAGTCCATTGTATGGCTGTAAAACTGTTTATCCATTCATCTGTTGATAGACATTTGGATTTGTTTCCATTTTTTGACTATTATAAATAAAACTGCTACGAATGTTTGTGTATAAATCTTTGTATGGACATATACTTTGATTTCTCCTGGGTAAAGTACCTAGGAGTGTAATGACTGGATCATAAGGGAGGTGTATGTTTAACATTTAAAAAAACTGCCAAGCTGTTTTTCAAAGTGGTTGTACCATTTTACATTGATTCCGGCAAGGCAACCCTTGGTATGGTCAGCTTTTTAAAGTTTTAGCCATTCTAACAGTTATATTACTGGTCTCACATTGTGGTTTTACTTTGCATTTCCCTAATTAGTAATGTTGTTGAGCAACTTTACGTATACTATTTGCCATCTATATATGTTCTTTGATGAAGTGTTAAAATCTTTCATCCATTTTAAAATTAGTTTGCTTGTTTTGATATTATTAAAATTTTATAGTTCTATATATATTCTAGATGTAAGACCTTTATCTGATAAATGCTTTGCAAATATTTTCTCCCAGCTCTTGGCTTTTCTTTTCATTAATAGTATCTTTCAAAGAGCAGATATTTTAAATTTTATCAAATTTTTATTATATGAATTGTGATTTTGTCATATCTAAGAAATTGTTGCTTAACCCGGATCAAAATTTCTCTGTATTTTTTTTTTTTTTTTTACTAGAAGTTTTGTGATTGAGGTTTTATATTTAGGTGTATGAGCCCCTTTGAATTAATTTTTTAACAGTGTAAGATACAGATTAAAGTTTATTTTTCTGTAGATGGATATCCAATTGTTCCAGCATAATTTATTGAAAAGACTAGCCTTTCATCACTTAATTACTATTGTGTATTTGTCAAAAATTAAATGTCTACATGTATGTGGGTCTATTTCTGGACTTTCAGTTCTGTTTCACTGATTTATTTGTCTGTTTTTACGCTAATATCTCACTGTCTCGATTATTGTAATTTTATCATGCATCTTAAAATCAGGTAGTGTTAGCCCTCCAAGTTGTCCTTTTTCTAAGATATTTTGGCTTTTTAGGTCCTTTGTATCTCCACATGAATTTTATAGTTTGTCAGTTTCTGCAAAAAGTCTGCTTGGATTTTGATTGGAATTGTGTGGAATCTGTAGATTAGTTTGGGGAAAATTGACAATTCTCAATGTTGAGTCTTCTAGTCCATAAATATAACATACATCCCTATTTAGTAATGTCTTCTTTAATTCTTCCCTTCATATCTGTGTACAGGTCTTTCACATTTTGTCTGATTTATCTCTAAATACCCCAAATTTTTGATACTATTATAAATGGGTTTTTAAAAATTTAAATTTCTGATATTTCTTTGCTAGTATACAAAAATGCAATTAATTTTGTACATTCGTCATGTGTCCTGCAATCTTGTCATACTCATTTATCAGTTCTAGTAGCTTTCTATAGATTGCAGAGCATTTTCTACATAGTTGATTATGTCGTTAGTGAATTAAGAAAATTTTATTTTCAGTATAGATGAGTTTTATTTTACTTGTCTATTGCACTGGCTAGAATGTTCAGGACAATATTAAGTAAAAGTGGTGAGAGTGGATATCTTTATGTTGTTCCTGATCTTAAGGTGAAAGCATTCACTGTTTCATTATTAAGTATGATGTTAACTGTAGGTTTTTTGTGGTCACTATCAGATTACTGATTTGAGAGTTTTAAATCAGGAGTGGATATTGGATTTTGTCAACTGATTTTTCTTAGTCTATTGAGATGATCATATGATTTTTCTTTTGTGGTTTGTTAATATGATGAGTTACACTGATTGATTTTTTAATGTTAAACTAACATTGCATTCCTAGGATAAACCCCACTTTGTCATGATGAATTATCCTTTTTATATATCTTCAAATTTTCTTTGCAAATGTTTTGTTAGTTTCATATGTGTTTATGAGATATTGATCTGTAGTTTTCTTGTGTCTGTATGGTTGGATTTCAGGGTGATATTGGCCTCATATATGAGTTGGGAAGTATTCCCTAATTTTCAGTTTTCTAGAAGAATTTTTGTAGAATTGATATTTCTTTTTTAAATGTTTTGAGCATTTACTAGTTAATCCATCTGGACTTGGCCAATTTCCCTGTGGGAATGTTTTTAAGTACAAATTTAATATCTTTAATAGAGATAGGGCTTTTCAGGTTATCCTTTTCATCTTGAGTGAGCCTTGGTAGTTTGCAACTTACAAGGACTTTTTTAATTTCATCTAAATTGTGAAAATTAATTGTTCATACTATTATCTATTTAATGTCTGTAGAATCTTTAGTGGTATATCCTTTTTTTTTAAATTTTTAGTTTAATAGACATTTATTTCTTTAGTCGAACAACCTCTACACACAAAATAGATGGTTTAAGATTTTTGAGTGGAAAGGAAATTAGGTCTCAGGAAGTTTTTTGAGTCTACTATATGTTTTCTGAAAATCATTTAACTGAGTCTTTTAAGATCTCTGATGGCTGTGGCCAAATGAAAAGGCAATTCCTTATACTGGTAACTTGAATTTTTTTTTTACATGATCAGTCTAACTAAAAGTTTATCAATTTCATTGATCTTTTCAAAGAAATAGCTTTTGGTATAATAGATTTTCTTAATTTTTTCTTCTTATTTTATAATTTCTCCGATCTTTCTTTTTTCTTTTTTCTGTTTACTTTGGATTTAATTTTCTCTTCTGTTTCCCATTTCTTAAGGTAGACACTGAGGTCATTGCTTTCAGATCTTTTTTCTTTTCTACTATAGGCACTTTTAAATATAATTTATAAATATAAATACTACTCTAGCCTTATTTCACAAAGTTCGACATTGTGTTTTCATTTTCTTTCAATTCACAATATTTTCTAATTTCTCTTTTGGTTACTTCTTTACCCATGGATTATTTAGAGGTGTGTTATTTATTTCCAAACATTTGAGGGGGTTTTCCAAAGATATGCCTGTTATTTATTTCTGATTTAATTTCATATGGTCAGAGTATACTTTGTATGACTTGAATCCTTTTAAATTTACTAAGACTTGTTTTATGGCCCTTAATATGATATGTCTTGGATAAATATTTTCTTTGGTCTGGAAAAGAATGTATTTTCCTGCTGTTGGAATTTTCTGTAAATATGAATTAAATCAAGTTGGTTGACTGTGTTGCTCAAATCTTCTATATCTTTACTGCTTTTTTTTGTCTTTGTTCTATGAATTATCAAGAGAGAATATTGATAATCTTGACTATAATTGTGAGTTTGTCTTTTTCTCTTTACAATTCTATTAGTTTTTGCTTCATATATTTTGAAGCTCTCTTTAGGTGCATAAACATTTTTTTTTTTTAAGGTGAGGCAACCCTCGGTTGACCTCACAGATTTCAAGGACCTTATCAACTTATAATCCCTTATTTTTTATTTTTTATGCCTATAGCACCTGGTCTTCCTAGGTGGTCTCCCATCCAAGTACTAACCAGGCCTGACCCCTGCTTAGCTTCTGAGATCAGACGGGATTGAGCTTGTTCAGGGTGGCATGGCCGTAGACTCATAAACATTTAAGATTATTATCTCCTCTTGGTAAATCGATCCCTTTATCATTATGTAATGACCTTTATCTCTACTAGTATTATTTATTCTGAAATCTACTTTCTTTGATATTAATATAGATATCTTCTCTTTTTTTGATTAGTGTCAACATGGTGTATCTTTTTCCATTCTTTTACTTTTAATCTATTTAGGTCTTTTTATGTTAAAAGATTTTTATTTTTATTTTTTATAGGCAGTATATAATTGTGTCTTGCTTTTTTAATGTAATGTGACAATCTGCTTTAAACATTGTTTAGACCGTTTACATTTAATGTGATTATTGTTATAGTTAGTTTTAAATCAGTCATTTTGCTGTTTCCTATTTATCTTTTTGTTCCCTTTTCCCCTCATTTTCCTTTTTGAGGGGATTAATAGAATATTTTATGATTCCATCTTATCTCCTCTGTTGGCTTATTAATTATAATTCTTTGTTATTTTAGTGATTGCTTAGTGTTTACAGTATACATCTTTAATAACAGTTTACCTTCAAGTGATATTTTACTACTTCATGAACAGTATAAGAACTCTTGAATGGTACTGTGGTAAACAGAATAATGCCCTTCTACCCCAGAGATGTCCACATCTTAATCCTGTGAACCTGAGAATATGTTACCTTACATAGAAAAAGGGACTTTGTTGATGTGATTATATTAAGGACATTGAGATGAGATTATTCTCCATTATCCAGATGGGCCCAATGTAATCATAAGGGTATTTATAAGAGGCAGGCAAGAGAGTCAGAGTCAGAGCAGAAGATGTGAAGCAGAAGCAGAAGTTGGAGTGATACAATGGAGGAAGGGGCCACAAACCAAAGAATGGAGGTGGCCTGTGCAAGCCAAAATGGCAACGAAACAGATTCTCCCCCAGTCTCCAGAAGAAATGCAATCTGCTGACACCTTTAGCTCAGTGAGACTGATTTTGGCCTTCTGACTTATAAGATAGAAAATTGGTATTGTTTTAAGCCTATTAGTTTGTGGCAGTTTATTAGAGCAGCAATAGGAGACTAAATGTGTATTTTTTATTTTTCCTTTATTGAGTTTTGTATAATTGTTGTAATATATTTTATTTTTGCATGTGGCATAAACCTCATACTACATTGTCATTATTTTTGTTTAGGCAATCATCTTTTAAAAAGCTTTAAATAATAAGAAGAAGATCTTATATAATTACCCATGTACTGAACCATTTCTGATGTTCTTCATTCCTTTGTGTAGGTCCATATTTAGATCTGTTATCACTTTTTCTCTCTCTAAAGGATTTTCTTTAACACTTCTTATAGTATGGGTCTACTGATGATTAATTCTTTCAACTTTTGTATGTCTGAAAATATCTTTAGTTTGCCTTAGGTTTTTGAAAGATATTTTTTGCTGAGTATACAATCTAGGTGTACAAGTGTTTTGCTTTTCTTTTCAGTACTGTTGTGATGTTGAACCACTATTTTCTTGCTTGCATTGTTTCTGATGAGAAATCATTCTTATCTTTGTTTCTTCCTATATAGTAGCCAGCTCCTTTTTCTGGCTACTTTTAATATTTTCTCTTTAATCACTGTTTTAGGGCAATTTCAGTTATGATACGTGTTGTTATAGTTTTCTCCATATTTCTTGTGCTTACTTTTGTTGAGCTTTTTAGGTTGCAGGTTTATATTTTCATCAAATTTTGAAATTTCCAGCCATAGTTCTACAAATATTTTTCTCCCTTCTTCTCTCTTTCGGGGCCTCCGATCATACATATGTTAGCTGTTCGAAGTTGTCCCATAACTCACTATGCCATTCTTCTATTTTTAAAAATTCTCTTCCCCATGGGTTTCATTTTGGATAGTTTCTATTGCTATGTTTTCAAGTGTACTAATCTTTTATTCTGCAATATCTAATCTGACATTAATCTCATCCAGTATGTTTTTTAAAAAAATCTCACATTGTAGTTTTCATTTCTGGAAGTTAAATTTGAGTCTTTAAAAACATTTTGTTTTTATTTCACTTTTGAACATGTAGAATACAAATAATAACTGTTTTAATGTTTTTGATGCTAATTCTAACATCAGTTTCAGTTCTGGATTGGTTTCAATTGATTAATTTCCCCCCTCATTTTAGGTTGTATTTTCTACCTTCTTTACATGCCTTATAATTTTAGATAGAGTACCAGACAATGTGAATTTTACCTTTGTGGTTCGTATATTTTTTATTCCTATAAATGTCTGGAACTTTGTTTTGGGACAGTCAAATTACTTGGAAACTGATCCTTTCTCATTTTGCTTTTTAGATTTCTTAGATGGAACTGGAGCAGTGCTTATTACTTTAGGGCTAATTATTCTCCATTAGTGAGGCAAGACCCTTCTCTGTACTCTACCCTGTACTCCACGAATCATGAGATTTTTGCAACTTCCTGGTAGGAACAGACTATTCCCTGCCCCTTGTTCTCACCAGGCACTGTTACCTCTATTCTTACCAGGTGGTTCTTTCCTCAGAATTGAGTAGTTTCCTCACAAGCATGCACTGATCAGTCCTGAGATGAATACACCAAGGAGACTCTTGGTAGATCTCAATGCTTCTTTCTCTGTGCAACTGCTCGGCTCCACCTGTGTTCTTCCTTCAGTTACAGTATGGAAACTTTCTCAAGGCAGTAAGCAGTGCAGTCATAGGGCCCATTTTGTTTGTTTCCAGTGTCTGAGGGATCACTGCCCTTCATCGCTTGATGTCCATTGTCTTGAAAACTTTTGTTTCATTTTTTTCCCTTCTCTTCTGATTTCAGGTAGGAGAGTAAATCTGGTCCTTGATACTCTGTCTTAGCCAGAAGCAGATGTTTCTTTTTTTATTTTATAATCGTATGAACATATGATTATTTTATAATCATATGAACTTTATAATCATAAAATATTTACATGGTTCTAAAGTCAAATCTATAAAGCACAATATATTCAGAGAGAGTCTAACTCTATCTTATTCTTTTACCCTGTTTCTTTCTTCTTTCTATAGGCAACTTCTTCTCGTCACTGTTATTTTGTTTTGCTCTCTCTATAACTGTTTTTTTTTTTTTTTTAGTTTTTTGGTTTATATTCTTTACATACATCATTTTGTATATGTATATCCTATTTGTTAGATAAATAATAGTATGCCATATACAGTGTTTTCCACCTTGTTTTTTCACTTAATATGTTCCATTTGCAATATATATTTATCTCTCTCTTCTCTCTCTCTCTCTCTCTCTCTCTCTGTCTCTCTTTCTCAACAGCTTTTAATAGTCCATTGTGTGGATATACTATCGTTTATTCAACCAGATCCCTATAGATGGACATTGGATTGTTTTCAGTCTTTTTCCAGTATTGAAAATACTACAGCAAATATATATTTTTGTATTTTTGCATGTCATATAGATTCCTAAAAGTGGGATTGCTGGGTCAATGGACAAATACATATAATTTTGCTTGATATGCCAAATTCTCTTTCATAGGGTTACTTCATTTTGCATTTTCACCAGTGATGGGTGAGATTGGTAGGCATATTTCTAGCAGAATTTTTAACAGTGCAGTAGAATGCTTCATTGAAGGATGAAAACTAGAATTATTGAAACAGGCGAAGGGAGAGACTTTTATCTGGGATATTGGAGAGACAATTTTTGTAGCAGGTATGAGTCAGACCCAATAACATCTAAGCTTCCTCCTCACATTATAATCTTATTATTCTTAAAAAAAAATGCTTATGATGGATTTAGAAAGTATGTCTTGGTGGTTTATTTGATTCTCTACACATTTTATATGCCTTACTACAGTGCTTTTACATTACCAGGACACATTTTCCATGAGCAGTTTTAGTTGGTGATGTGGTAAGAAAAGAAAAATAAATATTATAAGAAGTGGCTTGGTGGGCAGGTAGGCTTGGGGCTCTCTTTTCCTGATATCTTTGGTGTGGGCAGCCCTGGGATGGCTCAGTGGGAATTAGATAGGACAGTGGAGAGGTTTCGAGTGTGGGCTGTGGCCTAGAGTACCCTCATGAGTGTGTGACCCTGAGCTAGTTATTTAATCACTGTTAGCCTCACTGTCATCCTTTAAATGTATCATAGGGTTGTTGGCACAATGAGATAACAGTGAGTGTGAGATGCTAGCCTATCACAGAGGAAGAACTCAGTAAATGTTAGCTATTGTTACTGTTTCAACTTTTGAGCGTGGTGGGACCAGTGAAGGGCTTGGGAACCCCTGGGCTAGAAGAGAGGCAGGCAGCATTCTGGATTTGAAATCTACCTTACCAGGGAAGTCTTGGCACTTGGGACACTGGAAATGAATCTTAGAGAGAGAGAAGCTTGTGGAGAAGAATGGGAGAGCGGGCAGGGAGGGGATTGTTGACAAGCCAGAGAGAGAGCCATGCTAACTACTGGGGTTTGGTGCCAAGTGCCCAGGACTCTAAACTTTCAGAGAGGAGAAAAGGCACCATGGCCTGGGATGGTTCAGGAATGCTTCACTGAAGAAGTGGTCCATGAAGTCAGGGCAGCTCTTAAATAAGCCAAGAGAGAAGAAGAGGGCAGAGCACCAAGAAATGACACAGATATAGGAGCTTGTGAAACACATCTTTCTCATTCTTCAGTCCTTACTGAGGGCTTATTACTCAACCCTCCAGCTCTGTAGAGTTGGTTCAAATTGACATTTTCAACCACAAACATTAACGAAGCACCTATTATGTGCTGGGCCCTGGGAATATAAATATGAGCAAGATTTGATCTAGTGTAAAGTTCCTTATGTGGGAATTTTTCAAACGACAACCGCTTTGGTGGATCTCTGATATTGGGTTCAGTAAAATTGGGTCGAGGCCCAGACATTTGTCCTTTTTAATAACTGCTGGTGCAGTTCTGATGCCCAGACTTGGTGAAGAACCCCTGGCTTATGAGCTGGTGCAGTCACAGCCTCTTTCCCCTGTGAAGTAAAGAGTTTTCCATTGCAAGGAGGGTTCAGTGGCAGCTATGGGTCCACTTCTTGGAGATGCTGCAGGGACAGCCCTTCCCTGCGTGGACTCGAACTGTCACTGCTCAGCTCTGGTTGGGGAAGAAGAGGTTATTACACTTCATCTTTTCAAATTCTTTTCTGTCCCGTATCATCTTACCATCTGTTTTCTTATCCTATTTCATCTTCTGAAGTTTTAATAGCTCATGATGTGTCCGTCAAAGATGCTTATGACACTAGGAATCCACTTGCTGAACTTGGGTGATGCTGGTAGCAAGCAATTTGTCTGGAGTCTGCTGATCATACAGGCATCAAATCCGTCATGCTGAATTTTTCTGTAGAGCCAGCTCCCCATCGACCCCTCCCCCTCTCTCCTCAAGTGTGTGAATTCCTGTGTGTGTGTCTCTGTGTCTTATTCCTGCACTTGGTATTGTAACTGGAGTTGCAGCTCAAAGTAACAGAAAAGCCTTTTGCTTAGTGGAATATGTGAATGGAGGGGTAGCTGTGGCTTGGTTCCCAGGGAGGACTGATCTCCCCGCTTGTTTCCCACCTCCCTTTTCCTCTCCATATCCTTCCAGCCCCAGGCTCAGTCCTTCAGCTTAATTTACCATGCTGCAGCTGTGAATCCAGCTTCCTCCTCCATCTACAACACACACACACACACACACACACACACACACACGAACTTGAGTTATGTGCCTCCTGTTCTAATGAGATAAACAACATAACTCTCATGGGACTCTGCTCGCCTCTCCATAAGTGGAACTCCAGGGCTGAATGCATTGGCCCTGTAAAGGCACTCTGGTGCCAGCCAGCCTAGGGAGGAAGTCAAAGAAGTGGGGCAGGACCCCCCAGAAAGTTCTTCGGGCCATTTGCTTGTTGAGACAAGGTGGAGTCAAAGCAGACCTCAAAGGGAGGCCTGTTTCTAGTTTGGAGGCTGAAGAAGCAAAGAGAAGTATGGACATGCAGGGTGGGGGGTCTTGTCATGCACATGGACATGGAGTCCAGACTCATCGAAGTCAGTTAACTCATAATAATTAATTGGCATTCGTACAAGGCTTCATGATTGTAAAGGGCTTTTTCTTGAATATAAGCTAATCCCTGTGACAGTCCTTGTACGGTAGGTATTATTAACGCCCTTGCAAGTAAGGAAGACAGGCTCAGGAAGGTGTGATATTTTTCAAGATGACAGGGAATGGTGGTATGAGGATTCACGTGCTAGTCTAACCGGGGAGCTTCTCCAATCCATTAAGGAAAGTGAAAGAATGAAATAAAAACTGTTCCCTCTTCTGGACATTCAAATTACTTACTAAAATGGACTCTCCCAGGAGAGTGGACCTGCAGGTACAAGCCGAGTGGCCCGAGGCTGCCTTCATGTTGCTGACCAACAAGTACAGTGGCTGCATTCTCAAAGACGACATAGGACCTGGAAAAATGTTGACAATTTTGACCTCTTGTCACTTTGCTGGTCTGGACCAATTCCTTCTCACTCACCTGTTTTTGGTCAGGTTGGAAATACCAGGAAGAAGTCTATGGGGCAAGAAGGAGCCTGAGACACAGAGACTGCCATGTTGGGGTGGGTGCTGGGCTCAACTATGAGCCTACCTTCCGGGGTACCTCTTGGATGGCTTGGATGTGGGTAGATGAGTCTCCTGGAGTGTGGAATAACAGGTCATTCACTTCCTTCACTTCTGATTCTGGTTCAGCTTTGGTTGAATTTATTTGGTAAGTATTTCTTGATGTGCCTGCCAGGTACTGTGCAAAATGTTAGGGATACTCGAAATGGACATGCCATCCTGGATCTTATAAAACTGGTAGGGGAGACTGTTTAGTAAGCAGGCAATTAATGATGACACCTTGGGAAAACACCGGGAATCTTGGGATGTCACAGGGAAGGCCATTAAGCCAGCCTTAGTAGGTTAGAACATCCAAACAATAACTAGGTGATGCTTTAGACATCCATAAGTTCTTGGTCAGACATGGGAACAATCTATAAGGTTCTTAAAAACGAATTGCCCAATTTCCTCACCTACCTACGTTCAGATTGGGTAGGTCTGGCATGAATTGTGGGTGTTAGTGTTATAAGGAAATTCTTTAGGTGATTTTTGGTTTTAGCCTGGATTACAAACCAAGAACCTAAGATGAATGGAGATTGGTAGGACTAGTTCTGGGACATGGAAGAGCAGGTTGGCCCTTGTACTTGGCTTTTTGCTGTGGTCCTGGGGAGCACCAGCCCAAGAGCTGGCCAAAACTTTTGGAAGGGATCTAGAATTAGTGCACCTATTCAGGAATTACAGGGTCAGAGATGGACAGTATGGTCCTGGACTAAATCACCCCAGAAACATTAAGCTATTCCCACATTAAGCCTTCCCTCAAAGAGAGGTCAAAACTGGATCTCACGTGGGAAGAAGAGCAATCTTCATTTGATTCGTTTGGGCTTCTATAAATTGGCACAAGTCCAGTTCTCAGAGCTCAGGGAGTTCAGAGCTTTGAGATCTTTCTACTGTGCAGAAGCTCATGAAATTACCAACAAAATCAAGTATTAAGTGTTAGGATGATTCTTGGACACGACGAGCCCTTAGCTCATAACAGCAGAGATTTTTCAAGAGCCTCTAGGCTCCATCACCGTTAATGATTTCTAAGAATCAGAAGGGAAGGGGAAGGGACCTCCAACTTGTTCACAGCCTTGTGACCTGTGAGAGCAGCTTTGTGATTAAAAATAAAACAGCTCATAAAAAGAATTTGAAAATTTTGGTTCCTTTAGTGCTAGAATGGTTGCCTCTGCTTTGGAACCAAACAAATAAATGGGTAGTGATGACTAGTAAAAATGAAAAATGAATGAATGGGTATAGAGCAATAAAACTTTTGTTTATTTTCTCTGCAAAAGGTAAAACAAATAAGCCAGTTTCCCTCTTGACTTTTAAAGGCCTCCAAGAGCCAGACAAATGGGAATAGAATCCTGATGTTTTCTGAACCCCATGGTTAGAAGTTTAGGAAGTAACCCTTTCATGTGAGGCTACCTGCATCTAACAGTTGTCACAGGTCACATTGATCCACAGAAGATGGAATTCAATTAAAGTAAAACTGGAATTCATTCATTCATTCAGGAGATATTTAGTTTGATTCTTCTGTGCATCAGGCAAAGATATTTAGTTTGATTCTTCTGTGCATCTAGTTCTAGGGATTCTGATGAGAACAAGACAAAGTCCCTGTCATCACCAGGCTTTTCACTTCAGCAGGGTGGGTTCGTTGGCTTGCTGGTTTGTTTTGGGGTGCATTAGGCAGTCTTTTTAGTCTGCAAATCACCTAACCAGTCTTAAGCTCTTCTCCCTCTCCCCTCAGCCTCTACCCTCTGTCCTTTTCTCTGAGAATAGACCATCTAGTGTGCGAAGTCCACGTTCCTCCGAGGCCTCTGGTTGCCACTCTATGTGTCAGTCATAGGAGCCACAAGAGTGTTGCCTGATGAGTAAGAAGACTCCTCATAGATTACTTGGCATGACCGATGATGCTGTTATGGAACTTTGGTGCCGAAGGTCAAATCTAGATGGTGACTCTTGTTGGGAGACAGCGTGTTGTATAAGCCCAACCACAGGACTCCTGCCCATTTCTTTCTGTAAGGCCCAGTCAGATGGGCAGGGAGATACAGGTATGCTGGCTCTCTAGGCATGGAGCCTGGTCACCAGAGCAGGCTTATATTCTGATGGGGGTTGTAAAGGGCTCCTTTTGGCTTCAGTGAGCTGCCAACAGCTAGCAGTAGATAGAAGAAGCCAGTAGGTAGGAGATCTGGTCCCTCAATCCTGTTTCTTTGTAACGTTTTCCAATCTAGGCTGCCCATAGATAGGCAGACTGACTTCTGCTGCTCCACCTTGATGGGAACCTACTTGACCTGGACAGAGAGATAGTTGATGGGCAGTAGCTGGAGACCCACTGCTTTGGAAATACTGCAGTAAGGTTGAATCTGGAAAGGTCTGTCTTGTGGTCCGTAAGTCCCTTTGTTCTTCTCTTCAGGTCAGGAGAATAGAACCAGCTTCGGTAACAGTGTTGGCTCTTTTTGGCCTGGGCTTACTGAGACAGCACGGTGGAACACACACAGCAAGGGTCCTGGGGTCAGATCACCCAGATTCTGCCTCAGCTCTACCATCTACCAGCTGTGTGACCTTGACAAGTCACTTCACGTCTCTAGGCTTCAGCTTCCTCTCACTGTGAATGAGAGGATTAGACAGGGTGGAGCCTTTAACCTTTACACTGACTCTGTCCACAGGCCTTGCCCCTGGTCAGCTGTACACATACCCTGCCCGCTGCTGGCGTAAGAAGAGAAGATTGCACCCGCCTGAGGACCCAAAGCTGCGGCTGCTGGAAATAAAACCTGGTCAGTACCCTCTGGATCTTGGCTGGGTCCATAATGGGAGAGGTGGGGAGCACTGGGCTGGCCCAGGACATGGGGGCTTTGCTCTTTTGTCTGTAGAGCGGAGTGTTCCAGGAGGGAGAACATGCCTGCATGGTGCTCAGAGGTGTGCCTGCTCTCGTGCATAAACATGTCCATGTGCCCGCCCTAGCCTCCCTCCCCTCTGGGTGTCTCATGTCTTCCGCTTCCTTTTGTCTCCCTCTTGCCATCTCAAGGGAATAAAGGAAGTAGGTACAGGGTGGGAACAGGCCCAGGATGAATTACTTTCCCAACAGAGCAGAAGGAATCGCAGTTCTTTGGGTTGGGTGATACCTTCCTGTGGTTTCAGGTTGCTGTGTACCCTCTCCCACCCTTACTGTGAACAAACTTCTGGAGCATCTAACAGAAAAGGGCCAGTCACTAAAAATAGAACCTATCTTGGACATGGAAATGGAAGAGTTTGAGTTCAAAATTTGCATGTGGGTGATGCTGACAGATTTGTGGCCATGCAGAAGGAATTGGTTGGTTTTCTTGATGACCGATCTGTTATTGCATTTTTGACTAGATGGCTATCTTCAGACCTGTGTCTGGGTTGGAGCAAAGCCTAGTGATTGCCCCGAGGCTTAGCTGTAAGGGAACCTCTGGTTTTGGGGGTGCCTGGGAATGTGACTCAGAAAAGTGCTGTTGAGAGGAGCAAATGCAGAGCTAACACGTTCCCTCCCATTGCCGTCAAAGCTGTGCAGACCCAGCCTCTCTCCTGCCTTTCCACACTGACCCCTTGGCCTATGTTTTCTCTGTAAAATCTCTGCTTTTAATAATAGGTTCTATTTAACCCAAAAATAGTATCATTTCAGGATGTAATCAATATAAAAATTACGAATGCGATATTTTACCTTTTTGTGTGTTGTTTTTGAATTCCAGCGTGTATTTTGTACTTTCAGTACATTTCATTGTGGACTAGCCACATACCAAGTGCTCAGTTGCCACAAGGGGATAGTGGTGCCCATTTTGGTCAGTGTGGTTCTAGAACTACACTCAAAATATGGTCTTGACCACCAGCACGGGTATCACCTGGGAGCTTGGTAGAGATGTAGAATCTTGGGTCTCCCCCAGACCTGCTGAGTCAGAATCGGCATTTTCTCAAATCCTCAGGACTGCATATCCAGAATGTACATTGAGGTTTGAGAAACAGTGGTCTGGAAGACTCACAGTGACCAGACCACACGTCAGCGTGGCATGACTCCACATCGCCTCCATTTCTTTATTAAGCACAAACAAATGTTGGTATGAACAATTTACTTTGAAGGTGGGGGCTCCCTCCTTCCTTGTTCCAGATCCATTGGTCTTGGTGTCTTGGGAGTGGCATGGACGAGTGATGAGGTACCGCAGTTTGATCCTTACCGAGACCAATTTAATTCCACCCCTTTCGGACCTTTGCAGTAGGTGCTATAGCGGGAGGCTGAGCCCATGCTGGGTTGGCTGTGTGGACCCTCAGGGAGAGTGTTATTCAGGTATTTGCCACTGGTTGGATGAGTCTCCGTGGTGTAGTACGTGAGCCCTCTGCATACATTTCCCCGTCTGTCAGTTGGCACAGTGTGGTACTTGGGATTCCGAGCTGGCCTCGCAGGTTCATCATGAAAATCAAACCAGCCCTATGTAGTAGTATTTGCCCTTTCAAACCCTTTTTATTAAACACTTTAAGAAATTTCAATAGGTAATACAGTTACATGTTTTGACATTCCAAAGATAAAAAGGATATATTATATGGTGGAAAATAAGGCTCTCTAAAGAGGCAGTCAGTGGCACCAGTTTTTTGAGATTCTTCAAGAGATAGTCTGTGTGCACACCAGCAATTACATCTATGTGACCTTCCCCTCCTCTTTTTACACAGCACAGCCACCTTGAATTTTGCCCTTTCCATTTAAAAATGTGCCTCAGGCATTGGCCATGTAAGTATATAAAGAGTTTCCTCATTCCTTTTTTTTTTTACAGTTACACAATATTCCATTATATGAATGTATCACAACTTATTTAACCAGGCTGATCCCAATTTCTGTTTCTGATTTTTTCAATTTAACCAACGGTGCGGTGAATATTTAGCATATATATGAAGACATCTCACATGTAATTTGTTAGTGTAAAGGCTTTTATTATAAATGCTTGGCAGTAATTTTAAATTGTTAGTCTTTATTCGTTTTTGTCTTTATTATTGACATTTATATTAAATGTCTTTATTAAGAATACTTTATATCAGACTAATTGAATTGCCTATTATAGAATCAAAGATGTTTAGCACGGTAAAATACCTCGGGTATCATTAGTTCTAATTCCTTATTGTATTGAAGTCCAGACAGGTATTGAGACCCTAAAAGCCACACAGCAATTTCTCTGAGAAACAGCAGAGAATCCAGATTGCTTGATTTCTCTGTTCAATGCTTTTTCTGTTTGCTCGTGCTGCTGATAGGTATACTAACTTAAAGAAACTTTAACAAGGCCTTTTTCTTTGAAAACGTTATGTTTATAAAACATATATACATTAATTATTAAAATGTATCCAAGAGATAGTTGGAATTCTTTCAGTCATAAATGTCAGATGTTCAAATCAAACTAGCTTGGCAAACAAAGGGAAGTTGGTTCATATAACGGTAAATCCCAGAGTTGCCCTAGCTTCAGGTATGGCTGCATCCAGGGGCTCAAGCATTGCAGTGAGGGCTCTGTGTCTCTCCTTCCACCTCTAATACTCCCTTCTCATCGGGCAGGCAGATGGTCACTAGCAGCCCTAGCACTCGCCACACCCAGCAGAAAGACAAGTCCTCTTCAGTAGCTGTGGCAGAGAAGTCCCTGGAAAGACTGTGATTAGCTGGTGGAGTTTATGGCAGTCCTACCAACACTGCCACCAGGAGATGGGGTGCTCTGATTGAATTGTCATCATCGTCATTGTCGTCATCATCATCACCAGTGTGTGATCAGCACAGTGTAGTTTACAAAGCCCTTAACAAAGCATTTTCATTTATATCACTTCCTTTGGTCCTTACCACAGCCCTGGGAGGCAGGGAGGGAAGGAAAGAGTAAAAGCAGTATAAGTCCATTTTACAGGTCCGTGAAATCAGGTTGCAGACAAAGCTTAAGTTTACTATGCTGCTCTTGTATCCGAGAACCGATAGTCTCACTGTTAGTGGGTCTGAGACAAGAAGCTATACGTACGACTGTCTGGTCCTTCTGTCTGTAGGCGTTTGTATTGGGCGCACTGGCCTCACAGTGGCTGAATGTGGAGCAGAGCAGCTAAGGTCACAGCTGGCTTTGCACTTGCTCTGTCGTTGGGCCAGCCATGACATTTGCGGAGAGAGAAGGAAGAAGCCTAGGGCTCGCGGTTTACTGTATCAGGTGCTCACTAGCACATGGTGCATGCGTCTGTGATTATTTGAAAGGTTTCCTGGTTCTCTGCCTTCAGGCTTGGGGCTGAGGCTGAGGTGGCTGTTCCAGGTCTCAGGTGGTAAAGGACTAGCCTCTGGCATGGCCAAGGGTCCTGTGGGAGGACCTCTCTCTGGAAAGATAAACGCCAGCCTTGTTGAGGATGGTCCCTCCGAGGCATAGCCATATCCCCAGGTGGAGACAAGATCCCCACTAAATTGAGCTCACCTGAGACAGGCTCATTCTCCAGGCCAGTGCCCAGGCTCTGAGAAACAACAGACAGCTCAGGGTGGGAATAAACAACTTTTCAAATGACAGAGCTACTTCTCAGATTAATCTTCCCCGATGTGGGTAATCAGACCTACTACTGAGATTACTAAAAACAAAAACAAAACCTCAAAACTTTGGGCCAAATGTATGTCATGTCCATTTCCTGTCCTGAGTCTGTATCACTGGGCGTGGCCTGACTTTCAGGATGTACCACCACACCCGCTTGGGACTGCAGGTTGTGAATCAAGATGCCAGGGGAGTGCCCAAGAGTCAGTGGTGAGAAACGTCAGCCTTGGACCTCAAATCATCAGGGCCCATCGGGAGAACCTGAAGCTGCACAAAGAAATGTATCACTCTCTTCCTAGAGGCAACACACACATGCATTTGAATTTTTCACATGAGCCAAAATTTCAGAAAAATGCCTTCTTTCAAGGCCTCAGCTGGCTCACAGGGTGCCTTGGAAGAGGGCGCCCCCTCTGGGTGGACATTTACAATACGATGCTCCTTCTGGTGAGTTAGTCCAGCACAAGCTGGATCTCAGCCCCCTTTCCAGTGGCTCTGCCCTCATAATTTATAAAATGCACAGTTTCCAGATGAAAAGACCTTTTTCATTTTTTGGAATGTATCCCCTGTTGACTGGGACAATATTTTTAAATGACTGTTTCTTATTTTCATTCCATTTGATTTGGGTTCAAAGAGAACTAGGTTTTTTGGTTGGTACTTTTGAGTGTGACTCAGGGTAGGTCATTGGTCAGAGTCCCTGGAGAACTTCAGGGACAACTTGCTGCAAATCCCTAGTAGGTGGACGCAGTCACTTGGATGGACAGGGCCAACCTTCCCAGGGACGGAGGAGCAGTTGAAGGAAACAGAGATGGAGGGAGGAGAGGCTAGGGATCTGCTCTCTTACCCGATGTGGTGGAATTGGGGATAATAACCTTTTTGAAGATCACTGCATAGAACCTGTCAGTATTTAAAAAGTACATGCCCTTTGACCTAGAAATTCTGTTGCTAAGAATTTATCTTATAAATAAATATATGTTTATCATAGTGTATAAGGTTGTCCATTGTGACATCATTCGTAACAAGAACAACACAGAATGGAAACAACCAGAAGGCCCATTGATAGGGGACTAGTTAAATACATAGTACATTCATGAAATGGAATACTATTTTGTCTTTTAAAGGAACGAGTAGAAAAAAAATGGAAAGATATCCAAGGTATATTGTTAAGTAGAAAGAGAAAAAGCAGTTTGCACAATATTATGTCTCATACTCTTTGGACAAACCTTGCTGAAAGTCGATAGTCAATTTGTTCATCATTGACCGAATCTCTTTAAATTTATGGAAACTAGAAGACTGAATTGATGTTGAAAGAAAACCAACGAATGACCCAGCCAACTCTCGGCACCCCTCTACCACCCAGTCCTGTAATGCCCTCCCTGTTCTCTCTCTTCCCTCCCAGCCCCCTGGTGTGGGCTCTCCTGAGCGACCCTTGACAAGCTCCAGGAATCTAGTTATGTCTATGACTCTTGGAGACTCCTTGGTCAGGCTCCGTTAGCACCCTCATCTCAAGGGAGAGGGAGAGGAGTTCTCCTGATCTGTGAGAGGCAGGGAGTGCTGGCCTGGAGCAGAATTGTCTCAAGGCACGAGTTTCCTTCCATGTCAGACCCTTCCATGGATAATGAGATGCCACAAGCAATTTATCATGCCAACACTCAGCCTGTCCCTCCTGTCTTCCTTTGTGTCCCTGCCTGAGTCTAGCCAGTGGCGGGTAGCTTTCAGCAACAAAAGCCAGGATGTGATGGGGGTTAGAGTTGTCCTTGACCCCAGGTCTGCAGAGCCGAGAGCTCTGTCAGGAAACCAGGTCAGGGCAAGGGGAGGGAGGAGTGTACATTCAGGAATCTTGTGGGATCTAGGCGAAGGTCTGAGGACAGGACTGCAGAACCATCCACTTCTGATTGAGCCCCCAAAGCACAGAGATCATCTGGGCTGAGTAGACATAGCAGGGTAGGGAGTGGGGAGCCAGATCGTGGCTGCTGTTCGGTTATTTGTTCCTGAGTTAAATTATACACCGATGGAGTACACCCCAGTCCTGCTGTCCTCATCCCATCTCTCACTGCGAATACACCATTTTGCCTATGTTTCTTTACTACTTGCTGAAAATAAAAATGTGTCCGTGTGGGGGTGGGATGGAGCTGAGAGCTGGGGAGAGCTCTTTGGAATTGGGAAGCATTCTCCATGTCCCTGGACTTCTCACGCCTAACATCACCCCTCCATTCAGTCTTGAATAAATATCTCGCAACCTCCTACTTGCCTGGGCGTCTGAAGGACAACACACACAACATTATTTCTCTCCACTGACTGACAATGGAGTTTAGTGTTCTCTGCAGCTTGCACTTGGCTGCAGAGGCTAATGCAAGCAAGGTGTTTCACGGCACAGCCATCACAATTCATGCAACATGAAGACTTGGGGAGGGGCCTGGTGCTAGAGAGCGGCCTCCCTTGGACCATTTCCCCAAGAATGGAGTTCTGTCCTTGCGAAGGGAGAGCCGAGCTGGCAGGAGAGAAAGGTGGATAGTAAATATCCACCAGAGGGCCCTGAAGCAGGACAGATGTTGGGCAAAAGCCAGCTGATTAGAAAAGAGGCCTTTAACTCACCCCCACTTTTATTTTATTTCAATGAAAAAAGAAAAAGGCTGCGAACAAACTTTTGCTTCTGTCCCCTCTGGATTAAATGTTTAGATCATCTGCTTAGATCAATTTAGCATCTTCCAACCCCGGACCTTTTGGTCTCCACAGTCTAGGGCAGACTTTATCTTTGTTTCAGAGGTTGGGACACCATGGCACTGAATTAGGAAGTTAATTTCCCAGGGGACATCAGTGGTGAAACCAAGGAAGGAACCCAAGGGGGAGACTGTTGGAACCGGCGCCATGTTGCTCCAGGACCCAACGAACATTCATCCTGGTGTTCTCAGACCAGGAGGGCTTTTACAAGAGACGTTCATTCTGCCCCTGAAATGTACTTGAGGTCTTGTAAATCCCTCTGCTCCGAGACACTTGGGGAGCAGCACAGCTCTTTGCCACCCTTGCTGAATTCAAGGGTGATAGGGGGAGGGCAGCCAGGAATAGAATTCTGGTTCTTTTTCTTTCGCTCTCCACCTCTTTTTTTTTGGCAGCCACTGAGTGACGGGATAAATGACCAGGGTAATCGCACCACACCACACATCGTTGGGGAAACATGAACAGTAGGGAAGGGACCCTGAGGAGACGGGAGCCTGGGGTGCCCCAAAGCAGAGGGTGCCATAGCCAGCCAACGACAAGTCACAGGGACCCTCAGAGGGGTGCCCACCCCCGCAAGCGGCGGTCCAGACAGAGAGCCTGTGTCCCGCTTGCTTAGGCAGGGCTAGGGAGGCCTGCTTTGCTCGCCTAGGGTGCTGTCCCTATTGCACTGAACTGCCAGAACTCTACAGATGGGAGCAGGCTGCGGCCAACTTCCCCAGCTTTTGAAAATCCTGCATCTTAATTAGTTCCCTACTGCTTTTGTACATGGCCCACATTTTAATAGTCTCCAGGCTTCTTCCACCATTTGCTCTCTGATGTTCTGCGTGATTTCTCTTCTCCTCAAGACAGTCCCCCCGACTCTTCCAGCACCCTCCCAGTCCGGGAACAACTTAAGGAACGCCGATGCGCCAAGCATGTAGCCGGAGATTGATGAGCCTGTCAGCTGGCTCCCTCTGCCCCCCCACCCCCGCCCCACCACCTCCTGTGTGCTCCTCTCAGGGATGAGCCAGGCGGGAGTGGGCGAGGTGGGGGGAGGCGAAGGAGGAGACCTGTGGAGCCCCTAGCCAGGTGTGAGCCAATGGACAATGTGACCTTCTCCTGGCCCACAGAGGAGTCTGGCTGTGTCCTTCTGAGGGGGAAGGACGCTCCGGCTCCCACCCCCATCTGTCAGTGCTTATCTGTCTCCGCGCGGGGGGTTGCCTGAGCTTGGTACGGCTGGGAGAATGGATGCCTTCAAGTGCATCAGGGGGAAATGACCAGTCATTTATCTCTTTCCTGCAGTGTCAGAGCCTGCAGCCATCCATCCTGGAGGCCTGCAACAGCAGCTTCTTCAGCTCTTGTTGGCCTCACGAGGAGGAGAGCGGAGGAGAGGTGGGTAGGCCACTGCAGCCCCCGCTTCATGTCATGACTGTTTGATTTTTTTTTTTCCTTACTGGCAGTCAGGGGAAAGGAGCTGGGTCTGGGGGACTGAGCCTGGGCCTCCTTGGCACTGCTTCTGTTCCACAGGAGTCTTAGAGCTCGGGCTGGCAAAGGAAATGGGCGGCAGCAGGGAGTCGGCCGGGCAGTGTGCTGCAGTTTCCACGGTCATGTTTTGCAGGTGGACCCGGCCGAACCATGTTGAGGTCCTGGCTTGTAAGACTGAGGAATTGCCCTGTTATGCCACTGCCCGTTCACTTGTCTCTCTCTCCACTGGAAGATTCACACTTTGAGGACAGGGGCCTACCTATTTTTTTTTATCTGTATTCCTAGCGTCCAGCACATAGTAGGTTTGCCACATAGTAGGTAGACAGTAAAGATTTATTAAAGGAAAAAAGGTTTCCGGTGTTTGATTTCAAGCTCAAAGAACATGGCTTAGCTCGCATCACTCCCATTTTACAGATGAGGGAGACTGAGCCAGTGAGGAGGAGCATTTGGCAGCTGACCTGGCCTCATCCAGTTCCCAGCCTGGCCTATGGGGCCTGTCCCAGTTTTGCTGGTTTGCCTCTCTTTGGTAAGCACTACAGCTGTGCTCTGCAGGAGAAAAGATACCAAACGGGGATCACAGGCCTGGGTTGAAGTTCAGATCCTTCCACCTACTGGCTGTGTGATTTTGGATACTTATCTAACCACTCTGGCCTTTATTTTTTCGTTTGTAAAATGCGGCATGGCAGCGCAGGGTTATTCCAAGAGTCACGTGGGATGGTGGAGCTGAGGACTTGGCAAGCGTGAGGAGGCGCTGTGACGCCCCCTCTGTGCTGCACTCCTGGGTTGGCTGAGGGGATCTCTGCCAATACTGTCCCTGTCCCCAGCACCAGCGGTGCACGATGCGCCCTTCACAGGCAGCTTACTGCCCGGCTGGGTGTGTGCCATCTGGCTCAGAATGGGGACACATGCTGCCTTAGAGTCTTTTCAGAACCCCAAGTCTGGTATCTTCTACATTGAGGAGAGAAAACCTGGCATCTGGCTGTGGGACCCACCTTTACCAGAACCACAGCTTGCACAAGCTCCCCTGTGTCCCACAACTCAGCCCTCCGGTGTCTGTTGCCCAGGGCAGAGATAAACTGGGAAGGCTTCCTCTCTGCCTTTGTTAACACCATAGTATGCTAGGCTGGCCAGTCTGGCTGGGTCTTTTCTGCTGCCCTTGGCATAGGCTGGTCCACCTTCTTCTAGAAAACCATTTCTCTGTGGACTCACTCCACTGGTATGGCTGTATACTTTTGCTCTGTAACACTGGCCTCTCTTTAGCACCTGGCCTCTGTCCTGTTCACTTTGTTGGGGATGCCCCCTGCTCAGGGGCCAGGGGACTGCTCTCCAATACGTGCTGCCTCCTGCATGTATCTGAAGACCAAGATGTAAGTGCCATGAGGGTAGGGCTTGTCTGTATCATGCACAGCCCTCTCCTAAGCACCAGGCTGAGCTCACTGGTGGGGTTCCACATAAAGTATTATCTTAACTTCTATTTGGTTTCCCCACTTCTGCCCTCATTGTCTTTCAGTTGTTTTCAGAGTGATCCCGTTAAAATACAGGCATCATCATGTCACTCTTTGCTCGAAACCTCCAGTGGCTTCTGATCGCACTCAGAGCGATCAGAAGCCAACATTTTCACAATGGCCACACGGCCCTTCACAGCCCCTGTAACTCTGAACTGGGTTCCTCCTCTTCCCACTGGCTCACCATGCTCCAGGCAGATGGGCCTTTGCAGGAATGGCTTCTCTGCCTGGAATGTTTGTTTTATGCATTGTTTCTCTCCTACTAGTAATATCAACGAGGCAGGGGTTTTTGTCCCTTTTGTTCATAGCTCTGTCCCCAGCACCTAGAATAGAGCTTGGCACATAGTAAGTGCTTAATAATTATTTGTCAAGTAAATGAATAGAGCTATGTGGTTCTGCTGCGATTTCCAAATCTGCAGGACAGTGCCCACCCTAGAAACGAAGCAGGGCCTAGCATCTAGGCCTTCGAACTGTGCCTCGTCTGCAGCCTCATCTATGCTCTGGACTCAGCCTCTTTGCCTCCATTCTCCCTGGGCCCATGCCCAGGCTGGAGGAAGCTGTACCTCACCATCCCTCCTGGTCTGAGAGTGTCAGAGGTTGAGGAGTTTGCCAAGAAGTGCAAGAAGAGGGAAACTCATATTGAAGGGAGCTCGTATTGAGTACCCCTACCCCGCTTTGTACCCGGCACTCTGTAGTATCCACGATCTCATCTGGCCCCATAATAACACCGGGAAGTGGGTTTTGTTCTCACAGTTCTATGGATGAGGAGATCAAGACCAAGTGTGTGTTTAGGGCACTAAAGCTGACACTTCACTCCGGTTATCTCTGTTCCCTTGAACTATTTTACCACTCAATCCATTCCCATCTTCCTCCCCCTCCCTACCATCCTGTTAAGCTGCATCTGCTTGGTCTGCTGGCCAGCCCAGTGGTGATCTTCCTTTAGCAGTGTGGGTGTGTTTGCGTCTTGGGGGTGGGGGAAAGCTCGT
>NW_024349797.1:1283260-1591551 GCF_902729225.1 Pteropus medius | reverse complement strand
CCTTAGAGTCTTTTCAGAACCCCAAGTCTGGTATCTTCTACATTGAGGAGAGAAAACCTGGCATCTGGCTGTGGGACCCACCTTTACCAGAACCACAGCTTGCACAAGCTCCCCTGTGTCCCACAACTCAGCCCTCCGGTGTCTGTTGCCCAGGGCAGAGATAAACTGGGAAGGCTTCCTCTCTGCCTTTGTTAACACCATAGTATGCTAGGCTGGCCAGTCTGGCTGGGTCTTTTCTGCTGCCCTTGGCATAGGCTGGTCCACCTTCTTCTAGAAAACCATTTCTCTGTGGACTCACTCCACTGGTATGGCTGTATACTTTTGCTCTGTAACACTGGCCTCTCTTTAGCACCTGGCCTCTGTCCTGTTCACTTTGTTGGGGATGCCCCCTGCTCAGGGGCCAGGGGACTGCTCTCCAATACGTGCTGCCTCCTGCATGTATCTGAAGACCAAGATGTAAGTGCCATGAGGGTAGGGCTTGTCTGTATCATGCACAGCCCTCTCCTAAGCACCAGGCTGAGCTCACTGGTGGGGTTCCACATAAAGTATTATCTTAACTTCTATTTGGTTTCCCCACTTCTGCCCTCATTGTCTTTCAGTTGTTTTCAGAGTGATCCCGTTAAAATACAGGCATCATCATGTCACTCTTTGCTCGAAACCTCCAGTGGCTTCTGATCGCACTCAGAGCGATCAGAAGCCAACATTTTCACAATGGCCACACGGCCCTTCACAGCCCCTGTAACTCTGAACTGGGTTCCTCCTCTTCCCACTGGCTCACCATGCTCCAGGCAGATGGGCCTTTGCAGGAATGGCTTCTCTGCCTGGAATGTTTGTTTTATGCATTGTTTCTCTCCTACTAGTAATATCAACGAGGCAGGGGTTTTTGTCCCTTTTGTTCATAGCTCTGTCCCCAGCACCTAGAATAGAGCTTGGCACATAGTAAGTGCTTAATAATTATTTGTCAAGTAAATGAATAGAGCTATGTGGTTCTGCTGCGATTTCCAAATCTGCAGGACAGTGCCCACCCTAGAAACGAAGCAGGGCCTAGCATCTAGGCCTTCGAACTGTGCCTCGTCTGCAGCCTCATCTATGCTCTGGACTCAGCCTCTTTGCCTCCATTCTCCCTGGGCCCATGCCCAGGCTGGAGGAAGCTGTACCTCACCATCCCTCCTGGTCTGAGAGTGTCAGAGGTTGAGGAGTTTGCCAAGAAGTGCAAGAAGAGGGAAACTCATATTGAAGGGAGCTCGTATTGAGTACCCCTACCCCGCTTTGTACCCGGCACTCTGTAGTATCCACGATCTCATCTGGCCCCATAATAACACCGGGAAGTGGGTTTTGTTCTCACAGTTCTATGGATGAGGAGATCAAGACCAAGTGTGTGTTTAGGGCACTAAAGCTGACACTTCACTCCAGTTATCTCTGTTCCCTTGAACTATTTTACCACTCAATCCATTCCCATCTTCCTCCCCCTCCCTACCATCCTGTTAAGCTGCATCTGCTTGGTCTGCTGGCCAGCCCAGTGGTGATCTTCCTTTAGCAGTGTGGGTGTGTTTGCGTCTTGGGGGTGGGGGAAAGCTCGTCTGTGGTTCTGACCTCTGTGTCACCTTATGGGTAGGCAGGTGGGCACAGCAGGGTGTGGGAACCAGAGGCCATTGGGAGCCATGATGAACGCTCTTGTCGTGTGGATATCCTGGGATTCTGAAACAAGTAGTAACAAGGTCCTGTAGGGTGCCACCTGGGTAATGGGTCCTCAGTGTGAACCTTACCTATTTTGAGCATTGTGAATCACAGAACGGAGAGTCAAATGCATCCAATAATGTGGCACCCCTGAGAAATGAGCAGACGGATTCCTGGGCCTGTCACCATCTCAGGAAATCAGGGCTTTGGTCCTCCCAGTCTCTCCCTTGTGGAGTGAGAGATAACAATATCCCTCCCCCCCACCCCCACCCCATTTCCCTCCCTATGATTCTAAGAGTCTGATGGGGATCAATGAAATAATGATTCTTAAGCTCCTTGCCCCTTGGTGTAAGTTGATGTATAAATCCAAGGCAATGTGATAAGTTTAATTCTTCAAAACAATAAGCACCAGAGAGAAAACCGCACATTGGTATTTTTAAAGAAAAACTGGAGGCAGGTAAAAAAAAAAAAAAAAAGTGTGAGCATTTATGATATAGCAGAAGGATTGTCTGCCATTGTCTGTGGGATTTCTCCCTCCCTTTTGCACCATAACTCTATCTCCAGGCCCCTGCGTCAGAGAGCCCGTGATGGATGGACGGATGGATGTGCCTTGTCGGGGTGTTTCACCGCAATTTCCCTTGGGGGAGTCTGTCTGTTGGCAGAGCACAGCCTCCCGAAAGATGGTATCTCTTGCAAACTCGACAGCTAACAGACAGCTCCTCTCTTTGTATATTTCCCCAAAGAAGAACTGTCTTAATCTGTTTTTTATATGGCATATTTTATTATAATCCATATATGACTTGCAGGTTCCCAGTCCACCGTCCTGAGCCAAAAAACACATGAGGAGTCAGAGGCTCCATGAGCCTGTGACATCCAGGCGTTTGCATTTTTAAATGACCTGGGATTTAATTACTCACTGTGTTCCCATGTTGCACTTTCGGGCTCATTTTGCCTGCATCCTGTTAATGAGCTCAGTGGCTCCGACAACCCAGTGGAAGCTATGCTTTTGGTGCATTGGGTGGCAGACTTGGGGCACCTGAGTCCAAAGCCTGTGGCTTTGATCTCCATCCAGGAGGATGCTGCCCTGTCCACCCTATTCATAGCCCTAGGAAGAAGCAAGCCACTGCTCTTCACTGATGATTTTCTTTCTTTTTTTTTTCCCCTTTGCTTTTATTTGTGCTTTTTTTTTCTTCCTTCCTTCCTTCCTTTCTTTTTAAAAAAAGACTTTCTATGCTTCAATCCTTGTTTGTCTAAGAGGTTTTTTTCTTATTTGGAAACCGATTTGCTTCGGTTTGCACAGAAGCTGTCTCTGGTGTGATGGATCGTGCTGGAAGTCACCCAAGGAGTATCTCTGTTCCCAATTAGAAGTGGAGGCAGAGCTGCTTACGGGGGCCCAGGGAGGCAGCTGGCTTGGGTGACAGCTGCTGCTGCTCTGGAGAGAGTAACGATCCGTGGGTTTATAACCATGTGTATAAAATCAGGCTAATTTAAAGATGAATTATGTGTGTGTTTTGGACCATTTTCTTTTAATGTTAAAGGTTTGATGACTCCCGTCAGGTTATGTGGTCCCCAAATTTGTGCGAGGTTCAAAATGAGTCCACTTTTAAAGAATTACTAAATCCGACATGCAGATGAGATGTATTAGAGTAGAACTGAATCAATGAAACCCCTTGGAGCTCAATAAGAAGCGTGTCTAGGATATATATTGTACAAGAGTTTGAACCTGTTACCTTCTTTTTCCTTTCACTCTGGGACCTGCTATGGTTAGGAACCAGAGAACGCACCCTGTGCTGGTTTGTTGAGAGGGCACTGGTTAGCCTGTTACTCTGACCATGCAAGCCTTACCCATAGTGCTTCGAAACTAGGGTTTGCCAGTGGTCAATGACTATGCTGTCCTGGAATGGCGCTTGGCCGAGTATTAAGCAGGCAACATTTCGAACCATATTTAACGTCCTTCCATTTTTTTTGGAAGCAAAATCATAGTGAACATTACTTTCAGTGCTGTAAACCTGCACTAATACAACGGCCGCTAGCTACATTTGGCTATGGAATACTTGAAATGTGGCTGATCTGAATTGAGATGTGCTTACTAAAAGTGTAAAAGGCACGCCAGATTTTGAAGACTTAATGCAAATAAAAGAATGGAAAATATTACATTAATATGTTTTATATTGATTGCATGTTGAAATGATAATATTTTGGATATATTGGGTTAGAGAAAACATATTATTAAAATTGGTTGCACCTGTTTCTCTTTTTAATCTGTGGCTTCTAGAAAGTTTAAAGTTATCTAAGTAGCTTGCATTATATTTCAATTAGACAGTGAGGCTATACCATTAAAATCAGAATTATTAAAACTTTGATTATACTAATGATATGTAACATCTATAGGGCACTCAGAACATCTCGGGTTCTTTGATTTAATATATGATCTAATTTCGAATCTTAAGTTATGAATAGAAAACAAAACAAAAATTGATAAGCCTCATTTTTCACTATTTCTCACACTAGTTTTTTTTTTTCCCAAGTTTTCTTTACACAGTGTATTACCTTGTTAATTCTCACACCAACACTGTGAAATAGATACTATGATCATCCCCACTTAACACCAAAGGAATCAGAAACTTAGAGATTTAAGTAACTAGCCTATGGTCCCTCAACTAATATATGGCAAGGTTATGGTTTGACTCCAAGGACTGTCTGAAAGCAGAACTTCTATGAGTCAATTAAATATCTTGGTCATTAGGCAAGAATGATGCCACTAAATTTTTCTGTGACCCTGGGAAGGTCTCCTTCTCTTTCTTCATTAAGGGATTGGATTCTAGATGCTATTGGCGGTGTCTTTGAGCTCTTTGCACGTAGGGAAGCTATGTCACTGTTCTCCCTTTTCCCTCTTGATTCTTCCATTGTGCCCATCCGGTAAAGGACCAGAGGACCAAGAGAGTAGATTGAATTATGGGAAAGTAGGATGGAGGAATATTTACCAGGGGAGGAAGAAGGAGCAGGAGAAGGAGGAGGAAATTCAATTGGTGAAAACCTTTGTGTGGGGTCAGTACTGTTGCGGCAGGGTGAACACCACATGGGGACATTCGGTAGAGTGGAGCCCACAATTGTGACACAGACCTGCCCTCAGCCTCAGCAGAGATCTGCCTTTTTTCTTGAAACGTGAAAACTATGGTGAGAGTCTAGGAAGGCAATGGAAATACACAAAGATGTGGAAAAAGACTTTTCAAGGAAAGCTCAAAGAGAGGCAAGGTGACGTTTATACAACTTAGAAATTACGTGAATGGATTCTGAAGGCTGTTTGGGGTCAAGGCTGGACTTTGTGTGATATTAAGCAAGTTCTATACCCAAGATACAGTGTCCACATCTGTGAAATGGGACAACTGTATGCATCTCTTGGGGGGGGGGGTGAATAGGGATTAGCGCAGAGCAATAACAGCTGCCACATTTGGAATGTTTACTACGTGCCAAGCACCCAGCATGTATACAAACACAGCAACGCCCAGTAGGGCTCAGCCTGGGCCTACAAACTACTGGTAAGGATGCAACAAGCCGGGTTCTCGTCATGATCTTAACGGCTTTTAGAAAAGATCGTTTGGTTGGTTGCATTCTTGTCCTACTGTGTGACTTTCAGTGACGTTACTTCTCTGAGCCTCAGGTGACTCATTTATAAGATGAGGTGATTAAAGCAGTTGATCTGTAAGGCATTTTTCAGTACTAAAACGTGCAATTCTGGAAATAGGATTTATTTGGTGTTGAGAAGGCTAAGGGGATACTAAAATATGAACTTCAAATATATATCTGAATGATTATTATAAATTTGAGGGATGGTGACCAGCTGTCTTTTCTCTTTTGACTGAGGATAGGACATAAAGCGATACACTTTAATTGTTTTAATTTGACATTTGGAAGCCTTTTCTGACTTGGGAGAAAGAGTAATATGTCATTGGAACAGGCTCTGAAGTTGCACACTTTGAACTCATTAAAGCAGACAGTTGGCTATTTTTCTGACACTCCGCTTCAATGTAACTCATCACACGGTCTTCCCTGATCCCCTGAACTTAAGTAGACACCACCCCCGCCCCCACCCTGCCACCTTATTCTTCCTTCACATTTCATTCTTTTGTTTTCCTCTATAGCCCTTATGACTATTTGTAATTGCCTATTTATTTTCTTTTTAGTATTTAATGTTTGTCTCTTTAGATTGCAAACCACCTAAAGGCCAGGACCATCTTTATTTGGTTCACCTCCTCATGTGCCTAGTTCCAGCACAGCAGTTGTCACATAGCAGGTGCTCAGTAAATATTTGTAGAATGACTAGGATAGATGGATGAATTTCAGAGGTGGTTGATTTGGTGGTAGTGCTTCTTGATGGAGGTGGGTCCTCTGTTTAACTTTTTTGGTAAGAGAGATCCCAAAGACCTTGTTTCTTAAGATACTTCAGATACTGTTTCTCCTTCCCACCTTCTTCTGGGAACTGGCCACCAGGGGTGTGCATTTCTTCAGTTTTAATTGGATGCCAGCGCACCTTCCTTGTGGACTGGTCAGCCCGCATCTGGTTCTGGTGGAGGGGATGGAAAGTGTAGGTAGAGTTCAGCTGAGTCAGAATAAAGCCCAGTGGAGCAGGGCTTGATTGTGCTGGTTATTTCCATTTACTTTCCCAGATCCAGTCTTCGTCTGTTACACTGGGCCCCAGGAAGCTGACCTTAGTGGGCTGCATCCATGGGGCCCCCTTGCTCTCTGGCTTCCGGCTGAGATTAGCCAGTGGGAGGGCAGAGCAGGAGGATGAGGATGGAAGGAGAGGAAGGTTAGGCTACGTGTCCCCATGCCTTGTTTTCTCACCCATGAGCTCACAGGGGCAGGGCTCCTCTGCAGCAAGTCACAGCTCCTACCAGGGAGCTCTGCTATGGTGCTCTCTCCAGGTTCGTCTGTCCCTCCAGGAATAGAAGTGGTAATGGCTCCCCGCCGTTAACTCCCCCGGGGTGCTTCACCATTCCGTGTTGTTCCTTTCTGCCCACACCTCTGTAAATAGTCCGCACACTAATCTCTCAATCCCCCCATATGAATGGGCCATTTATTTTCCCTGACCGTTTACCAGGGCACCATTCCCTCATATTCTTGCACCCATCTTATCCGATCTAGGTGGGGACTGTACGTCTAATTGTTGGGGGCAGGGGTATGAGGTACTGGATCAGAGGAATACTTTCTAGTAAATCCAAAATGATCACCTGTACCTGAGGTTTCTGTTTTTAATGAAAAACAAAAATAAAACAACCCTCCTTTGGGTTAGGAGTTTGGGGGACATGTTGAGAAAAGAGTTCAGCTTCTCTCTAGTCTCTCTCTTGGGCAAGGCCAGCTCTGGCTGCCATTCCTCGGTTGGCTCCAGGACTCAAGCCCCAGTAGCCGATCAAACTCCTGATGTCTGCAGAAAAAATGCCCTGGCGTGAAGGCACTGCAGCTTCCAGCTGCTGATCTGGGGCTCGTTAGGCATCTGCTCCCACTCTTCCTCTCCCCTTGGTCTTAGAGGACTTCGCTTTCTCAGTGAGTTGATGGGAACAGCCTCTCTGAGACTGAAATAACTCTTCACGGAGCACACTAAAGCTGGGAAGCCGGCATGGCCAAGGGGAGGTCATAGAGTTGCCACACAAGAGTCGGGCTAGAGGGAGAGAATAATAAGAGGAGAGGCCAGCATCGGTGTATTGCTGTAGAGTTTTCAAAGCACTTTAATGTAAAGGAACACATTTGTGCCCCACAAAATGGCCCTGTGGAGGTGCTTGGCATTGTTATCCTCACTTCGCAGATGCAAGAAAAAGGCTCTGGGGTCCTTGAGCACCTTGCCCGCCTTGCCAAAAGTCATAGGGCCGGAGAGTGGCAGAAGCGGGACTGAGACTTAGGCCATACGACCCCATGTCCATTTGGTGCCCTTTCTGCTCTGCCTCTGCTGTCTCTGAGGGACCAGCCAGGGTAGGAATCTATCTCTGGGATTGTGGGCTGGAGTCAGAAAAGCCGGACTCAACTCCAGTGTCCTGTTCCACCCAGAGGAGAGAGCACAGGGTGTCTTGAGTCCTACCCCGGAGCTCTGCTTCCTGCATGCCCTCAAAGGTCATCTCTTCTGCCCCTCCTGTTTCTCCTGCTTCTAGTGGCCTGACTCTGCTTTTCTGTCCTTGTTGTTCAGAAGTGGAGCTGCCCCTGAAGAAGGATGGGTTCACCTCCGAGAGCACCACACTGGAAGCCTTGCTCCGCGGCGAGGGGGCTGAGAAGAAGGTGGACGCCAGAGAGGAGGAAAGCATCCAGGAAATACAGGTATTTCTGTGCCCCAGTGGGGGTGGGGCGCCCCCAGAGCACTGCCGGCGTCCTTCTAGACCTCCAGCACCAGCTTGGGGCCTCCTCTCAAGGGCCAGGGTTGCATCTCAAACTGCCTTGTGGTGCCGTTGCAGGAAGCTTGCAAATTTTTTTCTGATTTAACACGTCTCCCAGAAGAAGTCATTGTTCCCCTCAAATCCGTCCCTCTTCCTTGATCTCTCTATTTATATACTCAAAATGTGTTTTTTGGGCTTGCTGTGTGCTAGGTGCTGGGGGCATAGTGGTTAGCAAAACAGATGGAGTGAACAGTCCGCAGTCTGGGCTCGAAACCCTAGGGTTGTCTGCATCAGCTGGTGCCACGTGAGTCCCTGCCTCACCCCGCCCCTGCCTCCCACCCCATCCTCTGCTCTAGTTCCCTCGGCCCTATCACAGCACCATCCATTCCTTCTTTAGAGCCAGTTTAGAGGTCACTCTCCAGGCAGGTTTGGTGGCTTCTGTCCCTTGTGTTCACCAGCCTCTGTTCACACTAGGACGCTCACACCACACAGGATTATAACGTGTGCTCTAATCATTCCTTATCTATTCAACGATCCCATGGTTGACTACAGTGGTTGGCAGAGTGTTGTGATAATGTTAAATAATACAAATATTAAATAGTAGTATCAATTGTGAAATATAATTATTAAAATTAAATTATATTTACAATAAATTCATATTTTATGTTAAATTTCATATTTTATGCATTCGATATATTACACATTTATTATCTTTATATCCAATTTAATATTTATACATTAATTTATTAACATTATCATTAAATTAATAACAGCTGGATGTTTGGTTTGCTTCATAAGTCTTACCAGTCTGTGAGTTCCATTGAATCAGAGACCATGCTGTCATGTTCACCCTCGGGCCTTGCATATGCCCAGCAGAGTCCGGTCTCAAGAAAGATGTTGAATGAATCAGTCAGCCTGGCTTCTTTCTCTGCCATTCCTGTGTTCAGATGAATGGTCAAGTCTTTTTCCATTTAGTCGTCACAACATGGCTTATTGTTGTTCCTTCCTCGACTTCACAGAGCTACAGCCCTAGTACAGATCCTTATTGATGGCCGCTTTTATTTATCTGACACAACTGGAGCCATCTTCGATGCCTGTCTTTCTCTCACACCCAACATCCAATTCATCAGGAATCCTGTCGACTTGAGCCCGCACCGTAAATCCAGAGCGTAGCCCCTTCTCACCACATCCACTGTGACTGCCCTGGTCTAAGCCACTCTGATCTCCTGTCTGAACTGTTGCAATGGCTTTCTGAATGATCTCCCTGCTCATGGCCAGGAGGGAGCCTTTTAAAACTTAAGCCAGATCCTGTCATTCCTGTGCTCAGAACCCTGCCTGGGCTCCTGTTCCTCCAGAGTGAAAGTCGAGGTCCTCCTACCTCTCTTTGACTTGGTGCTTCCTCTTTCCCTCTCTCACGCTGCTCTAGGCACCCTGGCCTCTTTGTGCTGCTCCTGGATACACCAAGCCCTTGAGCTTTGCTCTGGCTGTTTCCTCTGCTGGCAAAGTCCTCTTGCCAGATAGCCTGTTGTCTCTCTACCTCATCTTCTTCAAGTTTTTGCTTCTATCTCTTCTCTCTGAGGCATCCTGGCCATTGTATGTAATACAGCTGTGCTGTCCCCTGCCCACCGCCAGCACCCCCGAGTCTTTGACTCCGCTTTCCTTTTCTTTCCTGCGCCCCCAGCTCTTATCACCATCTAATGTACTTTATTTATTTTCTCTTTTCTTCCAGTCGAATGTAAACTCCTCAAAGGCAGGAGTCTTTGTCTGTCTTGCGCACTTAAACATCTCAAGCATCCAAACGATGCCTGGCACATAGTAGGTGCAGAATAAATATTTACTGAGTTACCCCAGCTCCTCTTCAACATAGCTTACTTTAATTGACCTTTCATCCTGAAACAAAGCTCTGCTTATGCTACCCCATTACTAAAAATTTAGCTAAAACACTTTTGTTTCCTACTAAATAAATCTGCAGTGATGAGTGTGACTTTCCTGGGCCTCTTCTCTCTGCTCCTAACCTAGATTCCAGGCTTATTTCCCACTAGTCCTTTACTTTCTCTACTCCTCAGCCTTCTTCCCTCTGTGCCTTTGGTCATGCTGGGCCTGATGTACTTTTATCTGATGTACTTTTCTTCCATCTCCACATGTACCAATTCTACCCATCTTTTAGGCTCAGCTCCAAAGCCATCTTCCCCATGAAGCCTTTCTTGATTCCCCCCACAGCTGGAAGGATCTCTTCTTATCTCTGACATTTAGGGTATCTAGTACTTTAAAAATTTGAGAAATTTTTTTTGCTATTCATATATCTCCTTGTGGGAGGACCCCCCCATTTTTGGACTTTCAGACCTTTGGAGTCAATATCTGTCACATTTATATTGCTCATTTAATGTAATGTGACTTCATCAGTGAATGGGATGGAACCATTTCCCAGAAGTCTTGATGCTCTAGTGACAGGTAGACTTTTCCCTTTAAAGCCAATGGTGGGTTTGAGTTCTTCTTAGGCAGCATTGGGCCAGTATATGGGTTGTCACTGTGGAATCATCATCACCATCATCCCTGATGTAAACTGAATGTCTGCAATGTACAGAGCTTGGGGCTGAAACCGGGACCATAAGCCAAATGAGTTTACGTGTCTTTATGGGCTTGATTATTAAAATAAAGTACATATGTAGTAAATGGACAGTTTTATTCATTTTTTCATTCATTCGACCAAAGTTTATTGAGTGCTTCCTCTGAGCAGGTATTGTGCTAGGTTCTAGGGAAACAGAGAAATCAGGAGAGACCTGTCCTCTCCACTTATACTTATATTCTGGAGTGACATACAGACAGAAAGCAAGTAAACAAACAGAATAGTCACATTTCAGGGTCAATGCCGGGAAAAGAACAAGAGTATGAAGATTCAGAATAAGAAGAGGAACGGATTCTAGGTAGCATCCTAAGGGAAGACAGGGATTTAACCTCAGTCCTATGGGATGAGAAGGAGCCAGCAAAGCGAGGATCCTAGGGAAGAGCTTTCTGGGCAGAGGAACAGTTTGCTCAGAGTCATCAAGATAGGTCTGAGCTTGCTGTGTTGAAAGAACAGACAGAAGGCCGGTGTGGCTGGAGCACAGCGCCAGGGAGAGACGAGCCTAGGACGGAGTTGGAGGGGTAGGGGTGGGGGGCAGACCACTTCAGCCTCCCAGGACATGGAAGAGGCTCTTGATTTCGTGGGAAATGAAAAAGGAAACCATATGGAGGCCTTTATTTAGGACAGTGAATTTGAGTTTCATCAGGATCAGGATCTCTTTGGTCCTTGCTTGGAGAGGAGACTGGATGGAGGGCCAAAAGCAGAAAGAGGGAAATCAGGAGATTTTTATAGTTTCCCAGGCCAAAGATAATGGAGTCTTTAAATAAAGAGGAATTCCTTTTTCTTTTTTTTAAAAGCACAACTGCAAACCATTGTTATCATCATCATAAAGACTGTTTAAAGTAACAGCGAGAAAAGTTATTTTAAAATGTGTTTATTTTCCAGATAATGTCCTTGGAGAGGGGATGCAAGAGTGTTACTGGGGGCATCAGCTGCATGTCTAGCTGAATACCCCTGCCCTTTACTCCCCATACAGGACGCCCCCTCTGCTTCCTGTACTCTGAGTGCGACCTTTGTTAGAGACTTCTGCCTCCTCCCCAGTTAGGTAGAGAGGCTTCTGGTATCAGGGTCATGTCAAAGGAAATGCAAACACGTTGGGGTGGCTGCTGTCAATCTGGGACACATATGAGAGATTCTAGAGACCTAGAGAAGTGGATGGGAAATGGGAGGAATGGAGCCCGAGGGAGAAGTCAGTTTACTCCTGGACATTGAGGCTATGTGGCACTTCTGGGGACTAACTCAGCCTCCTTCGCCAATCTTTCACTTACCAACCTAGAGTCCATATCACAGGTAATATCTTCATAATAAAAAATGAGAGGAATCAGAATTGTGCTCAGATGCTAGAGGCAATGACCTTTAAATTTGAGGCACGTGGAACTTACCGTGATTAAATGACTTCAAGACCCAGAAAGTTTGCAAGATGGCTGTACGAACAACAGCAATAGTCGTAATAACAATACCTCATATTTATATTATATCTTTTCATCGAAGGCTGCAGAGCATTTGGCTTGTCCTTGTCTTGGTTGGCGTTTACTCATGTTCCCATTTACCGTTCAGGAAGCCTAGATACAGGGAGGATAGGAGGCTTGTGCCAGTGCTTCCTAGCCGTAGGTCAGAGGTCGTGTCCAGCAGACAACGCTTCTCTGTTAGATGGCTAAGGTTTGCCCAGAGACTCATGTTGGCTTCCCAAATAAACCTAGTAGAGATGTCAGAGAAGAATTTACTAGACCTGTTTTGAGTTCTTTGGGAAGATTTGGTAAGTAGCAGTATCCTGATCCCAGTGATTGGAATAGAATTCTCTGGCAAGAAGGCAGTGGGAGGAGGTCACTGGTAACTCACTCCTGGGCTTCCTGCTTTGAGGACAGGCCACAGGCATTGTCCAGGAGGCCACTTGAACAATGATGATGGTATCAGATGTCAGTGCAGTGCGTGCTGCTTTTTAAGCCTTTTCATCGTCGTGTGATTGTCACACCATCACCATAGAATGGGTGGATGCTCTTATCCTGTATAACATGATAAACGACCACCTTCCTAGCCTCATCTTATGCCAGTCTCTTCCTGAGCCACTGAGCTCTGGTCACATTGGCGTCTTTCTGCTTCCTGGACAAGTCATGTTCTTTTCCCTGCCTCAGGGAGTTTGCTTATGCTATTCCCTCTGCCTAGAATACTTTCCTTTCCTTCTTCCTCCCTTTCCCCATTCCAAAGCTAGTCTTTTTTTCTCCTTTACATCCCAAATTTCTTAGGTCACTTCCTTAGGTGAGCCTTAAGTAACCTGACCCTCAGATTACTTAAATTTCCTTCTAACGCATTCTAATAGCAGCTTGAACTTGCCTGTCACTGTTTTTACAGCAGTTGTAATTATATCGGTTATATGTGTTGTTTAAATCTGTCCTCCCTTCACTAGACTTTTAAAATCCATTTGGAGCTGGGACTGTAGCCATTTTGTGGCTTGTCTAGCATAGCACCTGCTATATAGTCAACACTAGACAAATGTTCGTTGGTTGAATGAGTGAATGAATTCCTATTTTTATAATTGGGGAAAGAGGCATGAAGAGAGGATGACTCACCCAAGGTCACACAGTGAGCCCTTAAAGAAACTCCCAGGGCCCCTGACATGGAGTCCAGTGAGCTCCATGCTCTATCTCCTTATCTTACCCCCACTCTGAGGGCTGGGTCCTCTGCCACAATCTCTTATCCCTCCCTTAAACCTAGAGATGCATTCCTGACCCTCTTTCTCCAAGGGAAATGAAGTACTCACGCCCCTATAGCAAGGGTAAGCCATAATACACCTTGGGATCTTCGGACACGTGGCTGAGAAACAAATGGGAAACTGTGAGCTGACGAACCTGACCTGGCTTTGGTTTTGATTCGTTGTATGATCTTAAGTAGTCAGACCTGTTTTCAGCCTCAGTTTATTCACCTGTAAAATGGAAATGGGATTCTCTGCTGCAAACTGTTGAAGAGAGAGTAAATTCATGATCTTTAAGGTCCACGATAAGTAATGTGCTGTAATGAAAATCAATTTTAAAAAAAATAGCAATGGGTATCTGATTGTGAACGACATATTAATGTCAAATTCTGTTCAGATAAACAGGAAGTTACTTGTTTCCATTAAATGGGTTCTAGCATGGCCGAGAAAAGAGAAATGTATTTTCATACTAACAAAAGGAAAATTACATTAAAGAAAGTAAGTCTTGACAAAACATCCGAGTCCGCATAGAAAATTACTCCCACCAAAGTATTTTCTTTTTAGAAAACCTTTCCTGGGCAAAGAGAGTGGTAAAAGGTCAGTGTCCTGGGACGACGTGGCTGGACGGGGCCTAAGGGTTTGAGAGAACATTGATACCGCCGAGGGCTCAAACTCTGGGCAGCATTTTGAAAGCCCTGTTTCCCAAGCAATGGCAGCATCTTCACTTTGTTAAAACACAACAACAAAATGGAATACCGCCCAGATTCCCCTCTAATGGTTTTCTCTTTTGCATTCCTCAACCCTTCTCTTCATTTTCTTGTCATTTCAGAGGGTTTTGGAAAATGATGAAAATGTAGAAGAAGGAAATGAAGAAGAGGATTTAGAAGAGGATATTCCCAAGAGAAAGAACAGGACCAGAGGACGGGTAAGTTGGGACGCCAGGACTTTGCGAAACGTTGGCCTCTGCTTTCAAAATGCAGCTAGAGAGAGATCATACCCGTGGCCTTCCTTGCAGAAAACTCAGAAAGGAAAACTCCAGCAGGGCTGCGATCCTGGGTGATAGCCTGCAAGAGTTTAAAGCTGGCAAGAGGAAGGAGAGTCAGAGGGTGTCCTAAGAGGAGAGCGAGGGTCCAGAGAAGGTTGGGGGTGGGATCAGGGTGAGGGTAGAGGACAAGGAAAATCTGACAGTTGTCCCCATTACTTGGTCATAAAAGAAAGTTGAAAGTTCCCTGTCCCTGGGACTGCCCCAGAGTGACAGGGTCAAGATACCTGCTTTGGGGTGCTCTTCACTAGTTAAGAGAGTAGGATCATGCTGGGAAAGCATAAGGACCACAGCTGATGGTTGCCAAGCAGGTATGGCTTGGACTTTGAGGCTTTTGTGATCCTGGAATGTAGAAAACAAAACAAAACAACAACAACAACAACAACAAAACAGACACCTGGGGAATGGCAGAGGGGAAATCTGTGGTGGAAAGAATAAGAATGTGAGAGTGGTGCCGAGGGTAGGGAGCCAAACCAGGGTGGTGGTTTCAGGTTGGTCCTCAGAGTCCTCATGTTCGAGCCCAAAGAGGCTTTTGGTGGTCACCTTCAGGGGTCCGTCTGCAAGGATGTCTGATAATAACCAATTGGGCAAGGACCTCTGGGGGTAGACCGCGGCTTTATATCCAGGGATTAACTCTCAGGCCTGTCTGGCTCCTTCAGGCACTGGCAGGACCCTTACTTTCCCATAGACAAAAGGCTAGACCTGGGTACCCTGGGGGTTTGGATATAGTGATAATTAAGGCAAGCCTTTCTATTCCTGTGGTTCTCATGCCTTGGTATACATCAGAATCACCAGGAAAGCCTGTCAAATGCAGATTCCCAGGGCCTACTCCTAGAAGTTCTGATTTAGCAGGTCCGGGGTATGCTTGGAAAGCTGTATCATATGCAAGTTCCTAGGCGACTGCTTCAAGTGCTCCAGTGCTGTCTACACTGAGCTGAGATCCTCTAACCTGTTGACAAAAGCTGGGCTTTCTCAGTCTGGGCCAGGCAGCCCTCTGATGCTGCACATTTTTATATCTGCACAGCAGGTGGTGAGTGGCGGGCGAGGGAGCGAAGCTTCATCTGTATTTGCAGCCACTCCCCAGCACTAGCATCACCGCCTCAGCTCCACCTCAGATCATCAGGCATTAGATTCTCATAGGAGCACTGGTCCCTGGTGCCAAAAAGTTGGGGACTGCTGTCTTAGACAGTTGCCACCCGGCTTCAGCAATGATCAATGTTTCGACAATCTTGTTTTATCTATTCTCTTCTCTCACTTTTCGCTGGTTGTATGTTTTATATTTTTATGTATGGAATATTTGAAAGCAAGTCCTAGATATTTTATCATTTAACCCGAACATACCTCAATGTATATCTCTAAGATATCACTATTATACCCAATAAAAAGAACAATTATTCTAATATCTATTATCCAGTTCCTGATCATTTCCCCCTGATTTTTTAAAAAATGCTTTTCACAGTTGTTTTGTTTGAAACATAAACTTCTTGTATTCTACAGCATACCGCTTCCTTGCTATATGTTACCACACACATGCATAAATGTTTTTTTCTCCGTGCCATTTATTCGTTGAAGAACTTCGGTGGTTGGTCTTACAGAATTTCTCAACATTCTAGATTTGGTGGACTGGTTGTATTGAATGTGTTCCTCTATCCTCTTTATTTCCTGAAAACTGGTGGTTTGATTAGGGATTTGGTGAGATTCAAGATACTCTGTATGTGTGTAAATATTTTTGGTGGGGCAAGAATCTTTCCTAGGTGTAACGTGTGCTTCACCTGGTGTCACATCAGGATGTAAATGCAGTTTGGGCATCGTCAGCCTGATCTCTTCTTATAAAGTTGCCCATCGAGTTTTCACCTAATTGCTTTAGCAGCCACTGATGAGCTCCATGAGTTCATTGGAGGTTACAGTATAAGATTATCTAATTCCATCGTTAAAGGAGGCATAGAATGTGGAATTTCTGGGCCTTTCGTGAACTCGAAGAGCTTGGTCACCTCCAGCCTGCTTCCATCCCTTCCCTCAGCCCAAACCAAACTTAGTTGAGTAGATTGTGGAGGGGGAAATAGTCCTCTTCACATCTTCTCCACTCTCAACCTAAACCTAGACTATTGAACTCACAGTCATCAAATATGAATAGGATATCTTCTCTGTAAGAACATCAGCGGTAGCAGCCATTTGTACTTACTGTGTACTTACTATATACCAAACAATGTGATGAGACTCTTTACATAAGAGCTACCACGTGGAGAGTGATGGCTATGTACTTTAATACCGCATTACCGTACTGGCCACATGTGGCTACTGAGCACTTGAAATGTTATTGGTTCAAAATGAAATGTGCTGTAAATGTAAAACACATACCAGATTTCTAAGACATAGTACGAAAAGAATGCAGAACAACTCATTCATATTTTTTATATTACATATTGAAATGATAATATTTTGAATATATTGGGTTAAGTAAAATGTATTATTAAAACTAATTGCACCTGTTTCTTTTTACTCTTTTTAAAAAATGTGTCTACTGGAAAATTTAAAATGACATGTGTGGTTTGCATTATATTTCTGTTGATCGGCACTGCTTCTTTCATTCCAACACGTATTATCACTTCCAGAGAGGTTAAGTAACTTGCTCTAGGTCATCCAACCTAGTAAGGAAGAAGTCAGGATTTGAACACAGGTCTGTACTTTTTCCACCAGGTCATGTGTGGCCCAGTGCCCAGCATATGGCTAATGACCAGTTTATTGAATGAATGATTGAATGATGACAAAGAAAAAGAAAAAGTCACATTTCAGCTTTGTGGGAGCCGAAGGAAGACCTGAACACAGTGAAGGGGCTGGATGGACCCTAGAATAGCTCCTGGCCCACCTCATCTGGGCAACGGGCAGTTGAATGGCTCTGCACTGTGCTGTGACATTGTGGACATGTCACCCATGGTGGGAGCCATAGGAGGACCTGGAAGAGTGTGGGTGAGCCTGCCTTTTCTGGAATAAATGTGTGAAGCTGCTTCACCCACAGCCTCAATTCAGCCACTTTTTTTAAAAAAAAAAATTTATTTAGTTTCAAGTATATAGTACATTGGTTAGACATCTAAAATGTTCATAAAACGATCCCCTCCAATTGTTCCCTCCCTCCCCTGGCCCTCCACTTAGCCATCATATTAATGCTAACTGTATTTCCTCTGCCATGCTCCCTGTGCCCAACTATCAACTACTAACTATATTTGTGAGTCTGCTTTTGATTAGTTTGTTCTTTTATTCCTTCAATTCTGCATATAAGTGAAATCATATAGTGTTTATCTTTCTCTGTCCAACTTAAATACTTTCTAGGTCCATCAAAGCGATATCTTTTTCCATCCCCTTCCTTATCATATGTAGGGGTCTTGTTTTCTTATCCTTTCAGCCACTCTATCTTTTGGTTGGAGCACTTATTCTTTTCTATTTAAGATACTTATTGATAGGAATGTAGTTGTTACCATTCTTTATTCCTGTTTTTGATACATATTTTTTCTTCTTTAAGAAGTCCCTCCAACATTTCCTGTAATTCTGGCTTGGTGGTGATAAATTCCTTTAGCTTATTTTTGTCTGGGAAGCTCTTTATCTGTTCTTTAACTCTAAATGATAGCTCTGCTGCATAAATTATTCTTGGTTGTAGATCCTGGGCCTTCATCCTGTCGAATATTTTTTGCCAAGCCCTTCTGTCCTGCATAGTTTCTTTTGAGAAATCAGCTGCCAGTCTTATGGGTGTTCCCTTATATGTAATTATTTGTTTTTCTCTTGCTGCTTTTAATATTCTTTCTTTGTATTTAACCTTTGGCATTCTAATTATGGTGCGTCTTGGTGTGGGCCTCTTTGGATCCCTGATTTTTGGAATTCTCTGAGTTTCCTGGAGTTTTATGTCCATTTCCTTCACCAGGTCAAGGAAGTTTTCCATCATTATTTCTTCAAACAGCTGTTCAACATCTTGATGTTCTTCATTTACGCCGATCAGACGACTATTTGGAGCCTTAATAGTGTCCTATATCCTCTTTAAATTATTTTAATAGTCTTGGCATCTTTTTTCTTGCCATTCTCATTGAGTGTCCTGATTGGATTTTCTGTCCTCTAGATAGGGCATTTGATCCTCTTCTTTATTCACTTTGTTATTCCTTTGTTTATTTCATTTAATATACTTCTCAGATAATGTATTCTCCATCTCAGACTGGTTCCCTTTTATAATTTCTATTTACATTTTTATGTTTTTTATCTCTTTGTTGGAGTTCTCTACACTTCCCAAAAGTTCACTGAGCATCTTTATAGCTAGTGTTTTGAGCAGCAATCTGTTAGATTACTTGACTCCATTACATCTGGATCTCTGTTTTGTTGTCATATGGTTTCTGCTTCTTTACCTTCCCATTTTGGCTGCCTTTCCATGTCTGTTTCTATGTACTAAGCAAAGCTCCTAAGTCTCCTGGTCTTATTAGTGTGGATTTGTGAAGTAGGTGTCCAGTGGCACAGTCCTGAGAGGAGTTCAGCTGTAGGCGAAATTTAGCCCAAACCTCGACCCCTCCGGGGCCACCTGTTAAGATTCTGCAAGCAATCCACAGATGCTGTGCTTATAGTTGCCTCAAAAGGCCACACTAGAAACCGAGGACAGCTGCCTCCACCAGTGTCTCAGAAATGAGCACCGGACTTGCTGAGGATATACCTGGATGTGGCTTGGGTGGGGCTGCGAGTTGGCGGAGGCGGGATTTCAGGGAATCCTCTGGGCGGAGCGACTTTTGTTATCTAGTATGATGACGTCAGGGTTATGGCGGTGCTGTGTCTGGTGCACTGGTATTGGGAGGGCTCAACAGAGAACAATGGATACCGACGGCACTTCCGTACCGAGTAAGTCTCGCCTCGGCCCTCACTCTGACAATGTCTCCCTGTAAGTCCTTGGTGGCCCCTGCGCGCGTAGCTGAATCGACACTGGTGCTCAGAGCGAGCAGGTCCGTCACCACGAAAATCCGCTGGCGGACGCGGCCCCTTTAAGCTTCTGCCGCTGCCGCTGCCACGGTCTCCGTCTTCTTCAGCTGCTCTGGACCGGCAGCCCCGCATCCTCACCCTGTCCTACTTTCTGCCGTTGCAGGGTGCTTTCTTGGATTTCTCTGTAGTTCTTTGGCTTGTTCTTCTAGATCCCAGGCGATTTTTTTCTTGCTGCTGCTCTTTGTTTCTGTCACAACTTTGATTTGGTTGCCAGAAGAATGAACAGAGCATCTATCATCTACGCCATTTTTTTCTCCCTCTCAAGCCACCTTTTAAAGTGGGGTATTCAAGCTGCCGCTGGCTCCTGGAGAACAATCACACCCATTTCTGTTGTCAGGACTGACAGGCAGTCTGAGGCCGTGCACTATACTGTAGCATCAGTATCTCCTGGGTGATTGTTACAAATGCAGGACCCAACTCCACCCTGGATGGACTGAATTAGTGTCTGCACTTTAATAAGACCCCCAGGTGCTTTGTGTGCTTATTGAGGAAGCCAGGGCTAAGGTAGTGACTATAAAAACAGCCTCTGCCTTGTTTGAACCATGAGTTCCAACCCCAGCTCCACTACTTACAAGACTTGGGTGAATTATGTAACCTCTGTGATTTGACCAAATTATATAAGTACACTGGGCATCAGTTTCTTCATCATTAAAATGGGAGCAATAATACACAGACAATTCTGAGTGCTTAATAAAGGCTAGATATTCTTAGGAAGGTGCAAGCAGAGGAAACAACTCTCGGAGTTCTGACAATGGAGATTCCTTGAGAGGTGAGGGAATTTCATACTCAACAGTTAATGATTGTGTCTGGTAACTTTAGTCTAAGAAATCCACACTCTTTAAAATTCATGAAATTCCTCTGAGTCATCCATGTGAGTATTATCAATCAGTTTATCAATCAGTCAGTAAGTATTTATTGATGTACCGTGGTATAGTCCAGTGCTTCTCAAACTTTCATGTGCATGTGAAGCACCTGGCTAGCTTGTTAAGGTGCAGATTTGGATGCAGTAGGTCTGCAGGGTGGCGACTGAGATCTTGCCTGGGTAACAAGCTCACGGGTAATGCCAGTGCTGCTGGCCTGAGGATTACACTTCAAACAGCAACGAGGTAGAGAGGCGGATCTCAAATTTTTTTTTTTTGTTCTCAGGAATTCTTTACTTAAAAATTACAGAGAGTTCCCCAAAAGCTATTGCTATGGTAGGTTATAACTAATGATACTTACCATATTAGAAATGAAAATAAAAAATACTAAACCTAAGAATATGCAAACACAGAGCGATGACACGATCATGTCATGTAACCTCTGGAAAACTCCACTGTGTACTTGTGCAATAATGAGAGTGAAAGTTTCAAATAACATTTAGTACTACCGCGAAAATAGTTTTCACCTTGCAGACCCCTTGAAAGGGTCTCAGGAACCCTCAAGGATCCCTGGACCACTATTTGAGAACAAACAGTATAGAGGAACTAGCTCTCTGAGTCTGTCCCAGTCGAGGGTTTTTTAATTGCCAGAAACTCAACAACTTAAGCAAAAATGGGAAGTATTTCAAATACTGCTGGGCTGTTGCTCCAACTTTGAGCATTCTTTGAAGATTCAAACCTCAGGAAGGGCAAGCAAGTGGCAAGGATTTAGGATTGGGAAAGGCAGCGTCTAGCCTCTACTTCTTGTTCCATCATTCTCTCGCAAGACTGCCTTTCCTGTTTCTCTGTGCATGTGGCCCCATAGCTCCTGAACTGCCAGACGGACCTACAGATTAAGTGACCTGTACGAATAGGGTCACTGTTTCCCAGGTCCTTTGGATCTAGAACGTGATTGGCCCAGCTTAGGCCAGGTATCTACCGCTGAGTCAGCCAATCAACTGTGGCCAGGGGGCAGGGCCATGTGGTACAGTCACGGCTGTCATGGCCCACCAGTGTGTGATGGGGATGGGGTGCAGAGGGGTAGAGGCGGGCGGGCAGTTCTCAGAGAGGGAGGGCTGGTTTCTTTCAGATAGTTAGCTTCAGTATTTTCTATACCAGAGTCTGGAAACCTTGGTCCTACTCCTTCTACTGACTCTGTGACTGTGGACGAGTCATGAACCCTCTCAGGACCTGTTTCATCAAGTGCCAAATGGGAATAATATTACTTGCTCTCACTCATAAGGTACTGTAGGAATTAACTGAACTAATACATGTGAAAGCTTTAGACGCTATGTGCCCAGCATAGTGCTAAGTGTTGAAGATTCATAATAAAGTATGAAATTCATCTTCACTCTCAAGAATATTGGAATTAAATTGAGGAGAAAATAGCCATGATACAATTAGAAAGCAGCAGGCTTCTGACTGTGCACTAACCAAATGCAGTAAGTACTCAGAGGAGAGAGATCAACTTGGGCAAGGAGGGGAAATAATTTATTGAGCACTTCCTGTGGACGTAGTGCTATCCCCTGTGGTTTCACACACCCTTAGCTCTAACTCACTCAACAACTGTGCAATAAAGGTGTTGCTATGCTTGTTTTACAATTAAGAAAGCGAAAACTTAGAGAAGTAACTTGCCCAAAGACACATAGCTGGCGCTTAAACCTGTGTCTTTCTGACTTTAAAGCTGATGCTGTTTTTACTCCTCAGTGTGGCAAGAGGAAGAGTCTTGGGGCAGTGAGAGGTTAGAGGGTAAATGCATGCATCATATGGGGGATGGGCAGAGGCGCTGGTCCACGGCGGGGATCAATAAAAACAAAGGCATGGACATGACATGAGCTTGAGGTGAACCTAGGGGGATTGGCACTAGGTCACCATTGTACATGCCAGTGGGTTCTGTTTAGGTGGTAATGAATGAATGATCCTGAGTTCTTGTTCTCTATTCCTTTTGCCTGATTGGTCTGGGAGTCCCATAGGATGGATTGGGTAGGGCAGTGCAGAGGTAGAACCCCAGCTGGTGGGTTCTTTGAGCAGTTCAGGGGTCAACTGATAAGCTCCTGGATTAAAATGTGGAATCTAAGGGAAATGCAAAGACTAAGATGGCCTTTGAAGGAAGAAAAACTAGCACTTGGATATAGAGGATGAAAGAGAAGAACCAAAGATGATTGACTCACGGAACCACTGGCTGATTGATGGATTCATTTATTCAGCAAATGTTTATTAAGTGCTTCTTGAGTGGCTGGCCCTATGCCAGGTTCCAAGGATAGTGGTGGCCCAAATAGACATGTGCTCTACCCTTACATGGGGGTGACAAAAAGTTAAGTACACCAACACATGTATGGTCTAATGTCAGACAGTGCTAAGTGCCGGGATGAAATGTACAGCAGGGTAGAGGAAAGAGAACAATGAGATATCAGTTGGTCAGGGAGGGCGTCTCTGAGGTGACATTTGAGCAAGACAAGTAGGATTTCGAGTTCCCAAGCTTGAGATATTCCAGGAGACTATAAGAATCCCTAGCATGTCTCCCCAATGCCCTATAGCCTCTATCCTTTTGCAGTTGAGTTAACTGCAGTACAGGGAGAGTGTGGGAGCCCTCAGTCACCCCACTGGTTAGGCCTGCAGAGTGAAATGAAACCCTGGCTCTCAGCAGGCCCCCCCTTCCCCCGCTGGAGCTCAGCTGGAGCTCTGTGCTTCCAGTTATGCTTCCAGTTCTGCCTGTCTCCTCCTTGTCCCTGGCGGTATTTTTAGTCTCTCAGAGCCCCTTCCCCGAGTCTGCTGTTGTCTCCGGCATTCTGCCTGACTTGCTTTCACCTGCTCTGAGGCGACTATGACAGGGCTGCGGGTTGCACACGTCAAGCTGTCCCTGGCTTCATGGAGGGGGTATGGGGAGGGCAAGGGCAGCTGAGGGTGACCACCCTCGGCGTCATGGGCAGGCAGGGAGGCCTGTCAATGCCTCAGGGTGACTGCCAGCCCTTGCGCAGCTCCCTCTTTGGGTCAACTCTAATAGGGAGCAAGAGGGGAGGCAGCTGGCTGTCGCGCTCGTGTGTGTGTGTGTGTGTGTGTGTGTGTGTAAAGTGCTGTTGTGTGTGCAGCCGCTGCTCTGTGCATGGGGGAGAGGCCAGGAGGCAAAGAGAGGGAAAGACTGGTAGAAAGGAGCGAGGTGGAATTTTGTAATTCGTTTTGGAGAGAGACAAGCTGAGGAGAGGTGGTGGAAGTGGCAGTTTGCCAGGTGGTGTTGTGAAGTGTGTGTGTGTGTGTGTGTGTGCGCGCGTGTGTGTGCGTGCGGGCGGAGGAGGCAGGGGCGGGGGTGCGTGGTGGGGTGCACACGCAACCCAGGCCTTTTGACCCTGAAGTCTCGAGGGCCACTTTTCCAGGCCAGGTCCCTGGGACTGCCTCATTTTCCCTGCACCCCAGGTTGCTGTCATGCTTTTAAAATTTTATTTATTTATTTAATAATTTGTAATTTTTCAAATAAAATACAATATATTAGTATGATATACACTATTACTACTCCACCGTCTTGACCAAAACCTCAGAGTCACTGCCATGTTTTATTTCTCGACTGCTCTGCTTTTCTCTGTGTCCCCAAAGACCCCAGTAGGCACTTCCTTTGGTTGGGAGTTTACTGACACTCATTACCAGAGAATGACCGGAGGAGGCTAGGGTGCTATGCACGTGACTAGTGTGGGACTTACAAAGGTTTAAAAATAAACCTGCTGCATTCTTGCAGCCACTGTCCTGGGGCTGCAGAGCTGCCAGCTCTCTCCCTCGCTGGTCTTCTGTCCTCGGAGGTAGAGTTTATCCCACCCCCACTCCAGGACATGCTGGCTGTTTCTGGAGCTGCACATAGGGTGGTGGTATCAGTAGTCCAGCCTCAGGAGACCGTGAGCGGTCAAAGTCCCTGTCAATGGCTGGAAGCCTGAGGCAGACCACACAGGGAGGCCTTGGCTGAAGCCCACCCAAGGGCTTGGGTGGAGTTGGTCTAGCAGGGGGAGGGGAGCTCCCCACATGCCCAGGCTCGTGCCCCAGGTCCCAGTACCAGGCCTGGCTGGCTCTTGAGAGATTTGGGGCAAGGAGTGTGAACAGAGAAGCCTGGCTGATGATTGTAATTATGCTACTTTCTCCAGTATACCCATCAGCTGGTCAGCTGAGGGGAGCAGGCTTAGCCTCTGTATGTGGTGTCAATGAAACTGGAAAGCTGAGGAGCTGGAGGAAGAAGTTGTACTGGCAAGAGTAGCAGATGGAAATTTGGTCACTAGAGGCTTTGCAGCGAGACTGTCCTGAGTTAATGTTCTGGTTCTGCACTTAGTAGCCGAGTGACCTTGGGCGAGCTACTTACCCTCTCTGTTGCCTCAGTCTCTTGAGCTGTAAGTGGAACTAATAGTTGTACCTCCCTCTGGGAACTGTGAAGAGTTAATGAAAGGAGACAGGTGAGTAGCTGAGCAATTTGGGGCAAGTTACCTAACTTCTCTGCATTTCTGTTTCCTGGCTTATGAAATGGGGTTGGTATTGGTACCAGTGTGATGAAGATTGAATGAGGAGGTGTGCGTGAAGCACTCAGGCCTCACCGAGTACATGCTCAGGGCTGTAGTGATGATCAGAATAACGAGTGTCCTGATACCCCAATGTCTCCCCAGGCCCGCGGCTCTGCAGGCGGAAGGAGGAGGCACGACCCCGCCTCTCAGGAAGATCATGACAAACCTTACGTCTGTGACAGTAAGTACAGGCCTTGTCGCCTTCCTTCTCCTGCCCCGAGCCCCGCCCTTCCCTGTGCTTCCCTGGCTGTCAGTCCCCAGCCGCGGGCTCGCCGGCTCCTCCTCTGAGGCCTGCATCCCCAGCTCTCATGCCTGCACCTCACCAGTCACCACCTACTCTTGCTCCTTCTCTGGCCCCGGTGTTTTTGCACGAGGCCTCCCCGCCCTGGGTGCTGTGCTCCTCTCTCGGGCAGTACCCTCCTTTGTGGCTTTCCTCCAGCTCTCTCTTTCACTCTCTTGTCTCCTTAAGATCCATCCCCTATTCCCCTATTTCAGAGAGTTCCAAACAAAAGTATAACTCACAGTCCTCTAGCAAAGGTACTTGGCTCCTGTACTTTTCATTTGTTTCCCTTTAATTTCCTTATTCTGCTGATGACTTAGTTAATAAGTGGCCCTCGGTCCATCTCCTGCCTTTCTCGCTAGCTTCAGAAACACCTTTTGGACAAGCGGCTGCCTGGCTCCCGGGTTTAGGGTCTGCAGACAGAGATGGGAGGGCTGAGGGGGAGGGCGCAGGGAGCCGTGGTGGTGGGTGGGCCTCCAAAGAAGCTTTGCTGTCAGCTCTGGTGCGTTTGTCTTTCTCACCTAGCAGAGCACTGCGTGTGGGTTTAATGCCCTCGTTATCTTCTCACCGTGTCAGGTGCCATCTGCTCATTCCACGGTGAGGGCGGCCCCCTCAAATCCACACTCCCTGACCATTTCCCTTCCTGTCTTCTCTCTCTGAGGACCCGGAGCCCTGCAGTAGGACAGGAGGGGCTGCAGTGAGAATGGCAGCAAAGTGGCTGAGGCAGGGCCCTGGTGCGGTGGTCCCTCCGGATGCTCCACTCATCTTGCCAGAGTCTGCAGTCTCCGTGAAAGCAGGGAGAGAAGTGGGGAGATGGGGCCCAGGGACTACATTGGGGGTGGTGCCATTTTCTTTTCTTTTCATTGGCCTCTTTTGAGTTGTTCTGTGTCCGGTGGGGTGACAGCTGGTTGGAGAACATTTTGCTAGAAGAACTCAAACTCCACGACCCCTATTTGGCTGCTTAGTACATTGTGCAGATGACATTCCTGAGACAAGTGCAGGTAACATCTCCATCCCAGAGCAATTCCATTTCAGGATGGGGAGGGAGCAGGGCACAGGGTCTCATTCTTGTTGGCAATATCAGGAGGTGCCTGCTCTGACATGGCTCTTACTTCTTGAATGAGGTTCATAAAAGCCCCAGCATGCTAGCCCTGGGGAGGCTGGCCCTGGGCAGGGGAGGGCCCTGTAGACTCCACAGAACAGGCTTTCTGGCTGTGTCTGACTGAAACTGCTCAGCTCTCAAGAATGCTAAGAGCAACTTTGGAACGGGGGTTTTGCCTCTTGATTCCTCCTTGAAACAGCTTTATTTTCGTTATGTGATCTTCTGCTACCGTAGATAGTGGAATTACTTTTTACTCTTTCTCTGCACCTTTTGTTGGATTCTCAGCCAGTAATAATCCCACAAACTCCTTTCGCCCAGTTCTCAGTCCCTCTCTTCACTCCTCTGTCTGAGGTCCGCCTCCACAAACTGCCCTTTGTGAGTGTCCCTCTCTTGCCCTGCTCCCCTCTTTCTGCAAAAAGTGTTTGCATCACAGTCTCCCCCAGCTTCTATGGCTTTGTTTAAGGGCTCTCAGTGCCATTTGCTGTTTCCTGTTTCCTTCCTCATGGGGTCTCTTCCTCCTTCTGTTTATGCTGTGGTACTTGGGAGGCCTGATCACAGGCCTGATGTTGGCTTTCTGGAAGTTTCCGTGGCTGATTTCTTGGCTCTGCCCGCACAGGCACTGCCTCCCTTTTCCTCTCTCGGCAGAGCAAGGTCTACCCTAGATTGCCCTTCTCTGTTCTGACTCTCTTAGGAAATTGTGTGGCAGCTCAGTGATTAATAGATTTTATTTTTATCTGGTGCCCTTCAGATATGTGATCCTTTGGGATAGGAATGACCTTTGGAGAGGTCATGAGGCCCTCTCCCCCACCCCCGAACTGAGCAAGGAGTGCTTTTAATAATCTCTAATGCATCCTAAGTAGAGAGGTATCTGGTCACCTCCTTGAATGTCCCCAGGGATGGTGTTACCATAAGCTGACCTTTCTTCTATGATTCCAATAGTGCTTTGAATGATCGTTTTTTCCTTAATAGGAGCTGAAAATTTTCTCTTCTACGGGCTCCTTTATCTTTTGTGCTTCTTTTCCCACCAAATAGGCACTTTAAGCATTTTGTCTACTCTGGAGGCGCTCTTAACATCCCCTTGTATTCTTGGTTTATCTAGGGCCACATCCCCAAATCTCTGTCACAGCCTGCTTTGAATTCCCTTCCAGGTTTACATTTAAGCTCAGCACTCCTATTGGAAGTAGCACCAAGGCCAACTGGCTCAAAGAGTAACAGACGTGTTTCCTTGTTGATTTTACACGCCAGCTCTTAACACCACCCACATCTGTGGAGTGTAGCGGTATCTGGCCACCGTCGCTCTGTGCGCCACCTCAGTGACTTCCCACACGGTCGGAAGGTGGCTAATGCCTCTCTCTGTGTGTGCTCTTTTCTGTTTATGCATTTGATTATTTCCTCTTCCATAAATCACTCTGCATTTGGCCATATTGAGTCTCAATAAAGAGATACAATAATATGTGACTTCAATATACAGGATTCAATAAAGACAAATTTAAAGACATTGCCCAGTAGTTAAATTTCATTCTGCACAGATTCACGATTTCTGCCATTTTTGTATCATCTGTGGTTTGATTTGCATAATCCTCACTCCATGTTTTGAGCTATTTATGAAAATATTAGGCCACCTTGGACCCCGCTACCTCTTTCCAGGTTTAGATGGAGTAGTAATAGCTATTTTTCAGATGTGATTGTATTTAACCCTTCTTGGTATACATTCCTAAATATAGTTGTCCTGTTATGTTCCTGGTTCAAACTTCTCTTTCAAGACGGATAGTTGAAATATTATCTTAGCTGTTAACTTCAGGTGATAGATAGTTTGCCTATTATCTTTCATTCAGCCATTGAATTTCTTTCATCTCAGAGAAATATTAAATCATCTGAACATAATTTATTTTTTACCTAATCCATGGTGCGTGTGTATAGGTGAATACTTCATTTTCTAGCAAGTCTACTACCAATTTCTATTAATTATCCTGAAAGTTGCCGAGTTTAAGGATTCAAGTTCTATTTCTTCCCTTTCAATCTCTTGCTGAAGGAAAAGTGTTCATTACCCACAAAACAAGCAACTGAATATAATTTTGTGAGAAAGGTTGTTGTGTTTGTCAAAGTGTGTACCTGGACCAAGGGCACAGAATAATCTAGATGTTTATTAAAATGTGGATTCCTGGGCCTCATACAAGACCTCTTGCATCAGAACCACCGGGAACAGGCCCAGGAACCTTCATTTTTTGAGAGCTCCTGAGAGGGGAGACTTACGAATACTGACTTTTGAAAGTGACTGGTCTGCTTCATCCAAATTTGAAGGCGTCCGGCCTGTGACTACTCAGCTGCCTTTTTTTTTTTATTCCCTGCTTTTTTGCACCTGGAAGTCCTAGAGTCTCCAGGAATTCTCCAGGCAGAGTACCAGTCACTTGCATCACTGTTTTAGTTGGTCTCTTTAGAATCTTTCCTCTCTAATTCTTCTTCTTCTTCTTTTTTTTAAATTTATTTTTTTAGGCGAGGCAACCCTTGGTTGACCTCACATATTGCAAGGCCCTTGTCAGCTTAAAATCCCTTATTTTTTATTTTTTATGCCTACAGCACCTGGTCTTCCTAAGTGGTCTCCCATCCAAGTACTAACCAGGCCCGACCCTGCTTAGCTTCCGAGATCAGACAGGATCGGGCTTATTCAGGGTGGCACGGCCGTAGACTCCTCTCTAATTCTTTCAGCATTGATATAAAACTTAGCAGTCCCGTATACAACTCAGCAATCCAGCACTTGTCTTTAATTTACTTAATGGCTGTAAATCCTAATAGTATTATTAGCCCTTTTTTTTAGGTGGATGATAACTGGAGATAGGTGAAAGGAATCTATGGGTTTGGGCTACTGGGATGAATGTTTTAAAAATCATGTCAAGAGTTTGCCTCTTCTCTCTCTAATTGATCCCGACCCCGGATTTCCTGTTAGCATCACTGAGGCAGAATCCTGATGAGAGACCTACTATTACATTTTTGTGCTCAAGGAGCATCATAGGAGAGAAGATGTGGTGATGGGGTGAGATTCAGGGAGAGGGAGAACATCTCATCTCTGAGCCTTAGCCGTTTAAGGAGAGGCAAAACATGCATTTGCCCTTTTGCTGGGCACAGGGGAAGCAATTCGTGAAGTTCTTTTCCTTCCCAGTTTTTTCTTAACATTTTTTAAAAATTAATTTTAATTTATTGCAGACGGGACATTTAACATGAGATCTACCTGCTTAACAAATGTTTAAGTGTACAATATGTATCGTTGAATATAGGTACAGGGTTGTACAGCAGATTTCTAGAGCTTATTCATCTTGCGTGATGCAAACCTTGTGCCCGGTCTGCTCTTTAATGCTATGAACGACTTTTTTAGATACCTCATAATTGTAGAATCAGGCAGTATTTGTTTTTCTGCGACTGGCTTATTTTACTTAGTGTAATGTCCTCAAGGTTCATCCATGTCGTTGCGTATTGAAGAATTTCCTACTTTTTAAAGGGTAAATAGTATTCCATTGTATGCGTATACCACATTTTCTTTTTCCATTCATCTGTTGATGGACACTTAGGTTGTTTACGCATCTTGGCTATTGTGAAAAATGCTGTGATGAACACAGGACTGCTAATAGCTCTTTGAGATCCTGATTTCGATTCTTTTGGATAAATACCCAGAAGTGGGATGGCAGGATTATGTGGTAGTTCTATTGTTAATTTTTTCGAGGAACCTTCATCTTGTTTTCCATAGCAGCTGCACCACTTTACATTCCCACCAACAGTTACATGGTATCCAGTTTCTCCACATCCTCACCAGCACTTATCTTTTGTTCCCAGTTTTTTCCGATACAGTGATATTTCCTGCTAATGGGTGATGACAGTGTGCTAAACATTTTATATATATTGTTTCTATAAATCCTCACACTAATGCAGGGACAATCCACCTCACTTTTCTGTGAAAAACTGAGGCTCAGACAGGTGAAGGGACTTGTCCAAGGTCACACAGCTGGTTAATGCTAAGGCTGGGATGTGAATCCTGGTTTCTCCAACTCCGGGACATCTCCATACAAACTGCAGATTAAATGTGCCCCCTTGCCTAGAGTTTGGTTTTCCTGCGCACCTTATTTATGAGGTGAAGCCCTGTCTGCTGTTGACAGACAGCCTTCTAGGTGTCAGGTTGGCAAGGTGGAGGCAGGTAATAATTATAATTGAAGTGGAAAGGAATGGACTATAGAATTTTGAGCCTTTTAAATCGAAATCTATTAAAATCGTTCCCCTTTTCCCTCAAACTTGGGCATTAGGGTAGATAGTGACAAAAGGCACGCAGATGTGATCGAAGCCTTCCTGGTAGAGTCACTCTTCTCTGAGTTCTATCTGGCAGTCACATGTCAGGAGTGAGTCCTCTCAACTCAACCTTCGTGTCAGTAGGAACTTTGTTCTCCACCGCCCTCACTCTACAGACATATATATTTTTTTATTGTGTGGCTCGTGATTTAAAACGTGACCTCTTCAGTGTTGCCTCCCTTCTAGAAATTCAAGAAATCCAATGGGTCTGTCACTATGTCCAGTTGAGGCAGCGTCAGAACAAGGTCTGGGCTCCCTTCCTGCTCTTATTGGAGGTGGCATACTGGAGGGAGAAGGGTATGGGACAAAAAGCAAAGATCTTGGTTCTACCCTCAGTGGCTATGGCACCACTTTGCCTCACTTGTCAGTGAGGGAGGGTCCTTTCCTGCGTCTTTCACGTCCCCAGTCAGCACACCGTAGCCTCCCATCTTCTCAGGCAGTGGCTTAACAGTGAGGCTCTTCACCCAGGAAACAAGATGTCGGACCCTGGGATTATCATGGAAACTCTGCCAAGAGGAGCCATGTGATGGGTGGACTGGCGCCTGGGGCAGATACAACTTGCACCCAAGGCAGTCCCAGAAAATGTGCTTGACTGCAGCCTCCTTAAAATCCTTCTGGTTTTCCTCATATCTGAGCACACAGGGAGAACCAGATGACTATTGCAGTCTTATTAAAAATTTTTCTGAGGGCATTAAGGCCCCACATTCTCTAAGACTCATGTGCTTTTAGCTTCAAGCTGTAGTGGAAAAGCCAATAACGTGGCCTTCAGGCTGGCTGCCCTTGTTGCTGAAGGGAAGCCGAGCTCATCACTCAGTTGTCACAGCTATTATCTTGCAGGTCCTTGTGTGGGGTGTGGGGTGGGGAGGGGGCGGGAAGGCTCTGTGCCCCAGAAACTTGATTTGTGGAGCAGGGCCTGTGGCATGCGATTGATCCCTGGAGAATGAGCGCATTTATTATAGCAAAGCTGGGTCTGTTTAAATATTTAAATGCCATCGTGTCATGGACACAGGTTGCACTGTGTCCCAGCAGGGCTAGCCAGAGGCAGGGTTGGAGAGAGGCTGAAGATTCTCTTTGATACCCTCATGCCCTCATTTCTCTTTTTCCTTTGCTTCTGCTGCCTACCTTTCCCCTCTAGCATTCTTGAGAATCTTGCCCATTGATCACCAAACCTAGGTTTGCCTTTTCTGGGCTATCACTGACATCCTCTTGAGTTATTTTCTCATCCAGTTAGAACCTTTTTCTCAGCTAGCTGTTACTTGATGCAAACTTTGTGGCAAAAAATTGCTATTGAGATATGGATAACCAAGAATAGGGTGGATGTTAATATTTATAGAGGTTCTTTTTATTTAAAAATATTTTTTCCTATGGATATAGTATAGTTCGTTGAAGAAAAATAAAAAATACAATTGTATATATACATATATATATACACATACACAATACATACCAACACATATTATTTTACCCCCCCCCCATTCAACATTCATGAGGAACATCTTTCTATATCAATAAAGACATTTTTCTGATGCCATTTTAGGGTTATAAAGTGCCTATAAAAGTATTGACATGGCCCATTTTGTTCAATGTTCCACTTGTTGGATATTTAGACAGTTTAAAATTTGTTCACTATTAAAAAACAATATTGCAGCTATAGCTCTGCATAATGCTTTTGTTATTTCCTAGAAGCAGAATCGCGAGGCCAAAGGGCCTGGTGCACAGTATTTGATTTCTCTCATTTAAAGTTACGGCGGTGGGTGGAGGTCAGCAGGTGACAAGGTAAACGCAGCCCAGGTTAGAGAGAGCTGGGTGAAGAAGAATGAGCCCTGGCTTTGGCGTGAGAAAGCTGAGGTCAAATCTTGGCTCTACTGCTTGTTATCTGAGACTTCGAAGAAAATCATTTGGGCCGAGAGTCTCCATTTCCTCGGACGTGGAGCGAGGACAGTGCGTAGCTGGGAAAGCTACATGTGATAATGTGTTTAACGATGTTTGCACATGGTAGGTGCTTCGTGAAGATTTCTTTTGCCTTTTCCTTTTCCTTATTTCCTCTGTCTCCAATATAGTTGGAAAGATAAGGCTGATGTGACACGAGGAGGTAGCACGCTGCCAGGCAGTATTTCATTGAGTGGACAGTGAGCATTGTGGGAATTCGGGGAGGGAGTGGTGGAGGGGGGCGGGGAGAGGGCTGGTATATCCGCGGATGCTTCCCTAGGACGTCAAGCAGGTCCTCAGTGAGTGTGTATTGAGTTGATTTCGGTCTCCAGGGGTGAAGAGGTGTGTCTGGGAGTGTGGGGAGAGGTAATAATAGTAGTGTAAAAGTTAATCGACCTGTATTATGGGCCTGGAATGCTCTATGGGTTTCATCTATATTCAATCTTTAACCCTCACAAAAGTGTCATGAGATAGATGCTTTAAGTTTCTCCATCCTACTGATGAGAAAGCTGGGGAGAAAAGGCTTCAATTAACTTTCTTGAGGTGTCACAGTGACTAAGCAGCAGAGCCAGGGTTCGATCCCACTCCTGCAGTCCCCCCTCCGTCACTCAGCCTCTTCTGGAATCTGCCTTTCCTGGCACATATGCTTCCCCTCACATTATATGGTAACAGTTTACCTCTCTATCTGTCCTCCAAACTGGACTGTGAGCCCGCTGAGGGCAGGGACCATTTCATACTTAACAAGCATCCCAGCCCCAGCAAAGCACAGTGGTTGCTCCCAAAATGTTGATGAATGTGGGATGCATATGCCAGGATAGAAGACAGAACAGCTAGGCCAAGACAGAGCATTTGGGTCAGGAGATTGGGGAACGTAGTAGACAAGGAACCTGGGAATTCTATCCTGGATTGCTTATAGGCTGGCCTGCATAGTCAGTGGGGAATCATGATGATCCCAGAGACGTCTCTGCAAAGGTTAATCTGTAGGATTAGGTGTTCAGGGAAAAGAACCTGAAGCCTAATGTCTGAGAGGAGCCTTTACCAGTCAGCTAGGAGAAGGTATGAAATCTGGATGGTGGTAACAGCAGGAACAGAATGGACAGGGCAAACAGGAAAGACTTTCTGAAAAAAAAAAAATCCACGGAACATGGCAGAAGACAAATAGGATGTGGGTACAACCGAGAAAGAGGTGGCAACAATGAACCTTAAAGTCTTGAGCTTGGACAATAGAGACATGAAGAGGCTTAACTGGAATATTCTAGAGGAGGAGGTAATTTTTGGGAGTGGTGAAACTTTGACATGAGTTGTTATAAATGGTAGAACATCCAGGCAGAAGTGTTTAACAGATGCTAATGGACATTTATTTCCTCAAAGGAAGTGAGGAATTTGTACCTGTGTTGTAGGTGGATGAGGGTCTACCCCAGGTAAGGGTCAATGAGACACACTAGATAGGTTGGGACTCACAGCTGAAGCCAGCTCTGTATCTGAGGCACCATTTATGTCAGATAGTCCCCAGGAAGCTCTGAGAATGAGTATGCTGGCCGGATTCCCAAATGTTTGGGGGCTGCTATACCTTATGGCAGTGGGTCTGATTTTTTACCTTTCTCTGTTTATCTTATCCAGAGGTGTTGACGGTTATATTTATTATTTAAATTGCTTTTATCGTAGGGTTAAAAAAGAATCGTATTTTACTCTTTAAGCTAACTGAAGGCAAGCTAATGTAGACTCACTAGAATTAAGGAATCAAAGACACTGTCTCTACAAGGGATGATGGTCGGAAAAAGATGGTTCTCGAAGCCCATGATTTGAATCTTTGCTATGTCACTTCCTAGCCGTGACCTTGGGCATATCCCAAAACCTCTTTGAGCCTTGGTTTCTTTTTCTGTCAAGTGCGGACAATAACGTTATCTTAGAGGGTTTTGAAGGGGGTTAAATGAGACTGTGGGTAAGTAGCTGACTGCTTGGCTCGTAGATGCACTCAGTAAGAATTTATTTTTGTTATACCAAGTTAAGAAAGGGTATTTATTTCACACCTAAGTTGGGTCCCCAGTTCTGTTCCGTGCACTGGCTGCTGGCACTGTCAGGGACCAGGGAAGCAATCTGATAAAGTCGTACGAATTTCAAAAATAGCTAATGTTTATTGAACATCTGTTGTGTGGCAGGCATTGTGTTAGGATGTTCTCATAACACTCAGGTGAGGTATGAACTATTATCCTCCCCATTTTATAGACAAGGAAACTGAGGTTGGAGACATTAAGTCACTTGCCCAAGGTCACATAGCCGGTTAGCGGACCCAGGAAGGCTGACTCCAGAGTTTACCAGAAGTCTGTTACTGCTTCTCAGCAGGGCAGGAAAGAGTCCCACTAACACATTTAATGCTTTGGTTTTGGGAGTTAATGCACTTCTCTGGCTGGAATCAAAATTAGGTTATACAGTATTTTGAAATGAAAGGCTTATTGCTTATCTCCATGCTTCTGTTTTTTTTTTTTTTTTTTTTAACTGGGAGTCACATTTCCATACAGTAAATTCCTAAAATAAGCAGAACGCCCTCACTTGATGGAAACACAGGACTTTCAGATCACTGGCATTTCATAGATTCTGGCTCTGGGCTCTCCTAATACATGGGTCAGTGCCAGGTCCCGAGGAATGTGGCTTTGAAAAATTAGGATGTTACAACCCACCTCAACTTCAGCCTCCTGTGTTTATATCCAGAATTCAGTTCAAAATAAGCATCAAGTGGCCTGGAAGAAGAGAAAGGAGGCAGTTGTGGACCTGGCTTGGTGGGCAGGGAGAGGGGTGTAGGCAGCACCTGGGTGTATCTCGTGGCTGGGAGCCTACACTGTTTTCCTGTCACAGTTGAGGGGATAATTGCTTCGGGAGGCGCATAGTATAAGCCTTGGAGGACTCAGGGAGACAGAGTCGTGAAATGCTGCATCTCACCTGACTGCCATATCTTTCAGATGTGGAAACCAGGGCCAAGAAGGTATGGGATTTGTCCACGGTGTTCATGTCAGGAGCAGGGCCAGATCCCACATTCTGCAGAGGGGCACGCATGCTTCCAGCCTCATGGCCTGGGGGTGGCGAGGGGAAGCGCACCTGGACTGGCCCAAGAGGAGCTTCTTGGTCCTTAAATGTTGTAGAAAGTGCCCCGATCTTGAAGCCACCACTTTAATCTCTTAAACTTGGTAGAGCCATCATTGGCTTTTGAGAAGAGCCCAGGCATTTAACATAGTCATAGGGATGACACCCTACCCTGTGTACACAAGTCTGAGCCAGTGGCTTTTTCAAGTGTTTGTGTTTTGTCCCAAGTTGAGTCATGGCAGGGCTTTTCTTGCTTGGGACTATTGCCCACTCAGGGGATGGATAGCAGGTGTTCCTCCATCCCATAGGTTGTTCTTCAGAGAGAAGACAGAGAGTTGTCTGAAAGGTTCGAGGATCCTCAGATGTCTACGACCCTGTCTGGTAGGGTGCGCTTCTCCTATCAGAATGGCTTCCCATTATATCTGTCCCGGCCCCAACAGGATGTCGGGCTCTACTCGGAAAGGCTGAATGGAGGAGAATTTGATGATGGAATGATTATGGAGATGTAGGCAAGATAAAGGTACTGACAAGGGAGGGGGAGCCCTCCCCACCCTGAGTCCCAAGGAGCTGGAAGGACACCTGGCTCCCAGGGAGGGCTGGAGCTATGGAGTGGGGCATAGCCCTCACACCAGCTGCCTAAGCAAGGATGGGCTTCCCTCTTCTCATCCTCCTTCCTACTGCCTGTGCCTGTCACTGGCCAAATTCCACCGGAAGCAGAGGGCAAGAGGCTGTGGAAGTCAGCCCCAGACACTTGGTGGGGGGACGGGATGGCAAATAGAAGAATGACTAGCACATCTGCCAGTTGCGTGCTTCAAAGTCAGACAGACCTGAGTTGAAATCCTGGCTCTGCCATTTAGCAAGTTGCTTCGACTCCCTCAGTGTCCTCGTCTGTGAAATAGGATGATAATCCTTACCTTGTGAGCTGTTGTGAGATTCAGGGTAAGAACGTGTGCCTGACCCATCGGTCAGTAAGCATTGGTCTGTAAGTATGGTTCTTCGGAGACGTCGGCAGTGACAGGCATTGCCGGGTTGACTTTACAGATGAGGACACCGAGCTGCAGAGTGAGGGAAGTGGCCTCCTCAGGGTCGTATGTAAGTGTCGCAGGGCAGAGCTGGGAATGAGATGAGGCCCGGTGACTCCGAAGGCCCGGGTTTTGTCTCTTGAACGCTGATCCCGTAATTGCTTTCAGTCACTGCTTTCAGTCTCTCAGAAACCACTGGCTCAGATACCCACTGCGTGCTCCAAGTTGGGCTGATGAAAATGTGCCAGAGTCATTAAGTTATCAGTGGGGAAGGCGGCCGCTTCTCCCCGGCAGGAAGGATTCTGCTGTTTGCTGCAGCCGGCTCGTTCACACAAACTGCCCCTGGTTCTCCCTTCCCTTCCCTCTCCTCCCCCTCCTCCCTCACTCCTCCTCTGGCCCCTCCATCCCCCTTTCCCAGACAAGATGCGAGTGGAGTAGCGTTGGAGCTGGGGGGAGGGAGTGAGCTGTAAATATTCTGAGGCAACACTGAAGGTATTCATAACTCCAGATGGAGGTCCTGCCTGGAGAATCCAGCTCTGGATGGGGAAGTGGGCAAGCACTATTTCTGCTGCTTGACAGATGGTCCCGCCCCAGGGAGAAGGAGAGAGAGGAAGGCAAGCTGGACCTTCCGTATTGTCACAGCCGTTTCTCTCCGTGTGCTCCGTGCCAGGAACACAAAATCCAGGTGCACGCTTGCCAAGGTGAAAAGAAGGACCTTAGGTTGTGCACAGGCAGGGTTGACTGGTCCCAGGGGTGAGAGCTTCAGAGGTGCATGACGCAAAGGATCTTGCCCTGGGGAAGGAGACCGGAGTGGGAGGACGGGGGCGCAGTCCTCTCTGAATGCTTCAGCAGTCTTGGAGCTCAGTCTGATTCCACACGACGATTCCAGAGTGAGACTGCTGACATGACAAAAGAATAGCAGATGGTTCTAATACTTTATTTTCAGAATGTATCTTCCCCACCTTCTTTTTCTTGCAACTTCATCACCCCAGACTTCAGAGGAGAAAGTACGAGATTCCCCTCTCTCGTTTTGGGTTTCTATCCTTTGCTGATCCATTTTTGATGGCGCTGTGGTGATAACAGCTGACAATGGCTGAGACTTAGTATGAGCCAGGCACTGTTTTAAATGCATTCTGTCAAACAACCCTCACAACGGTGAGGTAGGTGTGCTGTGAGGATCATCCTTATTTTCCAGAGATGACGCTAAAGCAGAGACAGGTTCATCAGCTCACCCGGGATCGTGCAGTCAGTCAGTAGCACTGCTGGGATTTGAACCTAAGCAGTTCAGCTCCGGCCTCCCCACTTCCTCAACTATAGATTCCACCTTTCTGAAGGCAGGACCAACCACGAAGCAGGGCCGGAGCAATTGATGGCACTGAAAATGACCACTGCTGAGTGGCTTAACCACTCTGGCCAGATTTCCAAGGTTACCTCGGAGGGGAATTTTACTCCTGTCTCAGGACTGATTGGGTCCTGTGTTCATTGTGGCAGCAATTAGCTATCAGGCTGGCTGTTTGGAATACCTTGGTCCCAGATCTCCACCCCTATCCCCAACAGGTTTCCAGGACCAGCTGTGTAATTTACGGGGCCCAGTGTGAAGTGAAAACGAGGGGTCTTTTGTTCAATAAGTATTGAGAATTTAAAGATGGTGACAGCAAAGCACTGAACCAAGTGTGGGCCCCTTCTGAACCCGGGACCCTGTCTGAATGCACAGGTCTCATGCCCAAGAAGCTGGTCCATGAGCGTTCGGAGTTTTAGGGAGCTAGGATGAAATACAGGTGAGACAGTACCGGCTTTCCTTCTCTTCCAAGACAGTCAAAACAAACAGGATGTGTAAGGCATTTCTTTTCATCTAAATGTAGCAGTAAGATCAGGTTGCAATTTAACCAAAAAAAAATAAATCTTAGAAATCTCTCGTCCCTAGGATGAAGTCATTCGAAGGACTGGGAACTAGGTCAGCAGCTTCACTTGGGGTCGGGAATCTTGCTTCAGTCCCTCCTAACTCTGCCTTGTGAATCTCCTCTGCCGCCCCCACCCCTGCCTCCTGCCTCCTTCTGTCTTCCTCCTTCCCGTTAGTCTTTGAACCTGTCCAAGGAACTACGGCGTTAAAGGACACGCGCCACTCAGTCTCTCTGAGCCCACAGTCCCATTCGCGGACCAGCAGCACTCTCTCCTTCTTCCCCAGCCATGCCGGACCATCCGTTGGCCCCATCACTAACTGCTTCCTCGTTTCCAGGAGCACCCTAGCCCTCGGCAGTCTCGCCTTGCGGTCCACAAGGTTGCAGATTCCCTTCTCACTAAAGGGACCTTCTGATCGCCAAATCCAGCGGTCTCTTCTCAATCCTCATTTTTCTTGACCCTTCTCAGGCATCTGACATTGTCCTGGCTCTCTGCCTGTATGCCCAGGTCTTCTCATCTATGAGATGGGGTTGTTGGTTGCTGTGAGTAAATTTACTTGAAGCACTAGCACGGGCCTGGCACACACAGCACACACACTCAGTAGCTGTTAGCAGTGGCCAGGACCGGTGGTGTCATTGTTACTGTCATCTGGAAACTCTACTTCTTTTAGTTCACTCCTGTGTGAGAACGTTTTAAAAATCGATTTTTTTTTTCCCCACCCAACTCCTAAGACATTGGTGTTTTCTGAGTTCTATCCTATGGCCACACCTTTCTTCTCTCTTATTACGATCTTTCCTTTTCTCCATATTCATAACTTTTTTTGCCACCTTGCCAGCTCCCAAATCCACATCTCTTTTCCAAGCTCCAGGTGAGTAAGCCAACTCCAGACTGAATTCATTTGCTTCCTACATCTCTTTATCCAGTTGCCCAAGTCAGAAACCTGGGTGTTTTTGGTTCTCTTAGGTGACATTGAGTGCTAGCCACAAGTCAGGCCCTGTGCTAGTCACTGGGGATGCCACAGTGTACAAAACGCATGGGGCCTACCATGTTTCCTGCTGGTGGGAGAGACACCTATTGATACTTGATTAGTTCTTGGAAGGTAATGAACCAGGGTCCTAACTTTGATTGGAAAAACTTTCAATCAAAGGATATTTGATTGGTGCTGGGAGACATTCTAGGCGGAGGTCAGAGCTTGTGCAAAGGCTCTGTGGTGAAAAGAAAAATGCTTAAAAAATGTAAAGGCCAGTGATCAGGAGGGCCAAGAAGGAGATGAAATGTGGTACTGGAGGAGGCCGTGATGAGACCGAGGAGGTGGGGTGAGGCCAAGGAGTTGGGACAGGGAGGCAAGATGAGGCCAGGGAGGCGGGGTGAGGCCGGGGAGGTGGATAGGCTGGATGGCTCTTGGCCAGGAAGGCTGTGTTAGTCTTTCTAGGCTCCTCCTTGCTGTTTACATTGACTCCTTTCTACCAGAGACTCTCTCTAACGCCCCTCCTATCCTGAAGTCCTCGTTGCTTCATACAGAGAAAATTAAAATAGCCTCTTGCCACCTTCAGATCTGTCTTGTGCACTGTCGTCTTAAGTGGGGTTTCTGACATGGAAATCTGATTAAGTTGATCCTCAGGGTACAGATCCTCCCCTGACTCCCCATTGTCAGGATAAAGTCAGCCCAGCTTCCTCTCTTGTTAGTCCCCCTCACACCTAGCTCTGTGCCTCCTTCACACTGGCTCTCCTGAATTTCCCGTGGTTCCCCAAAGGCGCTGGGTGAAATTTGCTTTGGTGTCTGTATGCTTTTGCCCTCTTTGTCTGCCTGGTGACATCCTGCTCATCTCACAAGCTGCAGCTCATCCCACCTCCGCCAGGAAGCTGTTCCCGCACCCTCTGGCCTGTGTCCTGGCCCCTCTTTGCAGGGCACATGGTCACACTGGTGCATTTATGCCACCTCCCTCCTTGTTTGTTGACATGTATGCCTCCTCTTCTAGACAGCAAACCCCTTGAGAGAGGGGAATAGGGCTCATTTCTGGTGCTTTAGGGCTGGACACATATTTGGTGGTTAATAATTGTTTTCTTGAAGACTTGTTGATGAAGGAATGACATGTTCTAAACAGGTGGGAAAAAATGAAGTTCTATCCAGAGAGCTCTACATATAGGGACTACTGTGGTAAAGGACCCTCACGTGCTGCCAGGCTCTATTTCTTCTAATAGCTGAACACAGGTCTCAGGGCTGCCTCTCCCTGCCTTTGCCTGCCACTGCCATCCATCCAAAAAGAGTAGATGAATGCAGGGCAGGCAGAGTCAAATCTAAATATATCAATCCTCTTGCATAGTGCTTTGCAAACTTTAGCATGCATCAGAATCACCTGGGGGGCTTCTTAAAACACAGATCCCTGGGCTCCACCCCAGAATTTCTGATTCAGTAGGTCTGGGATGGAGCCCAAGAATTTGTGTCTCTTACAAGTTTTCAAGCGATGCTGATGGTGCTGGTCTGAGAACCACTGTTTTGAGAATCTCTCTTCTAGCAAAAGGCTTTGCTCTAAATAAAAATAATGACTTTCTGTGGTATTGGGGAAGGAGATATGGAAAGCTTTTTGCTTGAGTTTGGTTTGTCGGTTTCAAGGACTATTAGTATGAGATTAATGTGGATAGATGGATTAGATTCTACACACTTAAACCTCCTCCCCCATCTCCAGGCTTTTCCACAGAGTGTTTCTGTGTTCATTCATCAGCTAGTCAATGAATATTTTGAAGGTATAATATGTACATGACAACATATGAGATAGAGTTGTTGATAGAGAGATGAAACTGATATGAAACTGTCCTTCAGAGATGTCCTCTGCTACAGATGTAACTAGTTCAAGGAGTCCACCGAAGAAATGCCTACTTAGCTGGGTAGTGAGCTTCCCATCAGTGGAGTTATCCTAGGACAGGCTTCTAGAGTATTCGTGGGCATGAAACAATTTGATAGATTAAATGACTATTAAAATCCTGACATTCTGTGTTTAAAGATAGACAGCGTTAATCGACATAACAAAATGGCAGAAATGAAACGCTGCGGTGGAGATTACCGTGGGGAGGCCTGCAGAGGCAGCTGAGGCCTCCTCGTGTAAATACTGATATTATCATTCTTATTTTTAATAAACATTTATTCTTTACCAAGAGTATACTTGGTGATAAAATGAGGTCATATCTAATGACCTCATAATTTGCTATTTATTGACCTCATATCATTTAAAAGGTTAAATAGAAAAAGCCACAAGCAGGCTTGGATTGTGCCTCAGGGGCCTCTTTAAGTTCCACTTCCTGAGTAAAATGGAATTGAGATGTGTAGTACCATTTAATTTTTTTGCAATATTTACAGCAGAAAGAGAGAGAGAGAGAGAGACAGGGATAGAGACAGAGAGAAAATCGTAGGACTTGAATTTACAGTCACTAGGTCACCGACTTGAATTTCAGACTCTCATCTTATTAAGAAAGTTCAACCAGTTGCCAGATTCTGTGGTGTAAGGTAAGGTCAAAGTCCCTCTTTCAGGAGAATTCCACACTAAAGATGTGGCAGACCAAGGCGAAGCCCCTTGCCCTCACTACTGTTTTTTGAATGTCTGTTATATGCTGGGTACGGAGTGAGATAGCTTACAAATATTATTTATAATCCTTTTAACCACCCTTCAAGGTAAATAGTACCATCATCAATTTGAGATAAGAAAGAAGGCACAGAGAGATTAGTGTCTTATCCAATTTCACACAGCAAAATTCAATTCATTTATGGAAGTCAATATACTATAAAGTTGAACTGTGATAAAAGATAGGTCAAAAATTATAGATCTATCTCAAGTCTGAGTATAGATGCAAAATGCAACATTAACACATAGAATGCAGCAGTGTATCAGATGGATAATCCACTCTGACCAGTAGGAGTGCATTCTAGGGATCAAGAATGGTTCAGTAATAGGAAACATTAGGAAATCAACATAATTCACTATCAACAAACTAGAGTCATATCTTAGTAGATGCTGAAAGGGCAGCCAATAAAATTCTCTATAATAAAACTCTAAAACAGGAATACGAGAAACTACTCAAAGACTAAAAATTAGCCACATATTTCATTCTAATGAGTGAAACACTAAATCCAATTTCATTAAAACAGGAAAATCTTGCTTTTGCTATTTTTAAATATCATCTTGGTGATTCTATAAGCTAAGCTAAGAAGATAAAATAGTTTATGTAAATATCAGAAAGATGATTATTTTGTCAACGGTCATAATACCTAAAAAACCTAAGAAAATCTAGTAAGAAAAGAAACCCTGCCAGAAATTATAAGAATTGGCAAGATGGCTGGAAAACAGCTCTTCTCTATACTATGGAGTTCACATAGTTGATTAACTTTGGTACCTGGAACTAGGATTTGAACCCAGGTCTGACGATGAAATTGATGCTCTTTTTACTTTATGAAATATTTACACTTGCTACTACGATACTAACCCACTTATATGGAAAGAGTCTCTTAAAATTTGTAACTTCAGACATTCCAGATCATGTGGGGTTTGCTCTGCTGGGGAGAGATGGGGACGAGATGAGAGAGTCGACATAGGATTTTTACCGCAAGACCCTTGTGGCTTCTGCTGCCAGCAGTGCTATCGCTCCAGGGGCTGAGATATTGTCAGGGGAGGTTGAGGGTAGTGGTCTGGTCTTAAGCCATTTAGCCAGACTTCTGTTTTTCAGGTATTGAGCAGCCAACCAATGGAACTGCCCCCTTTCTTCTTGGCCATATTTATGTTGCTAATTGCCCCGGTCTCATAGTGTCCATTTGAGAGGTGGTGCTTATGAGAATATGCTTTTAGAGATTTGGGGTATCAGGCTGCTGGGACATCAAGGGCACAAGCTCTTGGTTGCCACACCCACCAAGGATACCTTGGCTTCCTAGTTTCCATGGTGGAAGTGGAACATGTTTTTCTGACACAAAATCACCGAGAGGTACTTCAAAAATATTACTCGTATCAAACTGTTCTACTTCATACATAGTCACCCACAGGATGGTGGAGGAAGCACTGCATAGGAATCCAGGAGACCTGGATTCTAGTGGCTCTGCCACAACTAGCTGTGTATTTGCAGGCAAATCACTTAGCCTTGCTGGGCCTCACTTGCCCCCTCTGTGCCATGGGGTGTTGGACTGGATAGACTCTCAGTCTAGACTACAGAATTAAAATAATCGTCACCTTTACCATGTGCCCGGCATTATCCTAATGCTTTGCGTAAAGATTAACCCATTACAACAACCCTATGAGGTAAGTACTATTATTATTCCCATTTTCCCTCTGAAGGAACTGAGGCACAGGGAGGGTAAGTGACTTGCCTAGGGTCTCACAGCTAGGAAATGAATGAGTTCTGACTCACTTTTGATCCTCTGCTCTTCTGGCTGTCCTTTACCTGGGCCATATTGTTATGGTGGTGTTGGTTCTGTCCAGGGGAAAGGGACGTTGGGGGTGGGAAACAGTTTTTAAAGGAACGCCATGTAGCTCTGGGGTGCATGGATGGGAGTCACTAGCTGGAGAATGATGGCGGTGACTACAGAGGTTGCTGACATTTGTGTTTTCCCTTCCTTTCCTCTTTTCCTCTTTAGTCTGTGGCAAGCGCTACAAGAACCGGCCAGGACTCAGCTACCATTATGCTCACACTCACCTGGCCAGCGAGGAGGGGGATGAAGCCCAAGACCAAGAGACCCGGTCCCCACCCAACCACAGAAACGAGAATCACAGACGTGAGTTCCCAGCGCTTGAATTGGGACAGCGATAAAGTGGGTGGGCAGGGCCATGGAGCATTCCTTTCATCACCTGTGGCATCTTCTTGTGACAATCACTGATTGGCCTCAGTGTCTCCTGGTGAGTTGGCTCTTTCAGCCTAGCCCCAGCTGCCCGTGTGGGTCACTAAGCCCCAGGCTTAGAGTGAGCTGGGCCAGGATGGCACACCAAGCTCTGCTCTCAGAGGAAGGAAGGTGAGTGTTAAGGCAGAAGGGAAACATCTTTACCTGGCTATTGTCAGATGCCAGACCTGCTCCTCTCTTCTGCAGCTCAGAAGATCCACTCACAACTACTGACTCAAGTTGGGGACATCCCTCGTGTGTGACAATTCATACAGACATTCCAGATATCTCCTTGGCCACCAAGAGATGTAGAATCTTCTTGATTGATTGTCTTGGCTGTTATAGGGGGTGGCAGTTTTGGTACAGGGCTTCCCTGCCTTAGAAACACTGCCCTGGAGCTTCCATGCTCTGCCTGAGTGACCCAGGTGCATTTGATATTTGGGATGCTGGGCTCGAAGGCCCAAAATGATCCTGAAGATTTTTTTTCCATTTCTAGTCCTTCATTTCTTCCTCAACTTTCATGTATGAATTAGGGAGTCAAAAAGGGCTTAGCATTCACCACTTGACTTTCTCTGTCGCGTTCCTATGGTTTCTGGGCCTGCAGTAAACTCAAAATGGGATGGGATAATGGAATCTTTAGGACTCGATTCAAGATGTAGGTCACGCTAAGATCAATAGGTAAACAATAAGTGTGGACATGCCATGTGTTTTCTATTTTGTTCGTACGATTTGGTGGTAGGTGTTCTCGAGTGAGCAATTCAATGTAATTAGAGGGATCAGACCTTTAAAAATATTCAGACTCTAGGATTTGAGGCTGACTCCTGTGCATTTCAATCAATCAGCTCAGTCAACTGATGCTGATTGGCTGCCTTCACCAAATAGTTGCAAGCATTAACGTACCTTGGCCAAGACCTTTCTTTGGATTAGTGTGGGTTTTCGCCTACCCCCCACTCTACTTTCTCCTTGTCACATTGCCTTCTGTATTAATCTGCTCAGGCTGCCATAACAACATACAACAGAGTGGGTGGCTTAAAGGACAGACATTTATTTTCTCACAGTTCTGGAGGCTGGAAGTCCCAGATCAGTGTGCCGGCAGGGTTGGATGCTCCTGAGGTCTCTCTTCTTGGCTCGTGGGTGGCTGCCCTCTTGCTGCCTGTTCACATGGTTGTCCTTCTGTGTGCACGTACCCCTGCTGTCTCTTTGTATATCCAAATATCCTGTTCTTATGAAGACACCACTCAGATTGGATTAAGGCCCATCCTAACAGTTCAAATGGAACCTTTTCCTCTTTAATCACCTCTTTAAAGGACTTATGTCCACATATAGTCACATTCTGAGGTACTGGTGGTTGAGGCTTCAACATATGAATTTGAGGGTGGGGGGGTAGGGACACAATTCACCCCATAACACCTTCTTTAATTTTAACTCACTTTCAGAATTCAAGCCTTTTGTGTGACAGATCTTTGTTTTCTTACCTACCGTTGTCCTCTAGACAGAATCCGAAAAGCAGGGCAGGAGGGTCTGACAGCTTTGCCCACCTCTCCTCACCAGCTTCTGAGTAGCCACAAGGCTGAGGTCTCTGTCTTCTCTCTGGGGAGAGATTTCCTTGGGCCAGTCACCCTTGTCTTTCAGAAAGGAAAACATTTGCATTTCTCTGTCTCTCCTCTCATCCGTTCTCTGATGTAAGTGGCCAAGGCCTAGCTATTGTCTCCTACCTGGAGGAGACCGAGAGTGATCTCCTTTGATTTGGGCTGCTATCTGGAAAGTATTTATTGTCTATGGTTGTGCTCTCTAAAGTATTTATTAGCTTAGTATTATTTCTCACTCCCTCAGTGCTGGCTTATCTCCTTGACATCTCTTCTCAAATGTCAGGCCATGTTGTTCCTGTGCATAGGCGCTCCGCTCACACTATAGGGTTTGGAATGCTTCTCTGTTGTCTGTGTGTCTCTTTCATGCGTGTGCATGGTGATGGCGACAGCAGGTTCCAACGGCAGGAAGGTTCCGTGCGGTCGCTCAGGTATACCACAGGCCCTGAATGGATCGAGGCAATGTCCTCCTTAGCTCTTCCTGTGGTCCCCTCCTGGCAAGCTGTTGACTTCGGAGACGGACACTCGCATATTTATCTCTGTCCCCCAGGATCTCCTCACGCACTCTCACGGGTCAGTGTCTTTTGCCTTCTGATGTCTTCACCTCGAGGCCAGACAGCGTGGTTTGGCAAGGAAGCTGTCTTTCCTCCTTCTGGGTGGAGACATCTTCCTAAGAAATCTCATCCTGATGCTTTTTTTCCTCTCTCCGTGGGTTTGCCACTGAGCACACTTGCTCCAGCCCCCTCTCTCCCTATTCCTCTTCTCCTTCTCACCCTGCTGATGAAAAATCGGTTTCTTTGTAAAGGAGCATCTGACTGCACAAGGGTGTTAACCTGCATAGAAAAGAATGACTACCTGAGCTCCTCTGGGGCCTCCTCACACAAAGAAGGTTCCAGAACCCTCATACACACCTTTTTAACGACATCTTCCTGACAGCGCCCGCTCTGTGATTAACCCTAATTTTGCTAGTGGGGAGGGTGCGGCAGAAAGGCCTTCATTGTCACGCAGAAACCATCTTTCCCTCTTGCCCAATTTCTCTGGACAAATTCGAGAGACAGCAACTCTTCCCAGATTCTCGGCACCGCACATGCCACCCATCTGCTTGCTGCTGTGAATGTGTGCTCTGTTCCCTCCCACAGTCCCCTGGTGAGCAGCCCCCAACCATTTTCTCGTGAGCACTAATTGCCAGCATCATTAATACCCAGTCATTAGCTGCTCCCACTGTTTGGGGTGGGGGTGAGCTCCCATCCATCCTGCCCCTAAATGCCGCTGGGGCTGTGTGGTGAATTGAATGTGACAGCTCTGCAGCATTCTAAGGTCTCAGCTTTGTGATCCTCCCTTGGCAGGGCTTCTGGAGTGGGGGAGGGAGGCAGGGGAGCTTAATCCATGAGGCTAATCTGCAGTTCCCTCAGGAAACAGTCTGGACGCCAGTGGGGTGGGAATGCTGACTTTTCCCTCTTTAACAGAGCTGCAGTGTGACCCAGGCTGCTCGTGAGACAGGCCTATCACAAAAACGGCCCTACAGACTCAGGAGTTTTCAGGGCCACGGGCAGCTGCATTTGCACCACCTGCAGGAGACAGACCTTTTGACTTTGGCCCTCTTGCTGTCCCTTGCTGCATCCCCCCCCAACTGCGTCTCCGGTGAAGCCCATTGCTCCTCCCTGCGCCTGCTGCTGCAGAAAGGGCAGAGCGAAGCGCTGGAGCCGACCTTGACCTTCCTCCCAGCCCCAAGCTGCCCTGTGCTGCCAGCTCAGCAATTGACTGCCATTCCTTCTGTCCTCCTGCTCCCTCCCAGCTGACGTTCTCTGGCCTTTGTTCTTCTCCTAGTCTCTCATTTTCTCCTGAGTGTAAGTTTCTTGTCCTTCTGTAAGGCTTGTCCCCTTCCCTTTGTGCCCTGGCCTACCTGCCTCCACTACAGGCGGTCCAGGGCTGCTTGGAGCTCAGACCCTCCCTGTTGGGAGCTAATACTTCCCTTCCCGTGTGAGGTTGGATTCTTTTTTCTTCCATTTCTCTTACCACCTTCATATATTTTCTATAACTGAAATCACTGTGTGTGTGTGTGTGTGTGAAAGGAGGAAGTGCCTGGGCAGGTTGGGACTTTGCGGGGTGCCACTCAGGAGCATTCTTTTGTGACTCCTTAAATGCCATCTTGGTAAATAGCCACAATAAAGTCAGGGTAGCAGAAAGGGCACTAGATTAGAATTCAAAACTCCTCTGATACAGGCTCATAATGTCAAACTCTTTTTTTTTTTTTTTTTATCTTTTCTGTACAGTGGGAATCTATTATAGATGATGTTTATAAGGTATTTTGGGGGTGGGCAGGGTGGGTGTGGGCATTTATGAAGTTCTGGACCTGGATGGAAAAGCCATGTAAATAAATTCAATCTAATCCGTTTATCTGTCCGTCTATCCTTCCATCTATCCATCAATCCATCCATCCATGCACTGGTTTAGTAACCATGTACTGAGTGCTGCCTTGGTTCCTGTCCCTGAGGAGCTCACAGTCCTGAGCAGAGTGTGTAATAGGGTATGTGCAGCATGGTGAAGGAGCAGAGGGCTCAAGGGCACAGTGTAGTATCTACTCCATTGGGTGGTGATGCTCAAAGCGTAGCATCAGCATCGCCTGGGAACTTGTTGGAAATGCAAAGCCTTGGCTCCTCCAGGCCTCCTGAAACAGAGACTCTGAGGGTAGGGACCAGCAGCCTGTGTTTTAAGAAGCACTTCAGGGCATTCTGGTGCCACCAAAGTTTGAGAACCACTGCATTAAGGGATTTGCAAAGGCTTCATTGAGGAGGCGACATTCAAGGTAGCCCTTAAAGAATGAGGAGGAATTTCCTGGGAGGAGAGAAGGCTTCCCAGGTAGAGGTAACTGTATGTACAAAGGCAAAGAGACATGAAACAGCAGGGTGCATCAGACAATTGTTAGTAGTAAGGTCTGACAGCATTGGAAGAGTGGCAGAAATGTAGGCAGGGGCCATGGTTGGAAGTGTCTTCTATGTGTGGTTGTCATTCTGTAGGAAATGGAGAGCCACAGTAGCAATTACTAGAGGATAAGAACCAATAATTTATAAAGAAATCTGTTTGACATATTATTAATTGTTATATGGCATTTCTCTTGTAGTTAATAGTATAAATGAGTATAAAATACTCTCTATAACATACTCGGAGCTCCTAAGAGGGAAATGTTTTTTAAAATATGTGTCTATAACATTTATTTCAAGCCTAGTTTCAGGTCCATAGAATGGAAGTTTGGGTTGTCCTGGGTCCTGAGAGGTCTTCATCTTCCAAATAATAGTGGCGTGCCGGACACATCGGCTTTCAGTATCTGTCAAGAGAAGAAAAGGCCCACTCTAGGGCGCCTTCGGAGGGCATGTTGTACTGTGCAGAACTGAAAAAAGAGACCCGAGTTGATTAAGGGTAATGTCGGCTGATTAGATAATCTGAAAATTAGTCTGATAATGTGCAAATTATCTAAAAGAAGCATATGATGTCATTGCCGCACTAACAGGAAAGATCTAACAGATGTTGTCTTCTGACATCTCTGTCCTCTAACTTATGGCCCAGGGGCAACTAATCCAGCTTTGAGAGAGAGTGAAAATTACCTTTGACACAAGCCAAAGAATTTTGGACCTCTCTGAAAGGTGCCTGAAAAGCCTTAAATAAAGCCCACACAACCCACCACTTATCCAATCTCCATACAGGAAATTTAGGCTTTGTTATAGGAAGGAGAAAGGAAAATTCAGATATGGGGCTTTGTCAGGAAAAATGAGCTGCTTCTCTCTTCCTGAAGAGCAAATTTGGAAACTAACAACAGATGTTTTTTAGATGAATTATTATTTCACTAAATACTTTACAGATTGCAAAGTGAAGAAGAACCAGAGGGGTTGCTCTGGCCTCGAAAGTAGGCTGGGAGTAAATTTCCCAGATCGGTAGGTTATCCACACTCTTGACCTGGTGGCTCAGAGAATAGCAATAGATTTGGCCGGGCCAGGTGGGTATCGTGACTCCGCCACCCTGCCGTCTCTGTCTGTGTAAGTGTGGGTCAGTTACTTCCACTTCTTTGCTCCTTTGTTGCCTCATCTGTAAAGTGGAGAGAATAATCAAACTGACCTCATGGGGTTGCTGTGAATCTTCAGTGAGATGATGTGGGTGATTGGCACCAGGCCTGCACATTATAAGTGCTGACATCCCATCTCTGTGCCATTTGGACCAACAGAGCATGTCTGCGACCACAGATGGCCGATCTGAATCAGGGCCTGTCTGTGGCTGTGCGATACTGGGATGCTAACTGCCTATGGGGTCTCGTTGGCATTGTGCGTAACTATCAGAGACTGACCTGGCCCCAGTACCTCCTTTGCTAAATTTTAGATGTGGGCCACCAATCCTTCTACTTAGGCTAAACATGAGCATTTATTGAGAACTTAATTGTGCATGTGCCCACTTTGTGGAGCTAAGTGTAATCGGACCTGCGAAAAGCCATGACATGTGGTCTCAGCCTTAAGAGAATTTGTGGTTTAATCGGGAAATAAGATGGGTGCATGACACCCAGTGAAAGGAAGCTGTGGAGCAGAATCTAGCCAAGCACGGTATCGCCATATTTCCCCACGATCGGGCATCTACCTGCCATCTGCCTTTCTGTGAGCCTCTTATTTCTCTCACATTTTTGGCCTAATTACCAACAATATTCGGGATTGAAAAGTTTCATGTCCTGAGAAACAATGATGACTATAATGCTTGCTTGTGTCAGACACTGAGCTGAGTGTGCCACATGTATATAATTTGTTCCTCACAACAACCCTATAAGGTAGGCGCTATATCCCCCTAGAAGCCATACCAAAGCACACAGAGACTGAATGATGTGCCTGTGGGTACAGAGTGTGAATGAGAATTCTTCAGTCATCTGTCACTTCTTTTCCTACCTTATTAGAAATAAAATTATTTTACATCTAGGAGAGGAAAGAGGCAAAGAAGTGGTGGAATACCTATTCCACACCAGGCAATTTACTTGTGTCATCTTATGCAATGTTACAAGTCCACACGGCCCATGTTACTACCCTTATTTTACTGAGTAGGAAACCGAGACTCAGAATGGTCGAATAATTTGTTACATAGTTAGCAAGATGGGAAGCTGAGATATGAATTTGCTTGAGTTGGACACCATTCAATTATGTCAGCACATCGGAACCCCAAATGATGGATCCTAGTCTCAGCCTGGTATCTTTGTCACGGTCCTACTGATGTCCCTTAATTTTCACCTACAGACTGATTGTTGAATGCATCGTACTGCATAGTGGCTTTCCAAGAGAGATGACTGTTTATAGGTACCATCTTAGTCAGCTTTGGCTGCCATGACAAAATACCATAAACTAGGTGGCTTAAACAGTAGGACTTTATTTCTCACCGTTCTGGAGGAGACTTAGAAGTCTCAAATAAAAGTGCCAGCAGGGTTGGAGTCCATCTTGTGTTGGAGATGGCTGTCTTCTTGTTGTGTCCTCACATGATCTTTCCTGGGTACATGTGGGTGGAGAGAGAGAGAAGCAAGCTCCTTGGTGTCTCTTCTTGGAAGGGCACTGATCCCACCATGAGGACCCCATCCTCATGACCTCATCTAAACCTAATAGTCCCCCAAATGCCCCATCTCTAATGCCATCTCATTGAGGTTAGGGTTTTAACATATGCATTTTTGGGGAGACACAGTTCAGCACAGAGCAGGTACATTTAGTCTTCAAAACTAACTTTAGTCGTTTGTGATATTGTATGGACCCCACCCCCTCATTCCAAATTCTACTTGGGACTTTAATTTGTAAATGAGTTTTACTATAGGAAAAAAAAATCACACGCCATTCTGTTCAATAATTTTCCTGCATCTTTCTCATTCTGTGTCTCATTATCTTTCTTAGCTCTTATTTCTCTTTTTGACTTTGTTCTTAAAAAAAAGCTTTGCCTAAAGCAAAAATTCTAGGATTCATCCTTGGCTCTTTGTTTTCGTTCACCATCCATGTCAGCTTCCCTCCAAAACATACCCCTTTCTCCATCTCCTGGCCCACCACCGGTTCCTGCGTGGATCATTGCAACTCCTTTATTGGTTTCTCAGCTTCTGTTACCTCTTTTAGTCTATTCTCCACGGAGTAGCCAAAGTGGTCTTTTTAAAGTATAAAATAGATGATGCCATGCCCCGATCTCAACATTTTTATCACATTTGAATACAATCCGAACTCCTGACCTTGAGGGCCTGCAGTTTTTCTTCTCAAAGTGTGGTCAGCAGCATCGATGTCAGCTGGTACCCAGGGGACCTACTTGTCCAGGTTTTCCTAGGACATTCCCAGTTTTCGACTGAAAGTCCCATGCTCTGGGAACCCCTCAGTGCCACACAAATCCAGACAGTTGACAACCCTGTGGGGGAGCTTGTAAGAAATGTGGAATCTTGGGCTCTTCCTCAGACATATGAACCCTCATCTGAATTTTAATGAGATCCTTCAAATTTGAGAAGCCCTGGGCTCCAAGACCTGCTAGCCACTCTGACTTGACTTCTCTCAGGTGTGTGGTTGCATGTACCCAGGGCAGGGCAGTATCCAGTGGGCCAGCTAAGAGCCTGGGTTCAGAGCCAGTGTAACCACTTAGTAACATGTGACCTTAGACAAACGACTTAGCTTCCTTGTGCCTCAAGTACCACCTACACAAAACCAGAACGTTGCTGTATCTCACAGGGTCATGTGAAGATTAAATGTTAATTCATATGAAGTGCAGCATTAACAGAAAATGCGTGTGACAGTGTGATGTGACTCTCCCGTGTAGCTTTAGAGCCATGGTTCTCAAGCTCGAGCACTTCAGCATCCCTGGGGGTTTGTTAAAACACGGATTGCTGGATTCCACCCCAGAGTTTTGGATTCATTAGGTCTGGGGCGGCACCCTAGAATTTTCATTTTTAACAGGTTCCCAGGTGAAACATTGCCTTAGAGAAATCCAGCTTTCAAAGACTGCTGTTCAATCTATTTCCTTTTAATTTTATTTTCTTTCAGATGCCCCAAGTCAGGTAACTGTCCAGGAATCAGGCTGCACTATTACATCTAAGAGTTAGACTTGGTTTTCGTTCTTTTCCTAATGTTCCAACCTACGTGGGGCAAATGTCTCTCTGGCTTCCAGTATCTGCTTCCTGGCTTGCTTTTGGGTTTGTCCCCCATCTGGGCACTCATCCTTGGCTTGGGCTGCCCCTCAGCTTTGGGGTCCCTTGACTCTGTCCTAATTCTCAGGTCTGAAGCTTGAGGCTCATCTTTTTTCTTTTCCTAAATACTATTTTTCAGTCTGAAGGACACAGAAAATGCTGATCCATTGTGGACTGATGGGGGCTGACATACCTGAGTCCTGTGGAAGAGGAGTGAGGAGAGGTGGAGAGGGGCTAAGCTGGGCAAGACAGGAAGGGGGCTTGCTGAATTCTAATAGCAAAATAATAATATCCTGACAACTTCAATGGACAAAGCACTGAGTTCTAAAGCACTGAGATGTCCCCCAGTTCTCTGAGGGGAATGACACCACTTCATCCAGAGCCCTGGTGACAGAGTTACTCTCAACTTAAACATTTTCCCTCTCAACTGACTCATTTGGTGGCAATAACAAGTTGCTACGCCAAGGCATGAACTAACCCTCAATGACCTTCTGCTGGAAAATTGAAATATCTCCTTGTGCTTTCCCTAATCAGCACTGAGAAGAGTAATCAGTTTTGCTTGGTCTTTTTCTCGCTTTTCTGAAGCATCCATGACAGACTTGGTGTTGATGGCCTAAGGCAGGAGGACAAAGGACATTACCGACAGGTCAGGTGACCATCTAGCCCCAGAAGTGGTGATGTGGTGTCCTAACTCATGGCAAATTGCAACTCGATAACCAAAGACATTTGTCAGGATGGAGACATCAATGTGAGCAGACATGTGTTCTGTTTGTACAGCACAGTATTTAGGAGTAAATATTCTCAAGGTGTGCATTTAAGGGTTTGAGTTTGTATTTTCTAAAGACGAAGGAAAAGAAGGTAGGTGTAAGGAAAGATGGGATGACTGATGTCACATTTAAAAATTTTTATAGTGTACGGCCATGCCACCTTGAACAAGCCCGACCCCGTCCGATCTCGGAAGCTAAGCAGGGTCGGGCCTGGTTAGTACTTAGATGGGAGACTATCTAGGAAGACCAGGTGCTGTAGGCATAAGAAATAAAAATAAAAACTAAAGGATTGTAATCTGACAAGGTCCTTGCAATCTGTGAGGTCGACCAAGGGTTGCCTTGCCTAAAAAAAAAAATTTATAAAGATTCTATAGCCAGCAAAACACACAGTAAGACATTGTTTGTTTTCTCATCAGCTGTTGTAGGCCTCCCGGCAAGAGACTGAACATGGGGTTCAAGGGGCTCTGAGGCCAACTGAGTCTGAGAGCTCTTAATTGCATCCATCCTGCTTTTCCAAAAAATGTCCGAGAGAGAGGATTCCTGCAGGAGGGCAGGCCCACTGGCTTTCTTCACTGCAGATTTAGTCTTCCCAATGGGTCCCCCATTACTCCTTCTCCCCACTCTTTCTCTGTTACGAACAGAACTGATGTTAGCGGTGCCTTAGAATGGTCACTCAATACTCGGGGGACACTTGGCATCCACTCAGTTCCTAGTGGCAGATTCCCCGCCCCCAGCCTCACCTCCCAAAAGCCTCTGTGAAGATTTGCCCATTCTTTCATTAAGTATTTATTGTCAGCTCTGTGTCAATCACTGTGCCAGGTGCTGGGGATTCAGAGATGAAAGCCGCTGCCCCTGCCCTCAGGGAGCTCACGGCTAATAGAGGAAGAGATACCTACACAAATGAAAAACAGTGATGAAAGGCTGACTTCCTCTGCATTTGTCACCCTGTTGAAATCCTCAAATAATAGGCCTAAAAGGAACCTTAAGATGTAATCTAGCATATTCTCTTGCCTCTGGATAGGCAGGCACTCAACAACCCTGGATGGGGCAGACTTTCCCAGCGCAAAGGCCACTTCCAGAAGCCTGCTCCTTAGACCATGCCTTCAACTGTATAACTGCCTTCATTTCTAGCTTTCTCGTGGCATGTGCTGCCATTTCAGCTCCTTCTGTCTCATGCTGTGGCATTTGAACTCCATAATCTTGAAGACATTCAAACAACCCTCGGCCTTCTCTTCTCCAGGTGGGCTGATCTCAGGGGTGCCCGGGATCATTCTGTATTAGCAGCCCCCCTTCCCTCTATCGTATATTCGCATTGTCCTCAGTGCCAGGTGGCAAAATGGCTGATGAAGAAGACCGAATTCTCTGCCACTGGAGACTCTGAGGGCCCAACGGTCACGTGGTGAGTGGACCCCGATGTCCACTTCCCCACCAGGCTCCCCGATTCCCCTGCCTTTGCACATTCAGTGAGGAAGGCATTGTTTGTCTCCTCCTGGAGCCCCGGGGCAGGGCCTGAGTTGCTATTAGGTGGCCAAGAAGAGCCAGCCTGAATGGAGTTCCACATTTTTATTCCTTGGATCTGTGGGATTTATTTTTTCATCCGTTCTAGGGAAGCAATGAAAAAAGGTGTCAGGCCTTGGGGATAATTTATATGAGTAAACACGTAAGGAGTAGGGTGAGCAAGAGCATGAGAATTAAGGCCATTTATCCAGGCTCCGAGGCTCTGTTTGCCCTCTGGTCCAGCCTTCCTCACAGTCTTTATCTTGTCACGTTAACCCCCTCCTCGCTGTACTGCACGTGGGCTGAGCACAGATCTCTTCACGGTGGACTTCCCTGCCCCAGCCTTCCGCTGTTTCCCCGTCCCCCGCCCACGTCCCTCATTAAAGGCTGGATGGTAGAAGGTAGCAGGATGTGGCGGTGGCCTCCAGCTGAGGCCTGCTCACTGATTCTGAAGGGAAGGCACGTTGGCTTTCACCCTCCCTCCTCACCCTCCCTGTCTCTGAAGCTTCCTCCTCCAGCCTGGCCTGTCCAGTGTGTCCAGCCTGGGGCTGCCTTTCTGCTTTCCCTCTTTTCCTGTCCCCTTTATTTTACTCTATCCTGTGAAGCTGTGCTCCGCACAGCCAAGTGCACCGGGCTAGGATGCTTTACACTTGAGAGATGAAGTAATAACAGGTGGCAAGACCAGAGGCTTCCAGAGCCTAGGATTCCAGTTGCCATGGAAACATGTCAGACCTGTGGAGGGATAGGAACTGTCAGCTGTGGAGGGTGGTGGGGGGAACAAGTGAGACGGGTGAGGAGAGGCACATCTCCTGGAGGGTTCTTCTCACTGTCCCCAGACTCCCCAAGGGCTGCACACCCCAACTAGCAGGCCCTGGGAAAACTGCTGCTGGAATGAGTTAAGGCTGAGTGGCAGACGCAGAGCATGGCTACGCGTTTGTACACATCAGGCCCTGGCAGGTGATCTTGAGTGTCTGTTCAGGATGTGAAGTCACGCTTTTGTGGATGTGCCATGGAGGACCCTAAATTTCTGGCTTGCTTCCTGTTTCCGTAGGACACTTGGGACAAAGCTCTGGTCTTGGAAGAACCAGATGAGGGGCTGTGGCTGGGGGTCAGATGTCCCTGCCACTCATTCTTTTCATGAGTGGCAGGTATATCACAGCAGAAATCAGACTGAAAGGGAGAAAGACAGCCCTGTCTGGGTGGTGGTTTTATGGAAGGTTTGGAGCCTTGTTTGCCATAGACATGTGGCCTGACTGGAATAAAAAATCCCGAGTGCGTACTTTCCAGAATTATTGCTCATCCTTTAGCATGTGTGGTGGTGGGACTATTTGGGGCTTGGCTTTCCTTCCTCTTGGTTTGATTTATGTGAATGCTCCCTCCCACCTCTGTTCTTTTGTTTTATTTTACTTTTTTGTGCTTCCTCATGAACTTTGTTCCTGATTTCCATTTTTTTTTTCCTTTTGAATTTTTTAGAGTTATCTCTACCAGGTAAATCCCTAAACTCCGAAGGCTCACTTTATTTTCTTAAGATCTTCCTTATATCTCTTATATGATCTCAGCCCATGAACATTAATCAACAGAACACCAAATCCATCATTGCGAGCTCTTCCACCGAGATACCACTCAGGCCTTTGCCCTCCCCGTCATCTTACTCTATAAAGCGGGACTCAATTTCCCATAAGCAGAAGCAGAATCTCTATTTAAATCCCACTTGCAAAGTCTGGGCAAGCTTCCTATTTATAGTAAAATCCTTTTTATAATGATCTCATATATGGTACCAGGAAATTGCTCACGGCTGGGTTAGGCCATAGGCCAGTAAAGCCATGGTGTGAGCTTTACTTACAAAAAATTTCTTCATGTGTGGGAGGAGGGAGGTAGATGGAGTAAAAGGGGTCAAGTAGGTGGTGACAGAAAGAAATCTAACTCTGGGTGGTGAACACACAATGCAATATATATATGCCTCACTGTTGAATTGTACACCTGAAACTTACTGGGTTTCGTTAACCAATGTCACCATAAAAAAAAACATTCCTTCACGAGCCTCTGGAATTCTCTGAAGAAGTCTTTTCACAGTGTATATGACAATAAACAGGGTCACCCTGGATGGGTGGCTGTGGTAGGGACATTAAATTTAAGTTCAAAGGGAATTTCCGCTTTTATCCGGCCGATCTCAATAATTTTTATCACCTTGGGCCTCCTAAATAACATGTTAGGTGAATCAAGTTGTCTATAAAGAGATTTATGAAATATTTTATATGCAATGTATGGCCTCTGGACTTCTAAGGAGGCAGAGAAGTGTGATTACAGGCCAAGAGTTTCTGGGGACACAGAGACCCTGGAGGTGAGTCCTGCCTCCTCCACTTGGTAGCTGGGGCCTGGAGCCAGCCCCTTAATCTCTTTGGACTTCAGTTACCTCATCTGTCAAAGAATCCCTACTTCACAAAATTTCTATGAGAATCAATGAAATAATGTATGTAAATCATCCAGCATAAGCTCTATCACAGTTCTGTAGAGTAATAAATGTCTACTGCTTTTTCTTCTCGAAAAGCAATTGAACAAGAGGGAGGCTGAGTCTCCTTTTCAAGAGACAACAAAGCATAGTCTTATATACTTTTCTTGTATGTTTGTGTACGGGATGATGTTTCACCCATCAATCATAGTAGGGGCACAGTGTTATTCTTCCAGCAACCCAGGTCCCTCAGCCACCCACTCTGGTGTACTCTGGGAGTTAGACATGACACCAGGCCAGATGACTGACCAATCCATTTGGATATGGACCAGCTCTACTTTCTGAGGACTAGGGAAATAAACCAGGCAGTGAATGATATTCAGAGCAACAAATAACTCTGCCTGGGGGAAAGCAAACACAGTGCTCTGTCCCCGCTTGGAAGACGTCCCAGGGGTATCACTGTGCTGCCTACTGACATCTCTGCCATTCTTTTCTGAGCCATTTGTCCCACATTATTGTTAACCATTTCCTGTGTGGAGCACACATAGGTGTTCCAAAGATGAGTTAGACATGGTCCCTGACCTGAAGGAATAGACTGTTTAATATGGGGAGATGAGGCAGGTGTGACCATTTATAAATAAGAGAGGCATCATAGACGTGATGTCAGCAGAGTGCCTTCCCCAAAGCCTGACTGGTCATTGCTGGCTGGGCAATTGGGAGAGCTCCATGGGAGAACTCTCACCCTGAAACCAATCCTTAATACCAAAAAGTATATGAGAACCAGATGCAAAGGCTCTTGATTAGTCTATTCCATGCCATTTTACCAGAACGGAAGAAAGCTTTGAGCTTTATCATGGGAAGAGAGTAGGAACCGAAGCTAAAAGGATTTCTCTGGAAATGAAGCATAACTATTCACTATCACTTCCTGCACTGGGTCATTGCTCTACTAAAATAATCTCCCCTGCCCCCCCGGCATGTCACAACTGCATACACCAGGGCCTGTAGCTCAGATTTTGGCACCTTATTCACCCCTTTGGCCAGGCACTTTGCATGACTAACAGCAAACACAAATACGTGTGGGGGACCCTGTTGTGATTCAGTCTCCTCAGAAACTTCTTTTCTTTCATCAGATGAATTAAATTCCGTTCCTTTGGTCCTTTTATATAGGATCAGTTTCTCCATCACTGCCTGCTTCGCTCTACTAGATCATTTCTGAATTTCTCATTTCTTGTAGTATTGGGGTCCCTGATTCAATAGGGTGTTTTACAGTGGTAAGAACTGTAAAGAATTACCTGGGATTTTTTTGCCTCGTTGCCTCTGAGAGAGCAAGATGGGTCATCAACAACTCCACTGGAGTCATCCGAGATAATTCGGCCAGGGTCCTTGTTCTTGCCACGAAAATATGCCTCAGTGTGTGCTGCCAGTGTTTCCGTCAGTCCGTGAAGGATATAGGCTTCATGAAGTTGAACTAAGTGAACTTCCCTGAACGGGTCATTCCAGACATCTGCCTTAACTGCAGAAACAATGCTGGCTCTTTGTATGTAAAATAAAACTTCAGTTATGAGTGTTTTATTGTGAATGGAAGTTACATGATCATAGAAATCCCCTTCTTAATTTTTACTATTCTCAGTGGATTTATCTTCAAAATTTGTGCCTTGTTTACCCCTGGTTATATAAAAGTATTCATGCTGGAAAAAAAAAGAATGACCTGGGAGTTCTTATACTCCGCATTCTACTTCTTCATCCTTATAACTCACAAGGGATACAGTGGGTTGGAGAAAATACGATTCCTTTGGTTGCTTAAAGATTTTGTGAAAGGGGAGGAAAATCTGACATAAGAGGAAGTCTCTCAGAGAACAGCAGAGAAGCAAATGATGAGATGGGACCTTCTGAGAGCTTTAGTGAGATGATACATGAGATTCTTTGATCGATTTTCATGCAGGAAGCTACCTAAGTTGCAACTGGCACCTTCACATTTTATATCTAGTTCATATCAATCGTGAAACTTAGCTTTGGTTTACACTCAGTCCCTAAATATAATATACCCTACTTCTTAATGTTCACCTTTTGATTGATTTCCACGATAGTCTCTTAATGAGGAAACCTGAGTTTATCTGCGTTGTAGATGTGCTCAGGTTTTTCTAACAGAGCTCTAAAAATGGTTAAGATGGCAACTGAGGGAAAAAGTAGAAAGGGACTTCCTTCTAAATTTCGGCAATGAAAATTTTATAGGCAGAGTAAAATTTTTACAAATATACTGATTTTTAGAGATTATTTGCAAATCCATTCTTTATAACATGCAGATGCCTTTGAGGTGCAGTGACTGATGATGAAAAACGCACACTCAACAGGCCACAGGATACGGCCAGCTCCTCGGTCTGCCCCAAACAGCCAACACTTTTCTTGCAGAGATTCGTCTGCCTCCCTGAAGATGAAAATCAATGACTTAGAAACTGATTAAACAATTCAAATAGCAACTGATAAATGGATTAACCCTCTATAATGTAATTCTGCAAGCTTTTGTCTTCTGCCTTTCCCAGGTAAGTTTTTCTATTCCTGGAGGCAAAGCAGAGGCATGGAGGAAGTGAAGGCCAGAGGGAATCACATTAAAGTGGGTGAATCCGTTTATCACTTACTGTCTGGATGGTATTTCTGCTCACATATCTTCTTCCTTTTACAGATTTGTACCCCACGGGACCCTGATTAATGTTAGCCAGTGAATAATGAAAGATAGCAGCAGACGCTGGGTATAGTGAGGAGGAAGATACCCCCGTGGTTTAGGCTGATCCCGTAAATGGAGAGACTTTTCTCCTTAGTCACAAACAGGGAGTGTTAATGTAACAAAGAAATGTCCACGATAGGTATAGAAAAACAGAGGAAAATGGAGGTGTTTCTCCCCAGGCAAAGAATCTGTCCAAGGCTTTACCCCCAGCCCCCTAGAAACTGAGAATGATTTCAGTGCTCGAGACATGGACTGTTTGTTCTCACAAGGTTTTGTTTTTAAGATTTTTTTGTCCCAAGATTTTTTGTTTGCCTTTGTATAGGATGGTCTTTACTCGCCCCACTGTTTATAATGGCCATTGGGTGTTTTGGGGCCTTGCCTCCAAGGGCTGGTTTTTCTGAGATGAGAGCAGTTCACTTGACTAGTAGTAGGTAGGGCTTCTGGATGCTCTGTTCATCCAGGGATGCAGTCAGAGGAGCAGAGTCATTTGTATAAAAACACAGAGCTGGGAAATGTTGCAAAATGCAAACTAAACTCTGGGTGGCTTCAAAGATATTACTACTAGTGAATTGAGAGGGCCAAAAAGAAAACAGCCCTAGTTAACCACTTGGTTGTAACAAAACCTCAAATTCTAGACTTTGTATTCTTCCTGGAGCAGATTCTGCTACACTATAGGAGAAGAGGGGCCAATAGAAATATGTCTCAGCCTAAAATTGGATTTTTAAAAAAAATGTTTCTACAGCTCAGAAAGGACCGGATGGGACAGTCATTCCCAATAACTACTGTGACTTCTGCTTGGGGGGCTCTAACATGAACAAGAAGAGTGGGCGGCCCGAAGAGCTTGTGTCCTGCGCAGACTGTGGACGCTCTGGTGAGTGTGGCCCCTTCTTGCATCTGTGCCCGTAGACCAGGAACTGTTCCACTTCATTCCTCTGCCATCTTGCGTGGTCGAAGGGTGGAGTGGAGAAGTGGTGATGCTTTCAAGTGGAGATGAGTTTTCAGGTCCTTTGATATTTTTCTTCTTTGGAGTGTAAGAACTAAAAGTCATGCCCTGGGATCCAGGGAAAAGGGAAAGGAGACGCTTTTGGCTTGCGTTTGGCCTTTCCATGAACTGGGGATTGCTTTGTGTGTGCTGCCGTGGACAACAGCAAGATAGTATGGAAACACCTGGAGACACAGGCAACATGCTTCCTTGTATCCGGTGACGTGCATGTAACAAAAAGATGTTTTTGTTCTGTGTAGTTCGCCTGGGGCGAACCAGAAGAGTATGGAGACATGAATATTGGGAGAGTAGCCACATCTTGAATCGTGGGAGTCAGAGATCCCTGGGCTCCTGGGTAGTTGTATAAATACCATGTCCATTGGCCACTCATCCCATTTCCTCATGTGGGACAGACAAAAGAGACCCCAGGAGATCAAGGAGGCAAAAGGGCAGGTGTTCTTAGGGCTAATCTGGAGTCGACTTTGCACATTTTGAAATTTTCATCTTTAACCTATCCAAAGACTAAAGTAAAAAAAAAAAAAAAAGACTTTGATCTTGTTCTTTCATTCTTAAAATGAGCTCAGCTTTTCAAGTTTCGTTAAGCTCTTGTTTTGTTTTTCAATTTAACCAAACCATTACTTTTGGCTGGTTGTGGTTGGTTGGTTGGTACTACCTATTTTTCCTATTGTTTTATGTCATAACTTGGCCAAAGAGAGAAGATTCCAGACTCATCTTTAGTCTTATCAACTGCTGCCTAGTAGCTGAAATATAGTTCAATTGTGTGATTGGTTCCAACAGTGAGGAGTCATTGCTTCTTTCCATACTTCTACTGAGTGTCTTTTCTACTCCTAGTGCCAAGGGAAGGACTGAGGTGACCCTACTTGGGTTTACCGTAGTAACTCAGTTCTTCCTTTGCTCTGTCTGCAAACCTTAGCTTTAGTCCTTTCATTTTGGAGTTTTGGATTGTTTAGGGTTCAAGACTGACTTGAGTAGCAAATCAGTAATTGAAAAAGGACTGGTTTCCATTGCACACAACATTAAACACCCCGACACGGTGGCCCATCTGTGCAATTCTGTCAGTTCATTTATTTTCCAAATATGATACCTAATGTCAAACTTTTTACTCTATTGGTGCTAGCTTAGGAAAGAGGGCCCATCTGATAGTGGACCCTGGGTTTTAGATACTTAAAAAGAAAATGAAACAAATGAAATTCAACTCAGTGTTTTTTATAAGTGAATGATCAGATAAAATCTCTGCCACTAGAAGCAAAGTCACTTGCTGGAGTGATATTCTAAGCAGAATGATATGGACTGCTGTGGGTTTGGGATGCATTAGAGAGGGCAGCTTCAGAATTTTCATTGCAAACAGCTGTAAATTTCCCCCTTCCTTTCTTATAAAGACGGGGTACTTGAATCTGATTGATCCATGGGGGACCAGAAGTAGGCAGTTGTTTTTTTTCTACCTAAAGCCTCTCTCTTCACAGCCTTTACTCAGCTTTTTCTTCCAAGGATCTGTCTGCTATGTGACTCAGGGGGCCGTTGTATACCAGCCTAGGTGTTTTCATTGCATTTGTCAAGGATTAATTGTGGCGGATAATTTAGTCAAGGTCTGACTCTGATATTCCTGAAATAGTCGATACCTTGGGAATAAACAAGTGGCATTAGCCCATGGGATGTGCTTGTTAAGGCAGGTGGGTATATCTACTTCTTTAGGGCCTCCCGGGAGTCCTTCCAAGGAAGACTGTGGAGCTCAGGAGAGCTATCTTTCCCTTCCCACCTACCCCATTACCTCTGTTTCCGGGGGCGAAACTGAGATTCCTGATATTGGCACCATAAGTGGCACATTATGACCTCATTTGGGAGCAGTCCTGGGCCCATTTAGAATGTAAAAAGTTTAAACCTGAGTTTTACCAATTTCAGGATACTGTATTTTATTAGGCTTTTTAACCCCTGTTTTACACTTTGTTAGTGCTCTGAGTTAGATATGACAACTCTGGACTTTCCGGGGTAACTAAGACCTGGATGTGTTTAGTGGCTGGAGTGTGGTGTGAGTGTGCATGTGCACATGCATGCCTGTGTACACACACATGTATGTGGGTGCAGATCGCAGAAATGTCCTCCAGTGGTTAAAGAAAATGAGAGACTCTTTTATTATCTACCACTCGTCAGACTTTCCGACTTTTGTTTGCTTTCAGTGCAAATGAACTACATGGTGTAGGAGCAGAATTGAAAGGGTACCGAAAGAATGGGATTAGAAATGGGTAAAAATAAAAATAAAATGGATGGAGGCTTAACCACCTTGAACAGTGTATCTGACAGTAATACCTTTGTAAAGCTGACTGTCAAAATGAAGGACATTGTGCAAAGGAACACCAACAGAAAACACCAAAGAAATACCAACCAGGCTTAAAAAAACCACCAAGGAAACTCATTGTCTGGGGCAAGATTGAGTGAATGTGCGTGTGTATGTATGCATACAGAAGAGAAGAAAGAAAGATCGTGGGTGAATCTTTTGCTGTCAGAGCTGTGGACATATATATTATGGTGGAGACGATGCCTTTTCAGGGAGGGAGTAATCCTTTACTCTGGAAGTGTTGACGTTGCCCCTTTACCCCAAATCCCTGTCGCCAGGTGATGCACCCAGTTAATCTCTTTTGGTGTGAAATGGTTTATGATCTTACTATGAAGAATAACACTGTGATAATGTAATAAGAATATTAATAATGCTGTCTGTTGCTTAACCCATGTGCTGATATATTCATCATACATGTCAGCTCATTTGGGAGGAGAAGGCAGGAAGGAGAAGGAGGCAGCGGCCGCAGCACGCACCACGGAGGACTTATTCGGTTCCACGTCAGAAAGTGACACCTCAACTTTCCACGGCTTTGATGAGGACGATTTGGAAGAGCCTCGCTCCTGCCGAGGACGCCGCAGTGGCCGGGGTTCGCCCACAGCAGATAAAAAGGGCAGTTGCTAAACTCACAAGCAGACTCTGGGCAATTCGCCATCACCCTCTGACTTTGGTCATTGTTCTGGTTCTAATATATATTTTTTTTAATGAAAGACGACTTTAGGTTTTCCCTTCATCCTTGCTTTTCCTCTTACTTTCCATACATCCCTTCCCCCTTTCCCTCTATTTTGCGTATGTACAGCAGAAGCACAAACTACTGAAACAAAACAGAACAAAAGAGCAGAATCACAGTCCTTCAGTGCGATGGCATCGCGATGTACTATTTATTTTCCATAGAAATGGGAAGTTAGGTGAATTATCTCTTTTGGGGGGGAGGGGATCTTTTTGGCGTGAGCAGAGTTGATTTCCTCAGTTTTCCTATTTATTGGCAAAATGAAGAGAGGAGGAATATTGGGTTTGGAAACAAAGAACCAATAACATTAAATAAATTATTATTTATATATTCTAACTGTTATTAGCAACTGACTTTTTTTTTTTTTTTTGAGAGAGAGAGAGAGAATGAAGGGAAATCAAAGAAATTGAAGTAGTATCCTGTTTAGAAGAAAGCCACTGGGGGGAGGATTGATCCAAGGAGACCTAGTCGGGAGGATTTTCTCCATGGGAGACGGTTGCACTTTCTGTACCCCACCGAGCGCGTGGCTCCCCATGGCAGACCCCCTCCCCATTGTTCCTCCCTGACCTTTCCATCTTCCTCCCTGCTTCCGAGAAAATGTCAGCAGTTCCCGAGAAGGCTGGGGCTGCTGCGTGTGGCCTCCCTCCAGCACCTGAGCCCCCGACCGGCAATGCCTCCTGGGCTGTTCCTCTCTGTCAGCACAGCCGCTGTTTTGTGGTTGCTGGTTTTTTCCTCACTTTCCTCCTGGTGAAGAGCAATTTCCAAATGCAGGAATGGAATACAAGCAGAAAGTCATGGACTCAGCAGTGACAGAACAACCTGAGGCCTCCGCCACGCTCACGGAGCAAAGAATGATACCTCGCAGTGTATTTTCCTCCCCCTTTGCCCCCTGTTGACAAACATAAATTCCCGTTGGATGATCAAGTCTCCCGTATTTTCTTCAATTTTTTTTATAGTGCCCTGCAGGCACTTTGTTTTATCTTTCCAATAGCATCTCCTGAAATAAACCAAAGCAACACTTGCTCAAGGCCTCTGGGGCTGTGGAGAAGACCGTCCACCTTGTTGGCAGTCCCAGGAATTCACAGCGGTGCGGTCCTAGTCGAAAGGTATGTCTTGGCTGGCCTGTCTTACCATGAGGGCAAAACCATCATAGTTTTTTTTTTTCCTCCCCCTTTCTTTCTTTTCGTTTTCCCCCTAGCTTGTCTTTGTTTTTCTGGGTTTGAACCCCCTTATTAGTGTGGGAGTGGCTACTCGAGAGTCTTCCACCCAGCCCTCTGCTGTGTACATACATCCCCAGGTGGGTTTGGGCCTAGTGCGGGGACTGAAGTTTACTTGGACTCTGGGAAGGACTCTTTGTGGAGAATGGAGGGCTTCTGGCTTCTGGCTTCTGGCTCACGTAGAAGAGAAAATGGCTGGGGAAACGCTTGGCTAACCGCCTCCCTTGGCTGTACCTGCAGAGTGGCATTCAGGGAACTGATGCTGGAGTTGGCTGCTGTACTTGGGTAGGAATGAGGGGGTGCGGCCATCGGCGAACTACATGTTCAGGGTGGTATTCCTTGCTCCAGTACCAATTTAACAGCCAAGGGGTTGTGTCCAAATGAAAGCAGATCTCTTATTGGCACAATACTCAACCAAGCTGACCTGAAGATTCTGAATTCCTACTAAGTGTGGTCAGGGTCTCTGGCCTCCATCAAGCCCGGGTCCAGGGACATGGACACAGCCGTTTGGCTTGGGTTGGGAGATCTGGAGGCCACAGAGGCAACAGGCTGCTTTTAAGTATCTGGGAAAATCTGCTTTGACAGTCTAGCCTTTGCAGATCCTCATGAATTAGACCTCTCATTAAAATAACAAACCAACCAAGTAAGAGCAAGAACCAAGCAAAGAAACCCACAAATGCTTCTCTGGTAGCCTCAGACAGAAAGGACTTCTACTTCTCTCCTGCTTCACATGTCTAAGTGCTTGCCTGGGCATTTGTTCCCAGTTGTGAGAGAATGAAAGTAACAACCTCACCCGCTTTTGAGATGTTCTGCCTAATTCGTATGTGTATGTGGCCTGTTCTTAGGACATATGGCATCAACCTCCAATATTTAATATTTCTGCATGCTCACATGTGTGAAAAAGCCAGTATAGTTGGTTCTCGGTGGTTTCTGCTAAGGGGATGCAATCTGTTCTTGCTGCCATTCTCCACTTTACTTCATCTGTTCTCTTACTTTGACTCAGGTCTCGGATTCATGGCATTATGACTTGCTCTCAGTGATGAAATGTGAGCTTCCGTGTTAATAAAAACACGTCTGACCAATCTGTACTATCATTTGAAATCTATGTAGTTGTTTGTAGTCCTGAAATTCTCAATGAGGCCTACCTTTGAACTTGAGAATAAATTTTAAGCCCACATAAGTAAAACAAATTATGAAAACCTAACTAATTTCAGGGTCTAGCTTGGGGTTCTGAAGGGAACCAAGAATGAAGAACGGTCTCAATGAGGCAGAGTCCCATGGGAAGATTTATATGAAGATAGCTAGTGCTTATCTATTTTATTTTTACTAGTATAGCTTGATCTTTCTTTCTTGTTGGGCTAGTAAATATCCTCATCTTTCTCAGTTGGTTTAGCCAATGGGAGCATAGTAAGGTGCGTCTTAGCATCTCCTGAGCACCTTGTCTCACCTTGCTCAGTATCTTTCAGCAGACTCAGAATTTATTTCCTGATAAAAAACCAAACAAAAAAAACCTAGAAGGAACTTTAAAGATGATCCGTTTCAAACCTTTCCCTTATCAGTTGAGAAAGATACACCCAAAGAGGTTAAATGAGTGAAATTTGAGAGAGGAGAATGGACATTGCTTTGGATACAAATGTCTTTAAGGAGAAAGAAGGAAACTGAGAGGAGGCGTGGGAAGAGGAAGCTGACTCTCCAGGTTTCCAAAGACCTTGCTGCTGGTCCATGTGTCTTCATCCCCCTTTCTCTACATAACAGTGGCCAACATTTATATGCCCAAGTTGTTCAGAGTGCTTTCCCTGGAATAGTTTACTTAACCTTTGTCATTACTGCATTAGGCAGGTGTTTATATCATTCCCAGTTTATAGATGAGGAAACTGAGACTTGGTAATAAGGTTAGGAAATGTAGATAAAGCCCCACACTTAATAAGGAGCCAGGTTTTGACCCCCAGCAACGTGAGTCCAGGATCTCCTGTAACCTTTTTTTTTTTTAACCATCGTTCTGTGCTGCCCCTTGCCCTATGCCTACATATAGAATATAGGAATATAATATAATGTGTTACATATATACATGTAGAAATATATATTTTTAAAAATATTTATAGTTTGGATATCATTAGTTTATTATAAAAGAGAGAAATGGAAATTATTTACATGATGAAAGGTTTCAGAACTTTAGTGGATGCCATTTTAACAGCGATTTGTTTCAGTCTGCATGCTTTACAAGAATGTCACCTTCTCTAAATAAGAAATAATTCTTATCTAGAACCATTTTGGTGCCTCCATAATCTGGGAGAAGAACTTCATCTCCAACTTCCATGCTAACTGGTTGAATCTCTCCACACTTTTCCTTTAGAGCCCTATCCAACAGCTATTACTGTTGCTTACTATCCTCTTCCTTGAGATTTTTCCGGAAGTATGATGCCTCTTTTGGCTACAGTTGTGGCTTTCAACTAACACTTGGTCGAAGAGGAGAAGATATAAATGTATATCTCTCCCTTGCTTTTTCTCAGATCCAGTTGAAGAAAGGGGTGTTTACAATGAATATAGCTTTAAATGGTAACTTTATTAAAAGAAGAGTAAGCAATTAGATCCCCTAAAAGAGAATTCCAATTAAAATTCTGTACAGAATATTATAGAAAGCTTGACTTCTAAACCATCATTTCTAAACATTTCCTCCTGGTGCCTATTTGGAACAAAGGTCTCCTTTTCTTGTGACCTCTGGAATTGTAAGAGCTATGTCAGTGGTCAACACATCTATCATTTTGTCGTTGCTTTTGTTAAATAAGTACCACTACTCAATATTTAATATAAAAGAAATTAGAGTCATCAAGATGAAAATGATTTGACTAGTTTTTTTTGTCCTCAGCTCAGTAAAATACTCACCCAAAATGCTTCAGAAATGTCACCTAATTTTCTCAGTTCTAGCCCAAAGATAGGAGAATCAAAGATATAGAATCATCTAAATTTGTTGTAACATTCACCTTCCCTTGGGGGAACTGTTGATGAAAAGGTGATTATTGTTGTTGTCTATCTGATGTTTTTTCCTACCTAGAACATCTAATCCTTTATTTCGGTTACGGAGACCATGTAGAAATCAGACCCCCTAATTACTATAACACTGGAGTGAGAAATATGCATTTCATTTTTTAAAGGTGCTTTAAAGTCAGTAATGCAATTTGCTACTTGCATTTTAGAGAGGAGGATTTAATAAAAATATGATGTTCGCATCAATAGTATCTCTTTAAGTCTCCCTGCTTATTTTGCATCTCTGTATGCACCTAATGGGCTGCAGCCTGATATTGCCTTTATATAGCACTTGAGGGAACACAAGATCATTACTCAGGGAGAGAACTAAAAGCTGTTTGGAGGTTCTTACTTCATGGTGGAATAAAATTAATTAATATTATCCCAATATGCCTCCTGTTACATCTGATGAATATGATCTTGAACTTGTACTTAAAGTTTGAGCAATTTTTGTGCAGGAGATATTTTTTAGCCTTTGGAAGTGAGGTTACTTGTGTATTTTCTTAGTGAAGCATTTTTGATCTAGTGAGTAGGAACCTAGAGTAGAAATGAAAAGTTCTGGGTTCTAGACTCAATCCCTGTGTGAGTTTGTTGCCGTGAATCTCTGCCTCAGTTTCACTATCCCTAGGATATGGACATTTCTTACCCTATCATACTATATAATTAACACTCTCTCGTGATGATTCTTAAAAAACCCCATTTTACTGATGAGGAAACTGAGATTTGCTCAGATTAGATAACTGGTCTGAAGTTCCAGGGTCAGTAAGAAGTGTCTGGGTCTTCTAATACTCTTTCCTCAATCTGGACTGACTTCTCCATAGATCACATTTTGAAGGTTTCTTGATTAAAATCAGTAAGGGCTTTGGGAACTTTCATTCAAAACCTCATTGGATTGAGAGGAGGCGTATTTGATGCTGTTAAAACAGAACGAATCCAAGCCCAACCTATGATCACATTAGAATCCTGCCGAGGAGTAGTAATATCTAAGTCCTCATGAACTTTCCCAAAGAACTAGAGTTGGGCTTTCTAAATGGTCAGTGTTTTGGTGGTGACATTGGGATGAACATGAGGATGGAGGTGGCGATGTGACAGGGAGCGAATATTTATGGCTCTGTTTTGGTCACGTGCCCAAACGCTTCTAACACTGAAACATTGGATTATGTGATACTGTGTGCTTAATCAAAGTGATTTCTGACCATTTACTCAAAATAACAATATAGGAAAAACTATTTTGCTTGATTGATTTACAGAATAGCTGAGAATGATTGAAGATCCCCGACAAAACTGAATTATTAGCTAAGAAGCATTGGCAAGTAGGTTTTCGAAGTATCTCAATACTGGCTCTAAACCAATGACTAAGATTTAAAAAGTTTTTTCTAATTTTTAAATAATTTCAGACTTACAAAATACTTACACAAATTATACAAAGAATTCTGATAGACTCTTCACCTAGATTCTTCAAATAAACACAGCACAATGATCATAATCAGGAAATCAACACTGATGCCACGCTACAACCTATAGACTTTATTCAAAATTTGCCAGCCGTCTCATTTATGTCCTTTTTCTGGTCTAGGATTCAATCTAGGATCACGTTTTGTATTTAGTTGTCATGTCCTCTTTAAGTCTTTTAATCTGGAGTAGTTAGTTCCATAGTCCTTCTTTGTATAACCTTGATAACTTTCAAAGAGTACTGGCTCGTCATTTCATAGAATGTCCTTTCTTTGTGTGCTGTTTCCTAATGATTAAAATCAGGTTATGCATTTTTTGGTAAGGATTCTACAGAAATGATGTTGTATCCTTCTCAATGCCTCATATCAAGGGGTACCTGATTGATTTATTTTATTACTGGCAACTCAGGCATTTGGCTTTCAGCTTAGATCCAGGCTAGTATGTTTATAGACCTTCGATGATAATACTTTAATTCATGTATACCTTTGTTTATTTGGCAACTAGGGATTGGGTAACAGTATTAGCGTGACTTGCAGCCCTGTGAAGGATAGGATGAAATTAAACATGGGGCCAGTGGATTTATTTGCAATCTAGTTGGGAAGAGTAGGTATTCCCAAGTAGTTAATAATGTGTAAGAGCATCATGTGATGCGATGTCTTTACGTGATTATTTTTGCTGTCGATCACAGTAGTCAGGGAGATTTTCTTAGAGGACGTTATCTAGATCAACAAAGAGTTCTAGATTGACGATTGCTATTTACTCCACAGGCAAGAATGTCTCTTGTCAGAGGGAATGGAGATAGAGCGAACAAAAGGCAAAGCTGGGAATCACAACCTGAATCTTGTAAAATGGCAAAAATTGCAATGTGAAAACATGCCTAAGTATTCTTCTGTAGCATTTTATTCATGCTGCTAGTGTAGTGCTTATTAGAATGTATTACGATTATGATTGTTTTTAGCCTTTCTCATTAAACAGATGGCATGTTCCTTGAGGGTGAAGATGAGGTCATTTGTGTCTCTTGGACAATGCCCGACAACAATGTGCCCTAATAGTTTGTTGAAATTAACTGAGAAGTGAGAAATGTTTCTGAGCTAATTAGTGGAAGGATTTAATGTCTCATTCCATAGATAGTGGATGCTCAATAAATATTGTTGACAGAAAGGTTAGAGAAGTCATATCTGGACACTGTATCTTTTGGTCAAGTTAGAGAGCGTGGTTGAGATCCAGGAGGCAGTGAATGAAGAAGTAAGTAGTGGCGAAGAGTGGAGGACAGAGAATGAAGATGTGAGGACGGGGGCTAGGGGAGAGTTGAAGGTGTGTGGAGGGATGCAACATCAGCTTTCTTGAAGGGGACCGAGAGCATCAGACCAAGAACATGGCAGAAATTTCCAGTGGCCTACCATTGGCTCCGCCAGAGGAAATGAAAGAGAAAATGGATGTTAGGGAGGAGCACAAAGCTGGGAACCAACCAGCTGTTATCTGGGTGGCTTAAATGGGCAAGAGAAGAAGAGTAAAGGTGTGTGTGTGTGTGTGTGTGTGTGTGTGTGTGTGTGGTGATGTGTGTTGGGGGTCAATGGTGGAAATTTAAGGAAATTGGAAGGGCATGGTTATTAGACAGGCTTATTAAAAGGGTGGCAGGTGACATCTGACCAGAGGGGTGAGAGGCACTGGGATGGGGACAGAAAGACTCCTGGCAGGGGGTAAAGGTCTGCTTGGATGCCCAGCAAGTGAACACTCGGCAGGCACTCCATGGAAAGCCTGGAGAAAGGCTGACTGGCTTTATCATGTGAGGGAGAGGGTTGGAGGCAGGTAAAACAGTGAAGAGATGAACACGAAGGAAGAGGAGGGGAGTCTGGGAAGGGAGACCAAAAAAGCAGATCCGAGAGGTGAGACAGTAGAATAGGATGGGATGGAAGGCGAAGAAACACAAACAGGTGTGAGGGGAGGGCGTGGTGATGGGTGGAAACCAGGTCCTTCTTAGCCTCCCCGTAGACAGACAGCCTCGGCTTTGGAAGTGGGTCTGATTCAGTCCTGTACACCTGAGCAGGGACTAATAATGCCTTGGATACTAGAAGGGGAGATAATGGGTGGGGAGGGGAGTTTCAGCTTGGAAGAGGCTGAGTTGCTCATTTGATTTTGCACTTTGTTCTCTTTTAGCTTGGCCATTTTCCAGTTGGGCTGCTCCTTCCTTTTCTTTCTCAGCTCTTGCCACTCGGCTCTGTGTGAGCTGGGAACTGTTAGGGGCACCCATCTCTGCCCTCAGGAAATGCTTCTGGGGTGAAATGTGATAGCACTTGGTTTTATTGCTTACTCCTTTGTGCCGACTCCTCCAGTCCAAAGACTAAAATAACTTAGCAGATTTTATTTCAGCTAGAAGCAAAATCCATGTCTGGTTGGTAGCCATCCAGACTAAAAGACCCACCTGGTTTGAACTGCCACCAGGGTCTAGGGCTAATATTTGGAATTACTGGGCTAGTTGAGGACTGGAATGGATCTCTTGGCTTGGTTCTCTCTCCAAGCAATTCTGACACTGCAGAATCACTTGGGGCGGTGTTGGAAGTGATGATGTGTGCATGAAGCAGTGTCTTTTTGACCTCAGGGCAAATGGGGCATTGGTTGGGGTTTTCTGTGATTGCAACTAGTCCTATACCTTAGAACTGCTCATTTCCACTTAGGTGACAGGAAGACAGATTGCATCATAAAAGTCCTTCTTGGGTATTGTAATAGTGAAAAGATTCAGTTTGATTTCGAAGTGTAGGAGAAAAAAGAAAATTTTGCTAACATCCCGTTTTGCCTACTATGCCACCTAGGAATTGAAAATCCAGCTGTGCGCTCTCTGTTTCTTTGTCATTCAGTTGCCCAGAAGCAATTGACCTGCCCTTTTCCTAGCTGATTTCATGCTGCTGATGCTCAAGGCCCAGGTGACACTAGTTGCACATAGCCATAGGCTCATTAGCATGGCAATTAGTTCGTTGTTTTCTTTCTTTTGTTTTATTTTTAATTCATTTCATTTCCACCACCCCCTTAATTTTAATCTTTTCTTTTTAGGTAGTTGTCCTGGGCTGTTGTTTTTTGTTTTATCTTTCGTTGCCTTTCCCTCTGCAGTCAATTCTATGACCCGGGGACTCCAGCATCCTTCAAGCAAGCCATTTCCGAAGAAGGTGAAAAGAAGCAATGATGACTTGCACCTCCTCTTCCTTCTTCACCTCCTTCTCTTCCTCTTCCCTTGCCTGGCCCCTTCCTACGCGTGTGTTTCAGTCAACACAGGAGCCTGGATTGTGGCAAACCTCCAGCGCAACTCACCTCAGCCCAGAGAAGCCTCGGGAATGGTTTAAGTTTGTGCAATAAGAAGATTTTTTTTTTTTTTTTAAATTCTTCATTACATTTTCTTTAAACATGAGAAAGTACCCAGGTTAGACTGGAATTGCCTGGAATTGTTCTACAATAGAAATAACTGAAAACAAACTGATGGAAAAAAAAAAAAGAGTTAACTATTTTATTTATTTCAATATTTAAAAGGAAAAAGTGCTGATATGGCACAGTATTTTTGTTTAAAGTACCTTCCACTTCAAAAGTTAAAAGCAATTTTGTGAAGACATGAAGTCAAGAGTACTTAATGTAAAATAAAGACTGCATATAACTCTAGGGAAAAATACCCCACATTTTGAATAAGAAAATAAAGATCAACTCTGCTCTCAGGCTTTTTAAAAAGCCATTCGTGTATGTGCGTTAGGTATTTTTATTTCTGCGAGTTGGATGTGGTAAGTGAGGAGTGATCAGTTATTTTTCCTTCTTCAAAAGTCTGTTGAAGTGTTGGTGATGTTCGATGATTGTGTTAAGACTTGACTGACATAAATTAGCCACAAAGGCTATCAGCAGTCTTTCCAAGCCTTCCACTCCCCTGCCTCCTGCCCCCCAAAATACCTCTCTCCCCTCACCCAGGCAAGCCCTGTTTGTCTGAATGCCAGGCAGGCTGCCTCCTGGTTATCATGTTTGACAAGGCCTAGTTCTGAAAGGAATTCCATCTAGTGATTAAATATATCTCTGCGAGTTCAACAGATTCAAATACAGCTTTGTTTAAAATAATGAAGTAAAGCAAGAGAAAAAAAAGACAACAAAAAGCATCAGCTGAGATGATACTAATTTGGTCACCAAACAGCTCCTAGAGGAGACTTGCAAAGGGAGCCTTCAGTGGAGCTGGCTGGGGCCTGAGATTCTGGAGTGTCCCCATGGGCACGGAAGGCCAGCCCGAATGATGGAAACTTCAGATTTAGTTGCTGGTGGGGTAAAAGAGAAAGGCAAGTGTTCTGCCATGTCCTTTTATGGCCATGCTGGTAGAAGTGAATGTTGTAGCCTACGAGATATAATTCAGCATTGTGTCTCTGGCCTAGTGAAGGAGCTGGGTTGATTGGCTTGGGCACTGGGTTTTACTCCAGGTCTTTAACATGCCCATGTGCTTGGGTTTCCTTCACTTGTAAGCAGAGTCATATTCAGTCTCATGCTGGATATTCTTGTCAGCAGAACTTCTTTGAGTGGCAGTGTTACTGAAATGGTTCTGAGCCTGAGAATCTCTCTTTTGCCTGTAAAGGAGAGATTGATTGGACACCAACGTCCTGCCAGCCCTTTTAGGTCTCATTCAAGGCCAGTCCCTGGGGAATCACTAAGAATGTCTTTATATCATTTTGTAGCCCTTTATTGTGACATTTTCTGATAGAAAATGTCCCTTGTCAAAATGCTAATAATTATAATAATAATTCGCTCTCCAACCAACTCCCACAAGTTTTAACATCTATAGAATTGTGATAAAGCTTTGCATAATGTAGGGTTTGTATCAAGTTTGTGTAAGTTTTTGTTAAATAAAAGTCTGTTTCTAATGCTTCTATAGCATCTCTGTAAATTTTGCTTTACCAACCTCTGAGTTCAACTTGCATGTAGTCCTAGAGAAGGGACACCTGAAAGGGTTCTGCCCACTCGCTCGCCTGGGATTTGTTGAACTCTTGTGTTCTATTTAGAAGCATAATCTAGAACAGTGGTTGGCACTGGCTCGGCTGATAGGTGGTGGCATGGAAAATGAACAGTGCCCAGGGTTGGTGCCAGCATCTGCTCTCTGAGTTCAGAGATGCTGTCACCCGCCCACCATCACCATGGCCATCATTATTACCCTCTCCATGGTCCAAACAGATGTATGTACAGACCTAACATACCTGTTTGATGTTGCTGTCACACACCAGTGCCAGGAGTAGTTTTGCACAAAAATGCAAGGGTTGGTGCGTGCTTGGAAACCGCTGGAGGTTAACGTTTCCATTGCCTCAAAGATGCTCTTGCTGTCGCTTCTTTAAGCAGCCAGTTGGTGCGGCTGTCAGCCAGGCCCCTATGGTAGGCTGTTCCCTGTGTGTGGAGGTGGGCATTCTTCTCTGATGACTCCTCTAGGTCAGATAAAACTAGACCAGCCGTTCAGGCGAGGTCTCGCCCTTAGGACATCGCCAGCCCATGTTGGGGCCAGGTGGAAAGGGAAGGCGTCCTTGTGATGCTGCTGCTGTTGTGCTCTGTCTTCTTTTGTGACATTCATTATGGACTTAGTAAGTCTCCCTAGAAGTTTTCTTTAATATACTCTCGTTAGGCCTTTTTTTAAAATTGTGGTAAAATACACATTACATAAAATTGATCATTTTAATCATTTTTAAATGTACAGTTCAGAGGCACTAAGTACATTTGCAATGGTGTGCAAACATCCATCTCCAGAACTTTTTCATATTCTCCAGTTTAAACTCTGTATCCATTCCTCCAGAACTTTTGTTATTTCAATTTGTCTTTAAAGTATTTTATGTCTCATATGCGTCTTACTTCAGAAGATACTTGTAAAAGAGGCAGACCGAATTTTATGCAAAGCCTACTCACTTGGTGCAGGATGTTTTCTTGTTTTGTTTTGTTTGGTTGGGTTGGGGAGGAGGTTATTCTGAATAAGCAGTTTATTTTTCTTATGATTTATGAAGAGGTCTGCAAAGTTTTCCCCTAAAGGCCTAAATAGTAAATACAAAGGCTTCATAATACAGACATCTGTTGCAACTGCTCAGCTCTGAGGTTGTAGCATGGAAGTAGCCATAGACAGTATATAAATTAATGGGCATGCCTGTGCTCCAATAAAACTTTATTTACAAAATAGGCAGTTGGCCAGATTTGGCCTGGGGGCCATAATTTTGCTAATTTCTGATTTAGAAATAAAGAGTATTATACTGTTAAATTGGGAATAGTATTTAAGACATTTTTAAAGTCTTAGGACTAAGGGAAGAGAAGAATTTCACATCACCAGGTGAAGGTCTAGAGGTGCATTTCATGATGAGTAATATAAGTTGTATTGAAGCCTATATTCAAAAACATTTCAGAGCCAAAAAATTCCACCACAAAATTTTAGAAAGCTGTCTCTTTGGTTTTCTAGTTTGGGTGCTGAGTCAAAACTACAATAGTATAATGCTTACCAAAAGGATCTATAAATAACCCAGCCAGTCTATGTGCTAGCCATATGCAATAGTAACTCTGAGGACATGCTGACTAATACTGTTCATCTCTAGCAGCTTACGTATGAAATGAGGCCAACTTTAAAATAGTTGAGTTCATGCAAATGAATCCTATGGGCTAAGTGAATGTAGACAATAGAATTTTATTAGTATGAAATAAATGATAAAGGACGTTTAGTGGAGCCCAACTTGGGAGGTGTGGACTTGTGGCAGTTAAAGAAATGCGCTCTTTCCGATGACTGCTGATTCTTCAATGGCTGTGGCTCCCTGAAATTTTAATTATGGGGTGTTGATGATGTTGCTGAGATATATTTCTTCCTAAGAACTAGGATGCTTGTGAGCATATTCAGAATCAGGATTTCCCTAACTCCTTACCTCATATCACCAAAAAACCGATAAGAAATAATTTTCCTCCATGGATGATGAAGAAGATTCCTGATACCAGACATACTACTGAATTGAAACCTTCTTACAAATTGGAAGGGTGGCCTATGAACTACTCATGCTAGATGGCAGCAGCTGTGCCAAATTTATCAAAGATATCCTCTTTAGCCATTCTAGATGATGCTCAATTGTTTGGAGAGGTTTAGTAACTTTTCAGATCTCAGGGTACCCTTGATTGCTAAGTTCATTGAGTTACCTCTAAGTTTTCTTAAAAGAGGCAGGGGTTGGAATTAGGATACTAGTCTGCTCCATTTGCTCCAAGAACCTGAGGTGCCCAGATGTCAGTTTTTGGGCATAGATTAGAAGGAGAAAGGTACTTCAGACCAAAATTTAGAAAATCTTGTTTTGTAATTTACATAAATCTGGTGCGAGTAGCACAGTCCCTTGGTCACCTGACCTTTCTTTTGCACCAGAATAGAAAATACTTTGTTGAGAGGTGATAACAGTTGTCATCAATGGCTTAGCACTGATCTGATAGATACAATGATGTTGACTGTGCTCTTAGTGACCACCTGGCAAGACATAATCATAGCCAACATGGGTCTGGAAGTCCTAGTGGAACACTAGCTGAAGGAGTACTGTATTACATATTTTTAAGTAAGCATGATAGCAAGCTGTGTTATATTGGGAATAATGTGCAAGTGCTGGGAAGTACTTCTTCACTCATATTAAATATTTGATATGACTGTGTTCAAATAGCTGAGAATTATTAACATGTTTAAAGGATGAACAGTAATCTCTTTAAGAAAAGGTTAAAGGATTTGGAGTGTTTAACTTAGGGAAGAGAATTAGAGGTCATGTAATAACCATCATTATGTGTATCATTGAGAAGAAGACACTGACCAGTTGCTTCGGTCTTGAGTGGACAAGAGAAACACCTTCAGGCTTAGAACAAACTGAAGAATAGATCTTTGGATACCAAGAATTTTTGACTTGAACCTGATATGGAACTCACTGATAGGCAAGCATTTCTCCTGCATGGAGTTGGGAGCGTGGGCTAGATGACCTCTTAAGGTCCCGTCTAGCTCTGCAGTACTTTGAATTGCAGCTGGTAGCCTGAGTTAGTGCCTAACTCAGTCACTATGGGATTGATTGGGAGGCATTGGGGCAAATAGTCTCATGAATGCATGTTGTGATCATTAACTAAAACTACATTGTCTACTTGTATTTGTTCATACTGAAGCAAAGTCTCAAGCCTGTATGGGGACTTGCATTGTTTTGATAGTGTGAGACACACACCAGCTTTCAGAAAGTGAATGCAGTGGCAAGAGACATATTCCTTAAGAGAAACACCAAATTATTGTGTGTGATATTGTGTGTGTGTGTGTGTGTGTGTGTGTGTGTGTGAGAGAGAGAGAGAGAGAGAGAGAGAGAGAGAGAGAAACAGCAAGAAGCAACTGAAAAGGGCAGTAAGACCAAAAGTTGAAAATGGTTCTGCTGAAAACTCTACCCGAGTTCCTTTCCAATTCTCATCTCATTGGATTCTACTGCATCTAACATCATCTTTGGTGCCTGGATTTTGTTCTTGTTCATAGGACCTGGATATGATTCTCAGCTTGATTTTGGTTGAATGGCCTCGCTCATATTCATGGTTGTCTACTCCCTTCTCTCCAACTTCGTAGGAGAAGAAAAGTCTTCTTAGAAGACAAAGTTAATTATGTGTGTGTGTGTGTGTATTGTGTGTGTGTATTATTGTGTGTGTGTATTATATTTGGCAAAAATTCTGCTTGGGAAAAGCTGTGATCAGGATTCCGTCTAAATAACTTAGAAAAGAATTCTGATAGAATAATTCTGCTCTGTGTTTGATATAAAGAAGTAGCAAGGATTGTACTATATTTAGTGCGTGAAGTCAGCTTTCTGTGAACCAGAAATATAGAGGTTGGGAATGGAGAGAACTTGTGTAAGAAGGGGTGGAGGCATGTGATGAATTGCTAGCATGGACACTTATGCTGAAACTTCTACTTGGCTGAGCTGTGGGTTCAGAGAGACTGGCAGTTTATAATCTGGAAAACTTCTTTAGTTAAGATAGATTGTTTTGTTTGTTTGTTTGTTTGTTTGTTTGCTTTTTGCTGTAGACATCAACCTTTCGTCTGTAATTGGAAAACAGATCCATACGTTTTGACTACATACTGTTACTTTGTATGATGACCTTCTGATTATTAGTTTGCTTTATGCTACTGAACAATTAATCAAAAATTCATTGACTGTCTTCTATGCTGTAATACTGTGCTAGGTTTTACAGGACATAAAAGAGAAGCAAAGGAGAATTGAAACAACTTCTGGACATACTTTCTATGGACTATTCACCAGCAGATTTCTTATACATGCTAGCTTATTAAAGCTAAAGATCGGCCCTTTCAGGTTAAGATTATTCCCATTTCACAGAAATGGAAATTGAGGCTCAGGGAGAATGAGTTGACAAAGCTAATAGTGGCAGCTAGTAAAGCCTGATTTTTTCCCAAGAGGTGTTCTAGTTCTAAACTCTCTACTACTTAAAACATCTTTTTGTTGTTGCACTTGAGGGGGAGAGACAGGTGGTTAGCATATTATTCAAGACAAGATCATTTATAATTAAATGCCAAGTTGGTGCAAAATGTGAGTGCCAGAGCGCTCAGCAAGGGGAGCTACTGTGCAGGTGGGGAAGTTGTCAGGGAAAGATCAGTAGAATTGGGTGGGCAAAGAGAAGGCAGACCGCTGAAGGCAGCAATGGGAAATTCTTGTGCAAAAACTCAGGGGCAGGTCTGGAGCTAGAGCAGAGATGAGGCTGAATGGGTGTGGGGGTAAGTCATGGGGATCCTGGGCTGTGGGGAGAAGTCATAGGAATATAAATACCACCCACATTGTGGGGCCTGATCCACAACAAAGGAAATAGGAAAGGCAAGAAGTCTGGGCGTCATAAGCTCTTGAGCAGGACAAATGTGATGTTTATGCGAGGACAGCTGACCTAGGCATGTCAAGAAATTTGGGTTCATATACTCTTCCCCCACCAGGCCGCCTCTGACCCTGTCATGGTCATCATGCTTGGTATCAGCTGTTCATCTTGCATAATGTCAAACCTGGCGGTTAATGATGCCATGGACATTTTCCACCAAGTGTTATTCTGAAACCAGAAAAACGACTATTATACTACCTACTGGTTTGCGTTTGGGGAGGAGAGGAGAATATCCTGAGAGGTGGGTTGGCCCCAGAGAGCTTTGTACCTAAGAGGCCAGTTCAAATTTGGGATCAAAATTCATGATCGTTCTCCTAGCCAAGTTAGAGAAAGGGCTTATTTGAAAAAGTAGCTTTTAGACTGAAAGGCGGCTGAATATGGTTGAGGAAAAGCGAGGAAGCCAAGCTCAGACTCTGGCTATTGGCCATGGGTGCAGAAGCTCTTTTTGGTACAATTGGATACACTTAGCTGACTTACACTTTGGTGGGTTCAGGTAGTCCTGAGATGGCACACTCCATCCAAGTCTTCTTGCATCTCTGTCTCCGATGCTCATCAATCCCCACTCCATCTTGTCGATGGGCTCCTCACTGGCCCCTAAGGCTGCAAGAGGTGTAACCATGTATGAGGCATATGGACTGTGAGTCCAGAGATTATGGGCCATCTTTTCCACGATGGCCAAGAACTGTTGATGCTCCCTGATGTGCTAAATAATAGCCACCACACTCTCAAGGTAATCTTCCTAGTTGCCTTGTTAGGCTACTGTCCCACTTAGCAGATGACTAGGCCAACACACAGAAGGGTTAAGTGACTTGGCCAAAGCTACACAGAAGTGGTAGGGCCCAGACTAGACTCCAGCTCTTTCTGATATTTACGTTAGTATATTTGCCAGTGTTTGCTATTTACCTATAATGTTCAATGACAATTGTCTTGGATCAGGCATGGCACAAAGTGGCAGAGCCCTGGACTCAAAAGGTTGTCTGACAGCATAGAATTGAAACCCACAATAGAAATAATACCCACCTTCCCTCTGAGAAAAGGAAAAACAATTGGATGCCAGCCTCTGGATCCACCCCTCTTCCTCTCCAGCCCCCAACATTTATGTAGCACCTGGGACTCATACAGCACTATCTGACCAAATGCTGTCAAAATCCCTTTCCTTCATCTGCCTTCACACTGTAGCGCTGACATAGACCTGGTAGGCCAGCGTTCCAGGCCCGAGTGTTAACTCTGCTTTCAGTGCAATGTCCTTTGACTGTTTGATGCATCCATCTGTATTACCTACAAACTGGCTTAAAATTTTACTGTGTGCCCCCAGAAGACACCCCAGGCCTTCCTCCAGTGGTGCATTAGGTCTGTCACAGGCAGGCCCCCAGTCGATTTTGCCTTGTAGAGGCTGAGAAGGTTGGCTTTAGAAGCAGTCTCTGCTTGGTGATTGGTGCTGGGAGTAAGATCTGAGACAGCAACTTGCCCTCTCTGCTCCCTCTCCGTTAATTTCAGGAAACTCTCTGCAGTGCTAATCACACCTCACTTCTGTTACTTAAAAAGGGAAATATTTGCCTGAAACCAGGCAAATGCACATATCTATTTGATTTCAAAGACTAGTGCTCTTTCCTTTTTAACCATTTTGTCCAAGAGGGGGATCTTCCCCCTCCTCCCTTAAACCAGGGGCTCTGTCTGGGCTTCTCCAACCTCCTCCAGGAAACTTACTTTTCCTATAGTAACGAGTCCTGCTGGCTCCTGGGAGAACCCACTGGTTGGTCAGCACTGTGGGTTCAGCCAGTATGTTAATGAATCCGGGTTTCCCAGCAAGGACAAACTGAGCAGTTACAAAGAGCCAGCTGCCCTGGCTCTCCTGTGCCAGGCAGCTTGCAGGACCATTTTAGGTGACTGTGAGCCTGTCAGGAGCAGGCAGTGCTTCTGCTCACTCCCAGGCTGGGAACTTTTCCTTTCCTGGGACTTCTTTGCCTCTCATTATCTCTCAAGCATCATTTGGTGGACCTGCTTCAAAAGAAATTCAGTCTCCATCTTTGTAAATACTAATGAATCCGACTTGGTGTTAGAAGATCTTGAAAGTTCCAGGGTGCCATTTTGGTGAGAATGTAATTTTTTTTAAATGACTTTTGCCATCACCCTGTCTTCCTGTCTTATCCTCTTTGTCCAAACAGGGAAATGCTTCTTAGAGAGATGCTCTTTAGAGCTGTCCCTTCTTGAAACTTTCCCCTTCCAGGAGACTGTGGAAAAGGGCACTGGGTGCAGAGTATACAGTACCCAGGAATGTTTTGGCCCCAGGGTTTTGATATACATTCATCCAGCAGGCAGGCTCAGGGAGGAGTCAGATGGTGAGGCCCTAGAGGCTCTTTTTTGCTTTGGTATCTGAACAGAAGGAGCAGTCCTAGAGTAGGATGCCACGGTTCCAGACCACCTGGGTCATACACCCAGAGCTCAGTCCACGTTGTGGAAAGGCTAAGGAGACCTGGGTTAGAGTCCCAGGCCTACTGCCACCTTGCCCAGTGGCCCTGAACAAATCACCATACCTTTGGGGGCATCAGTTTCCCCATGTGTTTAAAGAAGAGGTTGGACCAGGTTGGTCCTAGGTTCATTCTAGTGCTGACAGAGGTGCTGAATGGATCAAGTAAGCAATCGTGATGATGCTATCTGGCCAAGAAACTGATTCGCATTCTAATTGCAGCCTTTTGGAAGTTAAGTTTTTAAGCCACTGGAGTCACATCAGTGGTGTCACCATTACAGGGGTCTGTGGAGGGAAGATGGCAGTTTAAATGCCCCCTCCCAACCAGCATGACCACTAAGCATGTCTTGAAGGTAGATGCCTCCTCTGTTCTCTCTCCACCCACCTGTGACTCAGGACTCCCCACTTCATCCACCGCTTCCCCAGATTGAAGAGGCAGATAGAGGACCAGCTGGGTTAGGGTTGGACTGGGCATTTTCTTTATGAGGTTCAGGCACCTGTGGGGTATACCTTGTGGTCAATCATTGGTGTTCCCCAGCTCTGGCCTTCCAGAGGGCAGGCCCCATTTTCTCACAGGCTGGGCCTTTTTCAGATGAAGCTGCATTGGCCCTGGGCGTCGACCTGTCCTAGACTTCTGGTTGCAGAGAAGAGTCCTCAGGGCTGACCTCGTGGAGGAGGGAACAGAGGTAGATCTCAGAGCTCCCTGGGGACCGTGGTGGCCTGAGGCTCTGGACTCCCAGTTGTGTGCTCTCTTCCTCACCCGGCCTCCTTCTCCAACTACCCACTTATGCAGGTTCTGTCTCCTGCTTTGGTTTCAAGGAGCTACTGAACTGCTTTGCCTTTTCAACCGTTCCAATTCCTCACCTTTAACTCTGCGAGGGAGGGGTTTGGAGGTGGCCTTAACCTAGTTTTGCCCTGGGATAATTCGGGGAGTGCCTTTAATCCAGGATCCTAGATTAGCTTCTAGGGCTTCCAGGGCAGTTTCCTCAAGTCCTCACTCCACCCTGCTGAGTTTTCAAGGGCAGCCTGGAGTGTGGACAGGGGACAGTGGGTCATAAAGAGGAAAGCAAGACCTCAGCACAGGTGGGCGGCCCTCTGACCTGCTGCATGGTCAGAAGGCCCAGTGCTCTCTGGCAGGCTGCTCATCGGCCCCTCGGCCTGTGTGTGTCAGGAAAAGGGCCTTTTCTTGTGGTCGAGTGGTATGGTGGTTACTCGCATGGATGTTAGGATAAGATGTAGGTTTACATCCTGCCTCTGCCACCCCATTGCTAGGTCGTCTCAAGCAAGTTTTTTCACTGCTCTGAATTAAATGGAGACAGTGACACTCAAGTCATAGATCATTTTAAGAATCAAATGAGGAACTATGTTCAAAGTGCCTAGCACCCTGGACATGCCTTAATAAGTTGTAGCTATTAGTAATAATAATACTAATACCCTTCTAAAGAAGACTCAGAGAATTGAGTTTCTGCATCTTTTTAAGAATTTTTTGTGTCTCTCGAATAAGCAAGGACCAAAATCTTTATCTTGAGTACTTATTTCATTCTCTTACCCATTCCTTCTAGCTTCTTTCTTTGTCTTCCTCCTTCCTCCCTCAGAGCTTTCCCCAGATTTGCTAATTCCTCTTCACACTTTATCTCTCCTCTCTGTTCTCATGATCCATTGGCCTCTGATGAACTCTTTTCTTTACTTATTCATGATCCAAGGTGCATCCTGGCAGTTCTAAAAGCTGATGCCATCCAGCTACTTTTCTCCTTGCTGTGAATTCTACCTCCCGCTCCATGAAGATACTATGGCTCCCCAACCAAAGGCTCCCCTCCTGGCTGCAGGGTCCCCACCACCCCCTTGAGATGGGAATTTCACTCTCTCGAATCTTTCTTACTTTCTGTTCTTTGGGTTCCCAACCACCATGACAAGTGGATTTGTGAGTCTGGAACTCAGCGGAGAGGTCTGTGTTGGAGAGATCAACTTGGGAGTTAAAAGTATGTAAATCATATTTAGGGGAAATGATTCTTACTAGATAAAAAGAGGAATCTGGAGTAAGAGAGAAGGGGAAGGTCCATCAAAGGAGACTGAGAAGGGTCAGTCAGGGAGGAGGAGGCAGGAGGACAGGTGAATGTATGGAGGAGAGAGTGTATGGAAAAGGAGAGTAGAATGCACTGGCTCTTTCAAGGAGTTGTGCTAAAAAGATAAGCAGGAATTGGGCCCTCGATGGAGGGGGATACTCAGTCAGGAAGGGTCTTTTCGAAAGACAGAAACTCTTACAGCATATTTGTATGCTGGCAGAATGGTCATTGAGAGCACGGGTTGGAGGTATTGATGACGCAAGAGGAACAAAATTCTCGGAGAGGTGTGAGAAGGGGGATGCAGGCACAGGTCGGGGATTGGCTTTGGGTAGGAGCTGAGAGAGTTCGTTCCTGGTAATAGGAGGGAGACAAGTGTAGGAACACAGATGCAGAGAGATAGGGGAATACGCGTGGTGAAAATGAGATAGTTTTATTCTGATTATATAGGGAGAGGATGAGGAAAGGATGTGAGGTGTGGGAGATTGGAGAAGATGGAGAGAGGTGGGAGAATGATTTGACTGGGGAAATATGGGAGCACTCCCAAGATTTGTGGTCATCGTTTAAATGGAGACTGGTCAGCACAGTGGTGTGTTTTTCTCTGCTTTGCAGGCACAGAGTTGGAGGAGTTGGGGTAAGTAGGAAAGAGAGAGCGACAGGAGGCAGATATGTGCAAGAATGTGATTTTAGGGATGGATATGGAGTCTGTGGATGTGAGTGCACAAGAGGCGGTGACGGAGAGCGGGGTACGTGGTGAGAGGTGGTGGAGTTAGTGAGCTAGAGCTTCCAACGCGATTAAAGAATTGACGGTATCCTTAATAAGTTAAGACCGAGCTGGCTATTGCTAGCTGTCCTCTTTTTATTTTGGCTCAAATATATACCTCTTAAAATAGTTGAATAGATACTAAAACAGAAAATGGCAAAAAGCAGTGCTCGTTCTGGAACAGTTTCATTCATTCGTCATTTAATGAGTGCAACTTAATTAGGTTGCAGAGATATTCAATGGTTCATGATGACACAATCGGAAGCAATGTCTTAAATCTTTCCTACCTCCCTCAGCCAGTTCCACAAACACTAGGATGGACATTTGAGTATGTTTTTATTGATACAAAGGAAATAGTCTATGAGTTAGTTGTCTAAAGGACCTTATCTTGGGAAGAGAGCAGATGTTGCCTGTCTCAAGCTGCTGAAAGGAAGCAAAGGCCTCCTGTTTATGCAGAAGATCCACAGGTCTCTGGCAAATAGAATTGCTATCGGGAAGACAGCATTTGTCTGGACACTGGCCAGTATGAATTGATGTCCTCTGCATTCAACAATCACAGGACTGTCTAAAACACTTAAGAGTATGTTGACAATAGGCTATGAGGTTAAGAGAAATACAGAATTTCTGGGAATGAGAACAGAGATTTGTTTCTTGGTGCCAAACAAAGCAGAAGAGTGGTAAAAATCTTGCCTTTTTTTTTTTTTTAAGTGTTTTCCAGTTCAACAAAACAGTAGCACATACCCTATTGTTGTGATCCTCACAATAAAAGGATGTGGTGGGTAGGAAAGGTTTTGGAGCCCTCATTTGACCAAGATGGACTCAGAGTCAGAGTGGCTGGTGGACTGCCCGAGGTCCCACATGCAGGAGCCTTGAGGAGAGTCTGGGAGCCAGAGAGTCACCAAGTGGGGCCCAAAGACCCTTGCATCAGGGTCACCTTAGGACATTAGCTAAATGGGCAGGTTCCCACCTACTCTAGGCCTGGGGATCTGCAAGTTTTATTCATTTCCCCTGGGGATTCTTTTGTGTTCAAGTTCAGAAGCTACCGAGTCACCAGAATAGTGCTTCCGTGGCCTGGGAAAATGAGAAGACCAGAGACTGATAATTTTTGAGGTCCTGTTCGCCAAAGGAAAAAGAAAAATTTCCTCTTGAGTCAAGGAGAGTGAAAGAGATGGCTGCTGGGATGTGTGTTGAAGGAAGAAGAGTAGAAAGGTCTTCATGGGGATCGAGAGGCTAAGTAGAGTGGGCATTGGTGGGTAAGAACCTTAACAGGGGAACCTGATTTAGATCAGCCCATGTGGGACCTTGACCTCAGAGCAACTTCAGACTTGCCGTACTGGTTCCAGCCATGAAACTCTGCCCCTGATAGTGGCCCCAAGGGGCTTCTGAGGGCTGGTCATTCTCGATGTCATTCTTAAAGAAGGTACACTGTGGGTGCCAAGAGCATGCACTGGGTGGGGAATCAAGCAGTTTCCCCAGCCTCTCAGCATTTTGGTTACTTTGTCTGCTCTGGAGAATAGGAAAGGCTTCCCAGAAGTAGGGCCATTTGGGCTGGCCTTGAAGGATGAATAGAAGTTCAAGAGCAGGCAAAGGGCGGAAGTGGTATTTCATTGATTCTTTTATTCATATGTGAATTGATGGATTCACTCATTTGATGAGAGCTGTTTGGTGGAGAGGTCAGATTAGAGAGAAGGCAGACTGAATAGGTATCCCAGAAAGGAAGGGAGTGAAATTAGGGCAGTGCACTTCAAAATTCTTTATGCATGTGAGTCATCCCGGGGGATTTTGTAAAAATGCAGATTCAGATTCCAGAGGTCTGGGGTAGATGTTTCTAGCAAGCTTCCAGGTGCTGCTCATGCTGCTGGTCCATAAACCACACTTTGTTTAGCCAGAATGTAGACAACCTGCTTGACAGGTTTGACTGTGAATGGGAGTCGAGAGGTTGGACAGAGAGATCATTTGTGTGCAAAAGTGTGAAGTGTAAAAAGAGCGGGTGTTTATGTGGGGTGGGCGGGCGGAGAAGGAACATGGCAAGTACTTTTCTGTGTGACTGTTGCACAGGGAGAAGTGGTGATTGGATCAATGGCTGTGAAAGATGAATCTGCAAAGGGCAGCTATGACCAGACAGTAAAGAGGCTTGTGATGCTAAGGAGCTTACTTCCTGCTGAGGGCAATGAGAGAAATGGGAATTACTTAAGGAGTGAGTTGATACCTCATAAGTGATGACGTAAAGAAAATGTCAACCACTAATTTTTTAGAAAGGGTCTTTCAGATTATTTTCTGCAAAGACAGAAGTATCTGACTAGGAATCCCATCTGTTAGTCAAACCACAAAACAAGGCCACCGTTGGATTTGGGGCCCTAGTTATTTTGATAGGGTTAAGAAAAACACGAGTTAAATATGTATTTGATCAGAGACCTGCTTAAGGTTTGAATCCTTAATTCTCATGTGAGGCTAAGCTTCCAGGTCAGAGGTAACCCGTAGGTTTCTTCTCGGAGGCAAACTCAGAATGGTAAAGGCTGCCTGAGTCCTGTGTTGAGAAGAACCCTAAGGTCTCAGCAATAAGGACTGGAAGAGAATGTTGGCTTGATTACTGATGTCTGCTGTAAGTATGGGTTGGAAGAGTGGCATACGTTTAGCTATCCCTGAAGGGAGGTCGGAGTCCTGGCAATAGATTCCTAATGCTCTCACGCCTATTCCTCAGGTACCTTCATTTCCCTGGTTATGGAATGGAGTTGATCCCTTATCTTGAAGGCCTTTTTGAATCTTCAGACGGTTGTGATGCTGTTGCTTACATTTAAAAAGTACCAGGAAAGGCTCTCCTTCTGCATTACTTTAATATCGATGAGTGTTTTTGTACTGAATAGGCTACATGTCTTAGGGCATCATTTCTATTAAATCTGAAGACAAATGCTGGTAACTGGAAATAGCCATTGATTTGCTTTCTCCTGTAGTATCTCAACTTCCTAATTTATCTAGAGGAAAAAAATAAAGCCCATATACAATCAGCTCCTCTAGCTTTGTAAATAAACAGTGAGATCAATTCTCATTCATGAATTTGTTGCGTAAATATTTGTTTGATCACATAGAAAAATCAGATTAATCTTAGACGACAGTTTGGCTGGTGGAAAATGATCTCTCAGTTGCACTGAGTGGCCAAAGATACAAGTCGAGTCCAGAGCTGGTGGTGGCCCTGGGTTAGTACAAGGCCAGATGGCTCTGGGTTTTGACATCTCTCACGGAGCCCAAGGATACTTCTCTTTCAAGCAGCGTTGGTTCAGCGTGATATTTGTTTCTATTTTGTCGAGGGTGGTGAAGGATATCAGGGACCTCACGGCTCACAGAGCCTGAGCGATAGGCTTCAGGGGAAGCTGGCTGTCACCATCACCATCCTCATTTTCCATTCTCCTGCCATCATAATTTAGAAAGTGAATTAGTGACTTGGAAGAATTGGGGGATAAAAAGGGAAAAGGATCGAAATGAGTGGTGAAACTTTTGGGGGCTTTGGAGTGGGGTTAGGGTTGTAGTTATCTTGACAGTGGTACAGTATGATGATGGCAAAAATCACATAAACGGGGGCCCTTTCTGTCTGCTCTTTTGTTCCTTTCCTAAGTAAGGTGAGTACGGAACATTCCTGTCCTTTCTTGTCTGACAATTTAATGGAGGTGTCCGGGGCGGCTGTGGAATTGGCTTTGGATGCCAAAGGTCTTTTTGTGTTCCTTTCAGAGGTTCCACGGGTAGAGCAGGTGTTGGGCCTTAGGGAGGACCAGGGCAACCAGCTCCATGTGGAAATAACCAGCCCAGCAAGACTGTGTGGGACAGTGAGGTAGGGAGAGGGGAATGACACCTCTTCACTCCAGCCTCTGGCAGAGGAGCTGTGGCCAGTGAGGTCTGGGGACCTCTGTTGAGATTCTCGGGAGTCGAAACCCAATAATGCCACCATCGTCTGCGGACTTCCTTCTGGCAGCTTCCAGGGCCCTTTTGTGTGGGCCAGACTGATTCACTCCTGGGCGATTCTTCCTCAGGGTTTTCCGGGATTAGTCACTGCCAGATGGTGAGGACTTGCTGCCCTGCCTGCCTCCTGCGAGCAAGCCCAGTTTCCTGAGAGACTTTGTTAGGTGCACAGAGAGACCTTAATAACAGGCAGCTAGTCCACCTTTGTGTGGTACAAGTTGAGGAAACTGAGGCCCAAAGAAATCCAGTGACCTGTATTACTATGCTGTAGCCAACTTGTGAATAAAAGGGGAAAATGTTATATCTAATAGCTTACAGTTAGGCTGCACTGAAGTTGGGCCTTTGGATTGGCCATCTTGGGACATGATGTGAGAGACAATAGGCTGGGGTAAAGAGTCCACAGCACTAGAGTGTGAAGGCCTGGGTTCGAGCCCCGACTCACTGCTTGCTGACCGTCTGAGCCATTCTGAGCCTGTTTCCCCACCTATAAATCAGGAGTGTTTATATCTGTCCTGCCTACCTCACAGGATTGTTGTGAGGAATCAGATGAAACCAGTGAGTATAAAAGTACTTACTTAAGAATGTTATGAGTGATTATCATTAAGATATCTCAGCACTTCTTTCCTTAGGCCTCAATACTGACTGTGGGTTGCTGCTCTGCTCATATCAGTTTGTTGAACTTCCAGGAAGTCCCTGACTTTCTACTATGGAGGACTTGTTCTCAGGGACCCAAAAGGAAATCTCATTGGAGGTGGGGGACAGGCTCAGGAAGGTGGAAGGAGGGTGGAGCAGGGTGAGGACGAAGCGGGGGAACAGGGGGCAAGACCAGAAGCCATAGGCGACAGCTTTTTCAGTGGGGAGGGTCCCCTCTGGCCCACACCGTGCAAACAGGTTGGGCCCAGGAAGCTGTGTGTGCACTCTTGTTGCCTTGTGAGGTTTCACACCTATTCACTTCTATTTTTAGTCATCCCCTCACTGTTGCTTAAATTATCTTAGTTTCTACTCTGAGCTCCTTTCAAGAAGATTCATTTAAAAGAAAAATAACAGCCCTCTCTGGAGGAGAGGGAATGAGATAAACTCCCAGACTCCACTTCCACCCTTCATTGTTTATCCCAGGGCTGAGACGCAGCCTAAGCAGGAGTCCTGTCAAACGTCGGGTTTTTCTAGAGCTTTCCCCCCAGACCTCATACTGTTCCTCCTTTGCCACTGTATTTGTTATCTATTGCTGTGTAGCAAATTATCCCCAAATCCATCAGCTTAGAACAACACACATTATTATTTCATAGTTTCTGAGGATCAGGAATCTAGGAATGGCTTAGCTGGTAGTTTTCATGAGATAATAGTTGAGATGTTGGATGGGGCTGCAGTTATCTCAAGGCTTGACTGGGGCTGAAGGAGAGTCACTTCCAAGCTTACTCGCATGCTGTTGCGAGGCCCCAGTTCCTCTTGGGCTGTTGAACTGAGGGCCTCAGTTCTTTGAATCCATTGGCCAGAGACCACTCTGTTTCTTGCCATATGGACCTTTCCATAGAACAGATCACAACACAGCAGCTGGTTTCCTCCATACTAAGCGGGGAGAGAGAGAGAAAGAGAGAGAGAGAGAGAGAGAGAGAGAGAGAGAGAGAGAGAGAGAGAGCGAGCGAGAGCGAGAGAGCGCGCAATCAAAATGGATACCTGAGTGCCTTTTTATAACTTAGTCTCCAATGTTGCAAATCCCCACTCCCTCTTTACTGTATTTGTTATGTCATTAAGTGCTGCCCATATTCAGGGGTTGGGGAACAGCCTCCATCTCTTGAAGAGAGGTGGATTAAAGAATTTGTGGACATTTAAAAAAAGTGCCACAGGCACTAACATTGCTGCCTGGTGATCATTTCCATCCTCCCCTCACATTCAGTCTGACTCGCAATGTTGCTCTCCTGCCTGTGGAACCAACTTCCCTCCTGGATGCGGGATTCCTGGAGAATATGCTGGACTATTGACCAGACTGGAGCTGTGGGAGAAACCTCCACCAGGACCTGTCCCAGCCTTGCAAGCAGGGCTCCGGCACCTAGGACTGAAGAGCTTCCATCCAAGGTCGGAAGGAAAGGCCTGGCTTTCAGAGACTTGATGCTTCTCCTGGAGCAAGCATGGAAACTGATGCTTGCAGGGCTGCTTTGGCATGGAACCTTCACCAGAACATGACCCCTGCTATCAGTAAATGGAATCAGATCAAGGCAATATTCCTAAGACTGTTTTAATTGGCACTTCCAAGCTCGAGTATGATGGAAAAGCCTGTGGAAGGAGAAATAACTTGTGAGATAATCTTATGAGTTCCTCCCTCTACGATGCTGAAACCATCCTATCTGGAGAGGCATGAGGTCCTACTCCTGCATACCACTTAATCCTGTTCTAATCACCAATGACTTGCTCAGGGTAATACGTTCTCTTCAGTTCTTATATTACTGCATCTCTCACTTGATGGTGGTAGCCATCCCTTTTCCCTGGATGCCGCAAGGGACTTTCTCCAGGTTCTCTTCCTTTTGTGACCATATTGTCTCTGTCTGTCTTATTAACTTCTCTTCTCGATGCCTTTTAATGCCTTCAGTTCCAGTAGTTACCCTTTTCCCTCCTTCCAGTGATGACCTTTTTATTTTTCACTCTGTTGTTTCTCCTCGAGTATCTCACCAAGTTCCAAGGCTTCATCTACCGTTCATGCCTGATGATTTCTAAGCCTTTTATTATCTCCAGCCTGGTCCTCTCTTCTGAATATAGACCCATATTTTCTCTTTGGCTCCTGGACGTCTCTACTGAACGCCTCATCTACACACCAAATGCAATGTGCCAAAATTGAATCTATTATTACTCTTTGCAAGCCTGCCATCTCCATCTCAGCTAACAGTGCTGTCATCTACTGTGTGGCCTAACCTTGGAATCTCGGTGTCATTTTTTGACTCCTCGCTTTTGCTCACATCCATGTTCAGGCAGCATGATGTCCTGTTGACCAATTCTACCTCCCAGATATTTCCTACATTTATCCCCACTGTTCCTGGGCTGATTCTGGACTAGTGCCCTCACTGGAACATAAGCTTCACAATAAAAATTCATTGAATAAATAGGTATTGTAACTGGTCTTCCTGCCTACCCTCTCCCCTACCATCAGTCATCTCTCTAAAACATGAGTACAAGGAAATCAGGTCCTTGCTTAAAAAACTCTGAGGATTCCTCACTGCTTACAGAGTCCAATTCGGATCTTTATGTTTGCATAAGGGACCCTTCACAGTCTTTCTCCTTACTTTTATAGCATCATCTTTTGCTACTTCCCTTCCCCCTTGCTCTCCTTGAGCTACTCCGCTTTGCCTGAATGAATCATGTCCTTAATTTCCTGCAATTTCCTCTCCATGTAATTCTTTTCCCTCTTTTTTTCACTTAGAAAATTCCTATTCATCCTTCAAGGCCCAGCTCAACTGCTACCTCTTCTCAGTAGCTTTCCCCAAGCTCTGCACTATTTATTCCTTCTCCATCTGTAAGCACTTTATTCATTCTCCTATTATAGCATGTATTACATTGTCTTATAGTCACTTTAAAAAAATATAACCTATAATAGTTATCTCTTTCTGCATAACAAATGACTCCAAAATGTAACAGCTTAAAACAATAAACATATATTATTTCATAGTTTCTATGTGTCAGGATGTATGGTTTAGGTGTGATTTAGTTGAGTACCTCTGGATCAAGGTCTCTCATAAAGTCGTAGTTAAGTTGTTATCCAAGGCTGTGGTCTCATCTGAAGGCTCGACTGGGAGAGGATCCAATTCCGATCTCATTCACATGGTTTTTGGCAGGATTAATTCCCAAATTGTTGGACTGAGGCCTCCTTTTATTTGTTGCCATATGGACTTCTCCATAGAGAATCTCTTAACACAACAACTGGCTTCCCTTAGAGCAAGTGAACAAGAAAGCATAATAGAGAGTGCTGAAGATGAAAGCCAGTCTTTCATAACATCCCATCACTTCTATCATATTATACTTGCTAGAGGTGAGTCAATAAGTCCAGCCTATGCTCAAGGGGAGAGAATTACACAAGCTTATGAATAGCAGCCGAGGGGGATCATTGGTGGCCATCTCAGAGGCTTGCCTATTGTACCTCCTAAACTCGAGTTCCTCAAGGCCAGATCCATGTCTCATTTATCTTTGAAACCTCAGCACCTAGTCTAGTTCCTGGCAGTTAGTAGGTGCTCGGTGAATTTAACAGAATTGTTTTTGTATAAAAACCCAATCGCAAGTAAACTGAAAAGTCAGAACCCTCAAAATTAGACTAAAATACACTTTAAAAAATAAAATGTAAAACCAAGTGTTTAAGTGTTATGGACACCCTGCTAGTCCTTTACTTCTAGGCACTTCTATGATTGCTTCCCAGTCTCATACAGAAAAGCAAGAAAATCTTTTGTTTCTTGTGACTTGGTACAACTCAGAAATATTTTCAAATGGAAAAAAAATGGAAATACCATCTCAGACAACTCAATAACTTAAACCACCCATGAATCCATCTCCCCACATGGAAGATCAGCAGTTGGAGGATCCTAGGCCATTAAGGATTGACTAATCACTGCTCTTTTCCACCAGCTACCCATCAATTACACCATAAAGCTCTCCAGAAACAGAAGGGAAAGCACAGGGATTATAGGGTCTCCAATCTGAGCAACAGTTTCTTCTTCAGGCTCACTTTTCTAAAGAAAACCCAGATCGTTTAGCCTAGGCCCATGGCTAGATGCTCCTGATGTGCACAGAGGCCTGAAATGCACAGCCAATGTCAAGGATTCACATCTGATATTGATGTTGGGCCCTGGACAGTGATTTAGGTTGACTTCCACATACTGCGGCAGGGCAGTCATCACTTTGGCAGATGGTTGCCTATGATCTACATTTTCAGCTAAAGATTTAAAAGTAGAGTCAACCTAAGTTGCTCATATCGGTGACTCTCTGTCTGACTAGCAGTATCTGCTCACTATCACATGACCAGCTCAACCCAGATCTGATATTCCACATAGATGAAACCTCACCCAAGACCTGCCTCTGCCTGCAGAATTATTGACAGCCCATCTGTTCAGTCCAACTTATTGTCTAGGGGTGAATTTAGGTGCTTTAGGTTTCTAGATTTCTTTTGCTTCCTGTCATGGTACTGGACTAGAACTGAGCTCGTCTGGTGGAAAAGTTGAGATGAATTCTAGCGGTACTAACTGTTTAATTTTGAAATCTTCTTAGTTTTTTTCACTTGCATTTTAGCTGGCAAATTTTAGAAGTCTTGTTTATCCCACCAACCAGATGGGCAATTTAGGATCAGTAGTATCTCTAAAGTACTGTTTATTGGTAGCATGGAAAGAGCCACAGCTTTGTAGATAGTAGATGCTTATGCTTTCACTTAGTGTTTTAGAAATCTAATGCTCAGAGGGGCAAAGGACTTGTCTAAGGGACTCGATGCTGCAATAGATTCAAATTGTGGTATTTGCTCCCTGGGGACAAGGTTTGGGTTTTCTCACTGCTGCATTCCCAGTGCCTAGAAGAGTGCCTGCTACATTTATTTATTCAACAAATACTGCTGAGAGAATGAGTAAATGAATAAATTATCCTTGGTCCTCAGCTGCAGTGACTAATTAGGGGCTCTGGAATCATTACTATGGCCCTTGACATCTTTCTAGTGCTCTGCCTTAACCCCAACCTGGGCCAGTCAGGTAAATCATAAAAGTCAAGGTCAAGGCTGTTCCATCCCATTGCTTCACTTTAAGAGCAACAACCACCATGCCTTCAAGTTTACAGACGAGACTCTATCTTGGACCATACTTGACCGTGAAAACTTGGGGTATTTCTAGGGCCATTTGAGAATGGCGCATGAGCCCTTAGCTATTTAGCCCATTAAAAGTGCCCCTAACACTCTTGCATGGATGCTCTTTGTATGGTTATTAATGATAATGATTGGTGTGACGACCTCTATGGACTGCCTCCTGCATGGTACCTGGGTTCCCTGGAGTTTGACAGCTTGAAGGAAGATAACAGACCTCTAAGAGGAGTTGAATTTGCTGCATAGTTAAGTGTTTTTCCTAAGCGAAAGCAGTCATGGCCAACACCAAAATTTATTTTTAACACATTTTTGTTCGTTTGGTCCTTATCCTTTCAATGCTATTTCTCTTCAATGTCCTCTTTGAAGTACATTAAATATGACAACAAAAAAAGGAGCCATGCGAGTGCCTCTGGGGTGCCACTGTGGTCATTGATTTTCAGATATCTTAGCATTAGAAGTAACACCTGGGGCAGATGAGAGGTGGGCCCGCGGATCACTGCAGAAGGTTTACAAAGCAGGCTTGAAAATTAATCCCAGTGAAGAAGCAGTGCCTGGTTAACATACTGGTCATAATACATATGTACAGAGGTTGAATTCTTTGTTTTCAATTAGAGTTGACATTCGATATTATTTTATCTTAGTTTCAGGTGTAGAGGTTGAATTCTTGATTGCTTAGAATTGGTTCACCCCTTTACATAGTAAGTATAATGACTGCATCTCATTCCTTCCACCTGACAAGCTGAGTCTCAAAGTGAGATGGGAGGAGAGAGAAAGTGAGAGAGTGTGAGAGAGAGAGAAAATTAGAATGAATGGATCTGATCGAATGAGATGGCTTCCCAAAGTGAGCTAGTAATAGTTTTTTCTCCTCAAATTACTCTTTAGCATGGATGATTCAGATTTGACTGCACTTTGCATAAATTCTCTAGCTAAAGCTTCTTATACATTTTTGCAATATGTAAATATTAGAATTTGTATGTGTGTATGAATATAGAGAACTGTTAGAAATTTGGGCCAAATTATTTTCTAATGAATGACCATGGGGACTTGTTTTTGGTGCTGTTTCAGATTGGAATTGATCCTATGTATTTTATATAATATAATTTCTATAAACCAGGCATCAGACCAAGGAGCACAATTTGAGTTTTGTACTTTCTTGCCTGAGAACCATGGATATGTAGATTCTCCTTTCCTGAGAAATTAGTTTTTAAGAGCTCAACATTGATAAATAAAGTAATAAAATATAATTAGGTGTTTATAATTTAACAGTGAATAAATAATAGACCATGATAGTTCCACAGTTATTTGTATCTTTTTTATTTATATTTTTAGCACATACCTATTAAGATAATGCATTTTTTTCCTGGAGCTCTAATTTAATCAGTGATGTGGCTTAGCCTAGTCCAAATTAAATATTGGCAATAATAAAATAAAAAACTCTTTTAATAAGGACCATAATATAAGAGACACATGTCATAGCAGTTTGTATACTTCTTTTTGCCCAGGGTTTGTTGAAAATGAACTGTTTTTCTCTCATTGTACTGAATATCTATAGAGTGACACTAATGTGAATTTAATCAACAAGGGCAGATATTTTTGCCCCTAAAAGGTTGGAAATATCCATGTGTGTGGGCAATTGTGTATGAGCATCTGTGGAAGTAGGCAGCCGTGAATATGAAACTAACACTGATTTTGCCTGGGTATTTATCTGTGTGCCTTCTCACTCGAATACCACAAAATCCCACTTGCTCTCCCAGGAATATTCTCAGCATCTATGCACATGGGTTCTGAAAAGACACGAGATGTGTCCTTCAAGTGGTGAGGGGGCAATCGCTGCTTTCAGACGCCTCGTTTCTCTTTTTCACTGAGTCCAGCAGACACTAGCATATGATACCAGTCATACACACCAGCCTCATGGACAGTCTTCTCCCTTCTGAGAAGCTTCTCACACCCCATTGGTTTCCCTTTTCTTCCCATCCGCTGACAGAGCACCCTGAAGCCAAATTCCTATTGTCCAGAAGCCCCACCTATAAGTAAGATCAGTTACATTCCCTGTTTCAGCTTTTAGGGAGGATTGAGGTCAGTTATGGGAGGGGTTAGGGCTGGATTAAGAACGCCTCTTTATACCAAGTTCATACTACAGAACCAACTTAACAAGCAGTCGGAAGATTGACTGAACCCCCCTGATTGATAGAATAAATTTGGAGGAACATTTGGGAAGGACTAGATTTTTAATGATCTGGCTAGGATGAATCATGCACACTGCACCACTTTCTAAGTTCATTTTGGTAATTGGAATCTTATAAATGTCCTGTTGAATCATCTCACCCAGGGTGACCTGGGAATGGTTGTTTCCCCTTCACTCTACTGGGCTATTTAAATAGCAATACATGTATTCCTTGCTTTAAGAAAACAGGGACTATAAACAATCTAGATTTTCAAGCAAGTACATTAGAGAATGATAGTTAACTTTACAGAAGAGATTAAGATAGAAATCTTTAAGTAGCAAGTGACTACAAGTAAATTGCTTTACAACAAATGTGCCTCCTTTTTCCTACCACCCTTGATTTGGAAAGACTATCTCTATTATCCTCTTACCTCTAAGGATTTTAAGAGTTAGTTCTAAGCAAAAATAAGGAGTTCTAGCAGTAAAACCTATAAATGTGCTTCTAGCACTTTCTTAGAAACTTCCTTTTGTCCAACAGCCTGCATTATTTCAGTCAGTCCCATGATAGATAGTCTTATTCTTACAGTTTCTCTGGTAAATGGCTTTTCCAGTTTTTGGAGAAAGGCAGCAGACAGCCAACCTGTTACGGTGGTGCAGACGGGAGGATTTAGTTCTAGGCATAGTTTTTGTACCTGCTAATGGCTGGTTGGGTAACTTGGCTTTTGTGTCTTATCCTCTCCGGCATCCCTTACTTTCCTCTCATGCTTGAGTGATGTCTTGAGTTCTGAGCTGAAGGAACCTACAGCCAGAGCTGAGGCTCATCTTAGTCCTACATTTTATGGAAGAAAATTGGGGCAGTAGAGGGGGTGTTCTGTGTGAACCTCATTCCCTTCGTTTGTGTTGGAAGGTCTTTGCAAAAGGCTGATGATTTTCTCAAGACTGAAACACAGTGAAAACCCATGGGACTTTTTTTGGAGACTTCCAACAAGAGTTTCCAAAACCCACTTGTTACTGTTCCTTCATGGTACTGTTCTCTGGTCCAACACTATCCCAGAAAACATCTTCAGAGCTCAGCACAGAGGTTCGAGAGAACTTGAATGTAAAATTGGCTCTCAATATAAATATATATTTAAAGCCTACAGCACCTGGTCTTCCTAGGTGGTCTCCCATTCAAGCACTACCCAGGCCTGACCCTGCTTAGCTTCCGAGATCAGACGGGATCGGGGGTGTTTAGGGTGGCATGGCCGCAGACTTCAATAAATATTTGTGGGGTATTGTTGGTTGCATGGAACACGCACATATCAACCCCCAGCCCCACCCATGGAGGCAGCTCCAGATGCACAGTTGGCTGCTGAGTTCCATGTCCTGCTCTGGAATGTGCTGACCTTCCTTCCTAGGGAAAACGACACTGCTGAAGAGTGTTATTATTAGTAGGGCAGCTTTTGCTCTGATGTGTGGATACTTCTTCACTCTGGGCCTTTATTGAGCAATTGCAAACCCAAAAACGTATGGCAGTCAACAAAGCTGACCTCATCTCTTTCTTGAAATTTCTTCTTTTGGTTGCCGTAACCCTATACTTGCTTGGTTTGAATCTTACCTCTCCAGCCATCTTTTCAGTTTTCTATGTTGGTTCTTTCTTTTGAACTTTAAATAGCTGAGTTCCTCAAAGCTCACTTCTAGACCTTTTTTTTCTCTCTTCTCATCTCTCCTTATCCTTTCTTTTTTTCTCTTTTCCTAAATAATTTCATTAATGCTCATGATTTTAATGACCCTGTATTTAGCAAAAACTCTTAAATTTATGTTTGGTTCATATTTCTCTTTTGAGCTCTAAACCCCTATATTCGACCATTCCATCTGACATTTCTACCAGGATTTTCACAGATTTCCCATATTCAACGTGCTCAAAACAGAGCGAATCCTCCCCCTCCTCCATTTGGTCCCTGTATGCTTATTATATAGCCTTCCTCGTCTGAGTTAGTTTCACTGCAGCTCACCTAGTTCCTTAGGTCAGAAACTTGAGAATGTTTCTCATCATCAATGGGTAAGTCCTGTCAATTACAGCTTTAATATTTCTCAAATCTTTACCTTAGTTTAATCATAATGTCTCCTGGTAGCTACATCAACCTTCCAACTATTTCCCCTGACACGTTCCTCCCAAATTCTTTCCTTAGTAGCTCCTTTCTTCCTCCCTTCCCTCCTGATGATTTAAATTTTTATTTGTGTTTTCCTTATTTAAAAATATCTTTTCGACTTTTTATTTTGAAATAATTATAGCTTCATAGAAAATTATTAAATATATTACAGAAGTCCCATGCACCCTTTATACAGCTTCCCCCACTGGTAACATCTTACACAACTATAGTACAATCAAAAGCAGGCAATTGACATTAATGCAATCACAGAACTTATTCACATTTTATTGGTTTCTACATGCACACACATGTATAATTCTATGCAATCTTATCACATATGAAACCATCATCACAGTAAAGATACAGAACTGCTTCATCATTCCAAAGATCCCTGATGCTAAAGTACTTTTCTTTAAAACACATGATCTAGTTACTGCCTTGCTTAAAACCCTGTAATGATTTTAAAGCTCTGAATCTTTAAATAAAAGCTACGAGCGTAATCTGGCTCCAACTACTCTGCCGGCCGCCTCTTGCCTTTTCCAAAACCCACTTGTTACTGTTCCTTCATGGTACTGTTCTCTGCTCACTAGTCTCTGCTCACTAGTCTCTGCTCACTAGTCTCTGCTCACTAGCTTTTCCCTTCCTTTTAATTTGCCAAGCTCCTCCACTGCTCAGAGCGTCCACGTGTGCTGTTCTCCTCGGTGGGAACCCTCCCAGCTAAATCCTCCTCACCTGCCAGACATTGTCTTTCTCTGGGAATGTTTCCTTGACACCTCAGACTAGGTCGGCTTCTGTGATTTGTTTGCATTATCAATTATGATTTTCCTTCATAGTACCTATCGCACATTTGTAAGTAAATAGATATGTGTATAGTTCATTAATTTGAGTTCTCTCCGACTAGAGGGTTTGTGGTGTCTAGCTCACCACTGTATCTTTTCTATATAGTCCAATGGCTGGTCTAACAGGTGCTCAACAAATACTTGTTCACAAACAAGTTCATGAATAATTAATTATTGGTAGCTCACTAGTTGTGGCTGGGGTGTGACCTGAGACCATGGAACTGGGCAGAGTCAATTTGCTTATATAGATATCTGCTCTATGAACTCATCTTCAGCCTTCCCAAAGATGCCCTATCTGAGAATCCGAGCATCTATGGCCCATACCACTCAGAATCTCAAAGTAGTATTTTCTCTCCTATTCCATACTAGTATTCTCTCTGAGAGATTAGAGTAGGGAACAACCCTGGCCAGTGTTCTTCTTAGATCTTTGAGATGCTTTCAAGAATATCAGGTGAATGTTCATCTAGGCTTTTAATGTCAGGCTTCTTTCTCTGAGTCATTGCCAAGATGTCACTTTGAGAAGGTTACTACTCTAGAGCTATGGGAGTCTGTAAGTTGGATGGCATCTGAGAAGTCCTTGAAAAGTTTTTACATCAGCCTTCTCCTTGATGCTTCCACCTTCTCTTTGCTAAGAGTCCCTCCCAGATCCCCCGTGAATAAGTCATTTCCATCCCCACTCTCACTCAGAGATAACTCAATGTGGTTTGCATTGTTAGAGCCCCAAATTTGAAGGGTCTTTATATTGACCAAATAGTTTTTCCTCCTAATGATCATGATGCAACCAGCTCTCTGAGGAATTAGAAGGGAGGAAATGGGGGCCTCCTACTGTGATGTGGCTTTGCCAAGGGGTGGTGGTACCACTCAGGATCCTGACCATCTCTTGAAGGGCACTAGGTTAGTGAAACTCACTCTAATTGGTGTCCCCTGTCTCTAGTATCCTTCTTTAGAAGCACATAATCCCTTATGCAGAAGAGGCAAAGCAATGCACTATATGGTGGGTTTGGCAGAGTTGGGAGCTCAAGAAGGGTGAACCCCAGCAGTAGGCAAAGCTGTCAATTCTTTTGTGACAGAGTCAGTAATGGGCTTTGCCCTGGATGCTCTGGGCACATTCTTGTGTGATTCACAGCACTGGGAAACCTGGGATCATCATCCAAGTTTCCTTTCCCTGCCAAGTAGAAGGTCAAGGGTCTTCATATTCTATAGGTATAGCTGTCCTCACTGCCAGTGTCTCTCTTTTGGATGAGCTATGGCTGAGAAAAGAGTCCAGCTCTGTAGGCCAAGCCTTAGTGTTGGCCCACTGGGGCTGTGGGCTCTAAGGTCAACAGCTTAATGTCTCTCCCCGATCTTGCTATTGGCTTGGCTAACATAATACTTGAGATGAAGAAAAGAGTTAGAGCCAGCAACCAGCCCTTTTAGGATAGACCTGGCCATTGTGTGCCCTTTGCTGTGATGCTGCACTTTTTGGCCCTCCCTGCCAAGCCACTCACCCCTATGGTGCCTGGTGTTATGCAGAGTGTGGGCTCCTGCTAATCTCCTGGGTATGGTCATGGATGCTTTTGATGACAGTGCGATGCCTTACAGAGCCCCCTAAAAACCTCATATGCTCCCTCTGAACTCCTCCCCTGCTCCCTGAGGCAGTGTGAGCAATGTTGTAGATCAGAAAGCCCAATTCCAAATAAGTTTTATGTGTTGTTCCTGCCATAATTGATGCTGGACCGGGAGATAGTATGGGTGACTCTTACGGTGTTGCCTTGTGCGTGTGCTATGTAATATCTTTTCTCTTTCTCTCTGATCACCATTTTCTGACCTTGTAATTAACTATACCTCTAGGGAGACATGCTCTTAGGGCAGGAGGATTTGGATGGCACCTATCCCTGGTGAAAGGGTTAATGCTTGTCTTTCTCTTTAAACCTTGATCTGATATAACTGGGTAGTGGTATGAGTGTGGGTAGGGCACCATCAGGGCCCCTGGTCTGTTTCCCAATGTATGTTTCTCGTGCCCTCCCTCCAATCTGGGCACAAATGTGTTTTCAGTTAGTGGTCTTGAGGGATGACAAGTCAGACCCTCTGGCCCTAATGCTGCCATTTCTGCTTCCTCTAGGTCACCCGACCTGCCTGCAGTTTACCCTGAACATGACTGAGGCTGTCAAGACCTACAAGTGGCAGTGCATAGAGTGCAAATCTTGCATCCTCTGTGGGACCTCGGAGAATGATGTAAGTTTGGGGCTTCCTTTGCAAAAGGGAGAAATACAAGGAGCTGGGAGTTCTTTGAGGGGTGGAGAGGAAGCCAAGACTCTTGTCACTGGGCTCCTGGGGAAAGTGTCGGTCAAGACCTCCCCTTTCCCTCTGACTCTAGAACATCTGGGACCCTGGTAGCATAGGGACCTTTGTTACCCCCAAGAATAGAATATATAAAAAAGGCAGGATAAATACTTGATCTTTTCCTTTATATATTGCTTTTCAAAATAACAGGGTGATTCCAACACCTATTCATGATTAAAACACTTGAGAAAATAGAAACTGTGAGATACTTTCTTAACATGATAAACTTTTTATACCTTAAAACTAAAACCATTATCTTACTTAATGGGGAAACACTAGAGGCACTTCTACAAGATCAGGAACCAGATAAGGATACTCACTATCTCTACTATTTTCATTATTATTTTAGAGATATTAGCTAATGCAATTAGACAAGAGCTATCAACTAGAAGCATAAGAATGGTAGCAAAGTAGTAAAACTCTTTATTTCATAAACTATAATAGTATATCTGAAAAACCCAAGAGAATCAATGATAAAGCTAACTCAACAGAGGATGCTACATTAAAAGTAGCAGGATATAAAATTACCATACAAAAAATTAATAACCTTCATATACACAAATAATAACCAGTTAGAGGACATAACAGTAGAGAATCTCTACTTCCTATAGCAATAAAGAAGAAATACTTAGAAATAAGCTTAACAGTAAATGTGCAAAACCTATATGAATAAAATTTTAAAACACTTTTGAAAAGATATAGAAGTAGACTTGAGCAAATGTATGTTAAGACATCGTGTGATCTTGAATAGAATGACTCAGCATTATAAAGATGTTAATTCTTCTAAGTTAATTTACAAATTTAATTCAAGCCCAGTAAAAACATCAATAGCTTTTTTTTTTGTGGAATGAGACAAGGTCATACTATAGTTCAAATGGAAAAACAAACATGCAATAATAGCCAAAAAAAAGCATTGAAAAACAACAAATTATGAGAGAAGACTAGCCCTTCCGATGTTAAAACATGTTATAAAGCCTCTCTAATTAAAACAGTATACTAATAGACCAATGGAATAGAATAGGAAACCCATAAATCGAATCAACTACATATGGACATTTCATGTAGAATAAAGGTTGCATCTAAAATTACTGGATCAAAGATGAACATTTTTATGAATGGTACTGGGGACAATAGGGTAACTATTTGGGGAAAGAGAAAATTAGGTCCATATCTCACATAATATGTAAGAACAATCTCCAAATGGACTGGGGATCTGAATATAAAAACTAAAACCATATTAGTACTAGAAGAAACGTGAATAAATTCCTCTTTATTTTAAATATAAAGAAAGATTTTTTGACTCAAAATTCAGAAGCAATAAAAGAAAATATTGATAAATTTGACCACATAAAAATTTACATAGTAAAAGTCACGATAAAGTAAAAGGACAACTGACAAACTGAGAAAAAATATTTGCAGCATATACACAGATAAAGGACCAATATCCCTAATATATAAAAAGCTCTTAAAATTTGAGGGACAAGGGACCAGAAACTTGACAGAGAATGGGAAAGAGACATGAGACAATTCACAAATGATAAAAATGGTCCTTAAACATTAAAAAAGAGCTCAAATCCACTTTAATTAAAGAAGTTCAAATTAAAATAACATGGAGATTCTATTGCTTATAAAATTGAAAAGAAAAAAATTAGAAAGTATTACAATACATTCTGTTGATGAAACTGTGGGAAAACTGTCCCCTTTATCCATTGTCACTGGGACTATAAAGTGGTACAATCCTTATGGAGGGAAATTTAGCAATACCTAACACAACTACTATGCACTTAACCTATTGACTTAGCAATCTCACCTATAGGAATCTACCCTAAAGGTATACTCACAACACTATGAAAATACACATGCATAAGGTTATTCAGGGTTGCATTGTTTATACTTACTTGCAATATATTGGATATGACCAAAATGTTCCTACGCAGAAGAATGGTTGAATAATCATGGTCCAGCCATACAATGGAGTACTATGCAGCTGTTAAAAAAAAATGAGGCAGTTATTTATTAATTAATATGGAGTGATTTTAGGATATATTGTTAAGTGAAAAAAGTTAAGAAAAAGTATCTATATCTGTAGTATGCTACCATTCTTGAAAGAAAGGCATAAAAATATACATACGTCTGTTCACTTGTGGAAAAGGAATACAGGAAGGATAACCAAGAAACTAAAGAGATTGGTTCTCCACAGGAGTGAGTGGGAATGGGTTAGAAAGATTGGGGAAAATGGAGTGGGATAGTGGGGTAAGGGAGGGTGATACTTCTCGGAGAATGCCTTTTTGTATAGCTCTGAATGTTAGAACCAGGTGTTGTTTCACATACCCTATGGTAGATAAATACTGAAAATCGACCAAGATGTTGGGGGAAATGAAAATGGAATATGAACAGTAACCAATGAAATTAACTATAATATAAACAGGCAACATAATCATACTGACGTAACTTAAGTAACTTTGGAAAGTCTTATTTGTGTATTTTAAGACTAAAGACAGAAATAACTATACAAATTTTGTACTCTAGATAGTAAATTTGTTTTTCACTGGCATGTGAGTTAGTCATTCTGAAACTACTTTACATGTATACGGGTCTGAACTAATAACTATATATTGTGAATAATGAAAGTCAGTTTTCTCAATGTCAGAGAAAAAATATTCAAATAAAGGGGGAAAGCTAAACTGAACCTTGTGATGTTGGGTCGGAATAGGGTGTATCAGTATGAATTTGTGATTTTTAATATAATGCGTTATAAATATGTTTACATATATTATGTATCTATAGCTATCTCTAAGTATACATAAATATAGATAGATACCAAAATAAATATATGTGTACGTGTATAACTACATATACATTTCTTTTCCAACTCTGTCGGCTAGGAAGGCCTAGAAACAATGACAACCCAGAAGCAATGATGACTCATAGCTTCTAGATATTGGTTTCTAAATACAGTTGACCCTTGAACAATATGGGAGTTAGGGGTGCCAACCCCCCATGTAGTTGAAAATTTGTGAATAACTTTTGATTCCTCTAAAACTTAAATACTAACAGCCTACTGTTGACTGGAAGCCTTACCAATAACATAAACAGTCTATTAACACATGTTATTATAATCAAGTGAGCTAGAAAAAAGAAAATGTTATTAAGAAAAATTAAAAGGATGAGAAAATACATTTACAGTACTTAATGAAAAAAAGTCCATGTGTAAGTGGACTCATGCAGTTAAAACCTGTGTTGTGCAAGGGTCAACTGCAGCATTCTCCAATAATTGGAACCAGGGATCTTTGGAGAAATGGCTGATGCCAGGGCTGGAGCTGGGAAAATACAAGAGGATCCTGGAGCATCCTATGGTACCAGAAAGTGTGGAAGTGCTCAAAAATTGATAGGGCAAGTCTAAAAAACCCACAAACCATTTGAAGGAACTCCTAATGGCCAGATTTGGGACATTTTGAGTAACAAAGTAAATAATGATAATACTGGATTATAACCCAAAGAACAAAACAAATATCCATACTGATATTTAAATGAATGAATGAATGAATGAATGGAGTATAGGTAAACTCTTCCTTAGAGAAGAATTCCAATTGATAAATGTAGAGAGAAGAAGGAAATCTTCTTCAGGCAAATATCACAGTTACGGCTGTTGTAAGCAGAACCATCAATTAAGGCTAAAGTTAGTGGGCAAAAATATGATGAGAAACAGAATATTTGCATAATCTCAAAGTAGTTCCTCTACCAGGTTACTTATTACTATATTTCAAATGGAAAATCATAATTTACAGTGAAAAAACTGACAGACACTGCCTTAACTATATGATCAAAGTAACATTACTGGTAATAAAAGTATTAGTTTCCCCTGATACAATGCACTGAGACGGGCATAACATCTCTTTCGTAGTTGTTTTGGACAAACTCAAATTAAGTGACATTCCATAAAGTCACTGGCCTGGAGGTCCCTCTCACTCTCTGCCTCTGAGAGGAGACCATGCTCTGTCTGTGGAGTGTTACCTTTTTTCTAATAAACTTCCCTTTTGACTCTAAAAAACCAACCAACCAACCAAAAACAAAAAAAACAAAACAAACAAAAAAAACACTCAAAACTCACTGGCCTGGAGTCTTCAGAAGTGTCAGGGTTATGAAAGACAAATCAAGGAATTGTCCCAGATTCAAGGACATTAAGAAAGCATGACAACTAAAGGCAATGGTGGATCCTGGGAAAAGGGACATAAGTGGGAAAACTGATGAGATTCAAATGAGGTCTGCAGATTAGTCAATGGTATCATGCTAATGGTGATTTCCTGCTTTTCATGGTTGTGCCATGGTAATGTAAGATGTTAACAACAGAGGAAGCTGAGTAAAGTATGTACAGGAACTCTACCATTTTGGTAACTTTTCTTTAAGACTAAAATTATTTCATAATAATGAATTAAAAGATAATGGGAAGTTTTCTAGCATCTTCCAAAGGTGACATGACAAAGTTTTTTTTTAAGTATCTTTATGAACTCAAAGATTTAAACATTTTTATTTGTTTCAGTTCATTACAGTTAAAAATAGGCTCTTCTTTGGCCAGTGGGAACATAATCAGGTTAGATCCCGAGGTTTTTTTGTTTTGTTTTGTTTTTTGTTTTTTGGTTTTTGACTCAGACACACTAAGTCTTCATGATCCCAGTAGTTTGGTAGTTTCCTTGCTTTCCAATATGTAAAAATATTTATTCACTTCAAGCTCCAGATCTGAAATCAGCCATTTCTCCAAGGACTCTGATTCCTTTCAATGGGCAATGATCTTTAGAGAACATGATATGGGAGCTAGGGGTGCTAATTTTTACTGTGTTAGTTATTATTTTGAGGCATTTTCCATGGACAGAGCTAGAAAATACGTTTTGCTTGTCTTAAAGTTAAATACACCATGAATTTATACTGATACCCAGGGTTTTTACTTAACCTCATCAATCTTACATCTATATTTTCATATATATCTCTATGTCAAAATTGTTTCTTTTCAATACTAACATAATCACTCATTTAACACACACGAAGTCTCAGAATACCAATTCCACTATTACCATCAACAATATAATTTCTGAAAAGAAATGTATATTTGCATATTTGCTCTTATTTATGTCCTAAGATATATTCAACTACGGATGTACAGTGAAACTACTTGTCTTAAAGTCACTTGTAATAGTTTCTTTCTTTGTAGTTATGCCATCAATTAATGCATCATTAGATTAATTTGTATAATTTTTCCTTTGTTTTTAGGGATGATTACAATGTGAATTTTGCTTTATGGCTATGTAAAATATTTACTGGTTCCAAAATCAAATCTATAAAATAAACAATATATTCAAAGAAATCTAGCTTCTTTCACACTGTCCTCTTTCACACTATCCTCTCATTCTTTTTCTAGATGACAATTAAAAAAAAAATTACAGTTTATCTTTCCATTCTGTTTCAATGTAAGCACATGTATGCGCACACAAATCCAAAAGAAAATAAACACATTTTTTTTTTAGAAAACAGTAACAGATATACATGTTTTCTTTACCTTTCTTTTCTACTGAATATCCTAGAGAATACTCCACAGCAATATATAGACATAGTCTTCATCTCTTCCTATAGCTGCATAGTTCTTCATTAGTTTATTCAACCAGTCTTTTATTGATGGACATTTGGGTTGATTCTGGTCTTTTGCTTTATAAGTAGTGTCAATGCAGAGGTTTTTTTTTGTTGGCTTGGGAAAGCCTTAGGAGAGGAATCGAGGAGTGAGGCTGATTGGGGAATAGAGATCCTCTCATATAGTCAGGGACATATCCTGCACATCCCAGAATGGGAATCCCATTTTTCTGTAACTGCAGCCATGGGTACATCCTGGCTCTTGGATACTTGGGAGCCAGAGGCCCTTAAATTGTGTTTTTCATGGGGGTTAGCATGAGCTGGGGGTTCTTGGTGGTTTTGACAGGCAATTATCCCAAAAAGCAGATGGAAAAGAAGAAAATATGGTGCTAGACAATGATCAATCCAGGAAAAAAGCTTTTAAACCCACAGGTACATTATTTCCCTATGGGAAAGTTCAATCTAGGGGATTCTACCTTCTTGTATTTCTCGTGTCAGCACTATAGTAGGGCTTATCAGTGTCAGTGTCTTTAGAACATTAGTAATACCGTTTCTGACAAGTCTCTTCATATTTTCTGTCCTCATCCTAACTTGTTTTTCTTCACGTTATCCCTAAATCATATTGTCACATAGCTTACTTCTGCTCTGACAAGCACGGTGCAACTTTTTTGGAGTAAACCATACTGTTCTGTTTTCATCTTCTCTGACTGCTTCTTAGCCTCTTTTTTCTCTCCCTGTCCCTTGGTGTTCCCCGAGGGTCTATTCTTGGCTTTTTTCTCAGTAACTTTTTATGAGTCCTTGATTTTTCAAAAAATTCAATGACAGCTATGGATTCACTATTTCTTCAGAAAAATGTACATTTATTTCCACCGATACACAAAGTCGTGCATATAATTTCAAGGAGTTCATGAATACTCCTCTGTGAGCACAAGTTCAAGGACATCTGCTCTCACACATTCTGGGCTTCCTCTCCTATGACCTCCACTCTCATCTAATCACAAAAGACTCCCAAATCCTTCTCTCAAGCCCAGGGCATCTGCAAATGATCTGATTCCCAAATGCCTCCAGGGCATCACTTGTGGGTGATCTGTAGGTCTATAGAACTTGTCTATAGCTGAAGTCGCCCTCTCCTTCAGACGGGTCTGCTCCTCTGCCCATGTCTCAATGGGTAGCTGCATCGTTTGGCCTGCTGTCCAAGCCACAACCCACGAGATATTCTTGAGTTCTTCCCTATCACTCTCCACATCTAATCAATGACTCTTAAATGGGACCACGATACTTTTCTTTCTCCCATGCCATAGCCCTAGTTCAGACCAACATCATCTCTCACCTAGATGGCTATAGTAGTCATTTAAGCAGTCTCAGTCCTCTAGAAGCAACCTCTCTCCACCTGGATATCTATTCTTGCACATTAGCTAGTGAGATCTTTCTAAATCACAAGTTTGACCATGTCACTCCTCTATTGCTAACTCTTCAAAAGCTTCCCATTGCCCCATGATATATATAAAAAAAGGTTTTCCTGCCTCGTTGCTTGCTCACCAGGGTTTCCAACTTCTATATCTACTTTTTTTTCAGGATCTCTGTACTTGTGAGAGCCAAGGTGAGATTTGATATAAAACTTTATTTTGCAAATATCTTATATGCCACTGAAGCAGGTCCAAAGATCACTGAATAGAACAGGGCTGAAACTGGAAAATGGGGACCAGATCGCAAACACTAAGGAGATACAGATGAATAAGATAGGGTTCTGCCCCAAGGACCATATAGTCCATAAAGGAGTGAACTAAAGAAGTGTGTTCCAAATGAACTAGTCAACAGAACAATTATATGTAGATATCTACCACATACCAGGCTTTATAACATAAAGGAAAATGCAATTAAATGTCATAAGAAAAGGAAAACACTGTGAGGATGCAGGTGGGGACAGAGAACTTCCAGGGGGTTGATTAGTGAAGTCTTTATGGGAAAAAAGGGCTTGGAAACTTGAAAGGTATGTTGGGAATGGTACAGAAGAGAAGTGGTCAGGAACTGGGAGAGCTTGCAGGCAGAAGGTACTGTAGAGCAAAAGTGCATACTGTATCCTTGGAAGTGAACCACAGCTGAAGGGTCCAGTCTCACCTGGGCTGCAGCCTTCAGCTCTTGAGGAGGATTTTGGGAACTATAGAAGGGCTTTGCTTGTCTTTCTCTACATTAACTCAATAAAATCCCGAAATGGTTCTGAGGTGTCATAGACGTTACCACCAAGTATGGTTGTTGCCCTTTTCACAGAGGGAAAGAGTGAGGTTTAGAGGAATTCAAGTAAAATTTTTAAACAATTTAAAAGTACTTTCTATGTACTGGACGATCATCATGGGGAATATAGAAATGTATAAATTTAGTTTCCTGCCCTTATGGAAACTGAGTTATTGACTGTGAGAGTCCAGAAGAATAATGAATCCTTTTTAGCATAGATGTGAGGTGGTCCAGAAAGGTTTCTTGGAGGAGGTATGATTTGAGCAGAGCCCTAAAGTGGGGGTAGGATTTGTATAGGCGGTGGTGGGTGGGGGGGGCCGGAGCCACAGGTGTGGGCAAAGCACAGGGCACGTTCAGACAATATTTAAGACTCTAAATGGGCTCTGGAAAGGGGCAATCAGGGAGGCTGATCTGTGGAAGTCAGGCTGGTAGACGAGGGGGGGCCAGATGTTGGCTTTAAATAATTCAGTCTCTCTCTCCTTGCCACTACTCTGTATTCCACCAGGACCAGCTACTTTTCTGTGACGACTGTGACCGTGGCTACCACATGTACTGTTTAAATCCTCCTGTGGCTGAGCCCCCAGAAGGTAATGCCGATGAAGCTGACAATCACAACAACAGCTACTACTACCACTTACTGAGCCCTCACTATGGTGCAGGCCTCGTGCTAAGGACTTTACATGTCCTGTCTCATTTAATCATCACAGTCCTAGGAGGCAGGTATGACCACTACCATTTCACAGATGAGAAAACTGAGGCACAGTTCGACCAGCTGAAATTTCAACCTGAGGATGGAGGAGATGTTTCCTAGACATATGGCTGAGAAGGTGGGAGATGTGAGCTTCAAGGGAAACTGGCTCAGGCCCAGAGATGCTGGTGAAGAGGCACCATTAAGGAGCGAGGGTCTGTACAACAGTTCAGCTGATCGTCTCTGAGCACTTACTATTTTCTGAGCAGCACTTAATCTCTGCTGAGCTCCAAATTCCAGCATGTTTTCATGACTGGGACTTCTTCTCTGACTTGTGAAAGTCGAAAGAGAACAAGGCTTACGAGAAGTTAGAGCCCAGGGGTGGGGCTTGAGAGTTGGGAGAGGCCCTGCTAGTAAATGCCGTTTTGTTTCTTGTAGGAAGCTGGAGCTGCCATTTATGCTGGGAACTGCTCAAAGAAAAAGCCTCAGCCTTTGGCTGCCAAGCCTAGGGCCCCAGGTCACAGCAGGTGACTTGCTGCTGGAGAGGCTGAGCCAGAGCCCAGTTCAAGCCAGATAAAGCCCCTACTTCCATGTATCCAGACAGACCACCTGTAAGGAAAACCAGTAATCACAGAGGGCATGGGCACGTGGAACCAAGAGGGTGAGGTACCTTCTTACCTGCCACACACAGGTTTCAGCATTTCAGCTACCCACTCCTTGTTTCTACCAGAAGGATCTTGCACTGTTGAAGAACAACCCCAGCCCCAGCCCCGTGGAGCCTTCTTGCGTTTACCCCAGCACTGAGACCCTCTCACTGGTTTCCACTGTAAGGGAAGCCATTTTGTGACCACTTATTGGTTACCTACGTGTAGTTTGGTGTTTTCTATATATTGTATTCTAAGAAATCTCACAGCCTCCTGCCTCCAGCTTAGGCTCTGCATCCTGAAATCAACAGAGGAACAAAGGCTATGAAGAAGTTATTTATTACAAGTCTCCCTGGAAACTTCTAGACTCAGAACCTGGAGGCCATGCTGATGGCGAAAATCCTTCCTTTCTTTGTTCCTTGGTCTCTGTGAAGAGGAAGAGCTGCTTTCTGGACCCTCAGTAGATATCCAGTGGCATCCATGGCCAGGATGGCCTCTTGGTGGGGCTCGGGAGGAAAGGGGCGGCACTGAGGGGCAGGAAGAAACGTTTCGAAGCTAGTTCTGTGGCCCTGCCATAGCCAATCAGTATTCGTTATTCATCAGGAGTGGCTTTGCAAGGGACCAGGCTGTACGGTTCCTTCACCTTCAAAATCGGGGCATCCTTGAGGTGAGACAAGCCACAACCTGTGGGCAGAGAAGGATGCTAAGACTCTGCCTCCCAACTGACCTGGGTCTGGAGCTTTTCTTGGTGGGACTCAAGAACCAGGAAGGTGAATGAAGAAGACGGCCAGTCAAGAGTCTGAGTGTTGGTACAAAGGCCCGCAGCTGTGAGAAATCCTTCAGTATTGATGTAACACTACAAATTCCTTTCCCTAAGTAATTTCTTCCTTCCACAAAGCGTATGTCTGTCATTGTCCATTAAGACTTGACTGTGGAAATTTTCAGATGGGGGTGAGATGATTGTTGCCTAAACAAATAATTGGGGTGACGTGATTACTTATGATCAAGTGGCAATGATGTAGAACCTTCAGCTTGAGGTTTACTCTTGTTTCCTAAGCTCCCCAAGATGTGCTGATACTTGTTTTCAAAAAAATGTATTGAGAAGAAAGAGGTGGGGAGGCTCAGATTCTGAGAAGTCTGTGTTGGAAGTCAACCCCGCAGGCCGGGCTGTCTTTGAATTTCAGTAGCAGTGGCAACAACAGCAGCACACAATAACTGACAGATTTCTGGAAAAATCATTTGCCCAAAGGGCAGGTCTCGTGAGCGGGGACCCTCGCGCATGCTCAGCTTCCCTGAAATCAGCTCCATCTCTGTGGTCTGCCTGCCTACAACAAAGGCCGAGATTATTTTTAGCCCTTCAGTTCCTGAAGAAACCCCTGGAGACTCAGAGACTGGGGCTATTTGGGCCACTTCTGCCCTCTGCAGTGTTTGCTCTGTGACTTGGCGAGAGCCTTCCTCCTAGCTAATTGCTCTTGGCCAGTGGACGCAGGGTAGCTTGGCGTGGAGCCAAGCTGTGTTGGTCTCCCTCAGTCCTTTGCAGTGTGACCTGTGGCAAGAGATGAGGGTCACTCTCCTGCGGGGACCTGTGGCCTCAGAATGAGTTATATGCATACGTAATGATCTCATTGGAAGGGCCCTGTCCAGATGGGATTTTATCTCCCTCATCAGATAATTTCTCCTTCCTGCTATTTGGTGAATCTGTTTTGGATGCTGGAGGCCCAGGGTTTGAGAAGCTGCTGTATTGTCACATCATTCCCTTACCTGGGAGGGTCACCTCAGAGGGGCAGATTCCCCCTCCTGACTGCTCTGGCTCTCTATCTCCCCACCCTCAAACCCAAAGTGGGGTGTTTTCAAAGGCCATCGGTTTTGAAGATCACTTTGATTTAATTTCATGAAAAAAGTTACCAAAATGTTCCAAATGCCACAATGGCTTAAAAGTTAAAAAAGCAAATCTGAAACAGAAAACCATGGTTCTAGCGCTTGACAGGTCCTCTTCAGAGTATGTGCAAATCCGTTCCCCACAACACAGACGATGGGGGCCGCCCTGTTCTATCCCCAGACATGCCTGCTGCCCAAAGAAGCTGCGAGGATGGGAATTGGTCTCGCAGACAAGGAGGGTGCTGTAACCCGTCGTGGGGGCGGGCTGGCCAGGGCTCTGGGACTGACATCAGGAAGACCCACAGTTCCCTTCCTGGTTTCACTCCCTATGGGATGAGCCCTTCCCCTTCCTCTTTGGAGAGCTCAGTTTCCCCATTTGGAAAGTGAGGTTGTTCCAGGGATAGCAAAGCTGGCTTATGAGATGGCACTTTCAGGGTACTGCAAGCAGACAGAATTCTCCCTAGTCACATTTGTCACCTTCTGTATTGAAAAAAGGAAGGTGGTGGTAAACTTCAGATTGGTCTTTCTTTGAGCCCCAGAGAGCAAGCCAGGCTCATAGGGTACACATGGATGATCAGGGTTTTGGTTTTGCCTCTGGCACTGAGTAGCTGTGTGACCAGGGCAAGTCACTTAACATCTCTGAACCCGAGCTTGCCATCTATGAAACGGAGATAATAATACTTGCCTTGCCTGTTCCACAGTGATGTTGGGAGACCTAAAAAGCATAAGGTTATGTAAATAACCACCGGTAGCAGTGCTTGTCAGAGAGGGACCCCAAATGATTTCTATGCCCCCTTTCTTATATGACTGAGCTAAGGTTAGATGCCTTCTTAGAATCTCCATTTGGACCAAAGGGAGTTTATGTTTTAAGGGCTAGGCTGCCTGTGGTCAGGACTACTAGGCCAAAGCTGTGACAAAGAACCATGACTGTGCATGGGTGTGTGGTGGGAGGTGAGGGATTTACCCTGGGGTTGGGGACTTCAGAATGAAAATACTCGAGATGCTTCTTTTTACAAGATCAATGCAGCCTAAAATGGAGAGTTAACTTCTAGAGAGGGCTGTAATTCAGTTCAGTGTAACATTCGCTTACAAACTTTGGTTGAACGCTTAGCTTTACGACTTTCTAGCTGGTTGACATGGGGGAAATGACTTAACCTTTCTGAGCCTTATTTTTTGCATCTGTAAGGAGGAATGATATGGCCAATCCAGCAGGGTTGTTGCAGGGATTAGAGGTAATGCTGGTAGAGATAGGTCCTGGCATGGGGCCTGGCATGAAGGCCTCCACATCATGGTAGCTCTTATTGTGTACAAAGATCAAGTGGAGATTATAATGGTATTGACTCCCAGTTCAGATCTTTGAAACAGCCATGGTGCCTTTGCTTCAACCCAATGTGGCTCCATCTGACCAGAGAGAAGGTGAAGCTGTAGGATCCAAGCCGGAAGTTGAAACCCTCTGTTTCCTGTAGGTTTTTTTCGGAAGTTGAAACCCTCTGTTTCCTGTAGGTTTTTTTGAAACGCTGCCTTTCAGACCTGCAGCGAATGCAGTGCAGGCAACTTTGGGAGGAGCTAGAGACAAGGCTCCTGATAGGAGATTTACATTTTAACTTTCCTTCTCAATATCCCACTGACTCATTGCACCTAAGCCTGGAACCAGCAGGTCCCAAGGCTCCTCTGAGCCTGTCATCGCCCCAGGGCCAGGCAGGCAGCTCCCGCAGTCAGCCCAGGCAGACTGTGGAGAGCAGCTTCTTCCTCAGGCTCAGCTCAGACTCACTGAACCATGCTAGCAAGTGGGTGGGTAGGAGGGAGGCCAGATTCCTTCAGAGCTGGGGAAGATAACAGGTTTTAAGGTTGGGGGAGGGTTAGGGTTTCACAGTGATGGTTCATGATACCCTGGAGAGTTCCACTCATGGTGCATTTTAGTCTTTGTGCTTTGAACACAGCACAATTCCTTTTGGGCCTCCCCTTGAAAAGTTCAGATACTTTAAGGAAGAAAAATGAGATGATTATTATTACTTTTTCTAGGGGAGCAAGTTTAGGGAACAAACTTGTACTCTTCTGTATTGTTGAAGAATAATTACTGGCAACCTCTGGCTTAGGGGCTCAGAGAAGAGGGGTCCCTAGTTTTCTCTTTGAGTTCCTGTGGTGGGGTGGTGGGGGGTAGGGGGAATGGGGAGCCATGATTACCTTCCTTCCCTGGCCCACGGGCCAGGCCAGTTCTCAGTCTGTTATGCACGTGCTGTCGTTAGGCAAGCAGCCTCCTCTCTCTCTCTCTCTCTCACTCCCTGACCCTCCCAGGCTCTCCCCTGTTGCCCACTGCAGGCCTCTCCTTGGAGTGTCCCTGTGTCACAACCCAAGGGAAACAAACGACGGTTCTTTGGGCCAGAGTCAGGCTCACACTCCTAATGAAGATGACCTAATGTGCCGTGTCTGGCTTCTTTCCGGAGCTGTGCTGTGGTGTCTCTTGTAGTAGGTTTGCAAACCCAGAGGGAGAGGGAAGAAAGGAGGCTCTGAGCCTGGAGGGGGGGAGGGTCAAAGGTCATTCCACTCAGGCCAGGCAAAATGAAGAGAAGGGAGGGGATGCGCTTGAGGAGGGGGCCAGAAACCCGATTTCCAATTAGAAAGAAGTCCTGGAGGTAAATGACTCAAGGGCATGAGTGGGAAGGAAGAGTTACTTCATCTATTTTTTTCTTCCTGTGATCCTGTGATCCTAGACAATATAGTTGTTTTTTTATAAAAAAAAAAAAAAAAAAAAAAAAGCCAAGCTCTTGCTCAGTTCTTGACACCAAGCCAGAACCTCCTTTCTTGAGGTTCCCTGGCCTCTGCCTCCCTGTTGGCTGGGGAGCTTCTGAGGGAAAATTGAGCAAGAGCAGTGCCTCTCACTGGCTGGAGATGGGAGATACAGAGTCTGGCCGCTGAATCTCAGTGGATTGTCCCCGCTCCCATGGGAAATGTGTCCTTCTGACTTTCTGAGATAAGCTGCTGAAGTCCCTCCTGGTCTGGCTTGGGGGAAGGGTTTGGAGGAGAAAGAGATGGCAGCAAAGGGTGAGCTAGATCATGGCCAGCAGCCTTGAGGAGTAGAGAGGTCCTAAGCACTGCTACCAGAGGGCGCAGGACCAGGAGGCTCTTCAGTCCCTAAGCCCAGGGCACCAGCAGCTGGGAAGTGTTGAGGGAGATGGGAACCTGGCTGGCCCTGCCTCCCCTGGCAAAGCGAATGGGGTTCCTCCTCCTTGCCCGTGTGTTTCCCTGTTTAGAATCTTACTCCCAACCCAAAGGATGCGTTTGATTTTCAGATCAGCCCAATTTCATCTGGACACCAGATGAGGAATGGGGAAGATGATGGAAAGCAACAGAAACTTTAATTACCTCAGGCCTATAAGTCTCCCACCCAGGCCCTGGGCCCTGCACTTTCCTTGGATCCAATGGATCAGTGGTCAGAGAAAGGCTCTGCAGTTGTCTGTGGGTTGGTCCTCCTTCCCCCATTCTCGAATATTCCCAGGGCTCCGGATGTGTTTATGATTCTCTGTCAGGGGCCACAGCCACCAGCCCTGGTGTAGAAGCTGCAGCAGAGATGGGTTAGTTCAGGGCCTTTGGGGTAGATGGAGGAGGATCTTTGATGCTGGGAAGCTGGATCCCTTTCTAAGAAGGCTAGAGACCTCTGAGGTCATTGTCCTGAGAGGGAGGCAAGAGGAAGGAGGGCAGAGGACGAAGTCTGTGCTGACTGCTTAGGTGTCCTGACTGGGAGGATGAACAGAGCCCCCTGACAGAGTGGGAACTTTGAGCGTCTCGGCAGCTGCCCTCAGGAAGGCTCGGCTGGGCTGCGAGGCACCCTCTCCATGCTTCCGGCCCAGGCTGCTGGGAAGAAGGACCTCCAGGAAATGGGTAGGTTGGCCGCAGGGGGTTGGGGGCGAGGGGCTTGCCTGGTCCTCGTCCAGTTGGTTTCCCAGAAGGAACAGGGAGCTCCCTGTGTGAGGGGAAAAATTAGGAAGTAGCTGTGTTCCCAGGGAAGGCTCATTCTGGGCTGAGTAAGCTCTGGCTGTGTAACCTTAGATGGCTGAGGCCTGAGATAACGCCTCGGGGTTCCACGAGGCTATGAGGGGTCTGAGAGGTGTCAGAGGGCACAAGGATGCCCCCTTGGTCCCAGTTTGTTCTCATTGCCCTCCCTTCCTTCACTCTCATGCCTTGAATGAGGACCATTCCAGGGTTCCCCCTTCTTTGGCCCTACCAGGAGAAGGAAGTATTTGTGCTGATGGTGACATTTCCCAGGGCAGGCTGGAGGAAGGCAGGAACCAGGACTGGCAGGCAGCCAGAACCCTCTTTGACAGAGATATAATTACTAAGGATGACCTCTAGCCCAGGCAGTGAGCAAAGTGGCTGTTCAGGACAGCACCAACCCAGTCTGGCAAATAAACGCCACTGTGATGGCCAGGGAGGGTGGGTAAGTGGTCCCTGTAGGGAATGGGGGAGGACAAGGGCCCCTGGGACCTACGTTCTCCCTCAGTAGCCTCTCCAAGTTGTATTTACACGCGCTGCATTCCGTGTAACTATAACAGCATTTGCTTGCCTCTCCACATCTTTTATTTCTATCAGTGTAATTAATATTGATGATGAAAACAGGGATGCACATGTCACCACAATACACACACACACACACACACACACACACACACACACACTGCTTAATGAACTACAGTGGACCTTATGTGTTGCTCCAGGATGAGAGGAAGAATCTCTCCATAACCAGGAGCTGCCAGACTAGATTCATTTTTCTCTGATGTCCTCCCGGGCCTGCTCCCCAAGATTTCAGCCCCTGTACAACCCCAGGGAGTTGTGTAGAGAGCCTTGTGTTTGCAAAGCTGTTGATTGCAAGGACTCTTTCACCTTGCCCCTTCGTTTCTGCTCCTTTGGGGAAGACGTTTGGTAATAGTTGGGGATTTGGGGGGGAAAAAAAGCTCTCGATTCTGATTTCTATCAAAGGGATGCAAAGATTTTATGGGTAGAGTTGGGGTTGTGGTTTGTGTTGACTTTGCCTGTCCATGTTTACTCCCCATCCAAGACCTTGATTCTCCTTTTCCTTATCCTGCCTTTGTCTTTCCTGCACCTTTCCCTCCCCTCCTGCCCTGGGTGGAGTGGTGCTAGGAAGAAACAGTTGCACGAAAGAGAAGGCAAATGTACCCCCTGCACATTTTCACTATGTAGTTGAAGAGGCTTAAATTAGATACTAGGAAAAAAAAAACACTGCTGGATAGTATTTGAGTGAGAGCATGAACATATAGATCTCAGAGCAGAGGAGGTGGGGAACAGGTGGCTGGACAGAGGTGGGTAGGGAGGCAGAGTCCTGTCTTACTGATGTGATGCCTCTGGTCCACGTGGCATTTGGGAAAGGAGAGAAGTCACACTTTGGCTATAAGTGGTCAGTTGTTTAGGGAAAGGGAGGGCTGTCCATCCTAGTTGCCTACCACTTATCTGCCAGGTTTGCTCACTCTGGACATTTTCCTCTGGAGGAAAATGAGCACATTTCTTCCCTGCCGTGAGGTATTGCTGGACAGGCTGACACTAGCTCAAACACTTGGCAGAGCACAGACCACGTGCAGGGCAATGCTCTGGATCCCATAGGGGCTGGAGAAATAAACCACATTTTGGTGCAACCCTCAAATTGCTTTCCAGTCCTAAAATTACACTCTCTCAAAGCACCCTGATCATATGTCAGGTAGCATGCCATCAGGGAAGCTGTGAGTGTATCAATGTCTCTCTGTTTAGGATGCATGTTTGTCAATAGCGGATGAGCAGGCTAAAGCATCTGGTTATTTCCAGCCTCTGGGAATTGGGGAGAAACACACAATTGACCTTAGCCTAGTTGCATTTGTTTTCCCAAGCACTGGCTGCTCTCGGAAGATGGACATCTTTAATATGAATTTCAGTGAGATGATGAAGGTCCTTGAGTTGGAGTGTGTCACCAGCCAAAGGGAATCTGAGCCTGTGCCTCTACTCTAAGTGCTGCTTTTGGACTCCTGGGGCAGTGGGCAGACAGGTGCAACTGGCAGGGCCTGATTAGAGGTGGAAAGTGATCTACCCAGTGGCTTGTCCAGTCCCTGCTGGAGAAAGCAGACTGGGAGTGGTGGAATGGGGGCTCTCACTCAATGCAAGGATAGGGTGGACTCCCAGCCGGGCTGTGTTAGCTGTGCAGGATGCGTCTGGCACATCAGGGTGTGTGTGGGGAGGAAACCCAACATAAGAGGTGGTTCCAGTAAACCTGTGCCCACCTTTGGCCAGGTGCTCGTCAGATTCTAGTTTCATGCTTCACTAGACTCCCCATTGTCTGTATTGACAGCATCGAGAATAAACCATTTGTTCCATCTCCCTTTTTCTCTCTGCACATGTCACAGCCAGATTTTCAGCTTCTTTCTAGCTATTCCCTTAAGAAGCTGCACCAAGCTCTCTTTCAGGCTCAATGCCTGGGCTTGGGGGTAGGTATGTATCTGCCTATGTGCAGCTGTCAGCTCAGAGTTGGCTAAAGCAGCCTTTGGCCTCTCTGTGGGAGAGGCTCTGAGGAGGGCGCTTTGGGGTCCCTGGACAGCGCATGGCTCCCAGTGGGTAGAATTTTGATTTTGGTGGAAAGAGTCAGAGACGTGAAGCTTTCGTGATGCTTGGCTGTGAATCTGATTTTAAAGTGCTAGAGTATCCAAAATGCATTCTGGAGTTTAACTCACCCTTCCATTTGAAAACCCACTGGCAGGGTTCTTTTGAACCAAGCCTCCTTTGAGAGACCTGGCTTCGCTCAGTCTCCTGTGCTGGCAGGAGGAGAGGGGGGAAGGCCATCTGACTTGAATTCCATTCAGGCCAGACTGTCATCACCACCTTCAGGCGGCCAGCCTGAGATCACAGGACCCCCAGGCTCTGCAAGGGACTCTGCTGGCCCTGTGCCTGATCTCTGAGAGGGTGTCCCCTCCCACCTCCACTCAAGTACACTCAAAGGCTGAGAATGCAGTCGGCTCGAACTTTTTCCCAACTGGATTCTGACCCACTGGACCAATTAAGAAAGGGAGACCTAGACGAGAGACTGGCCTATGCACGTCACACGGTCCATCAGAGCAAGAGCCAGAGCTAGTCCTCAACCAGGTCTGTTCTCTCTTCCACATATGTTTAGACTGAGGAAAATTTTAAAGCCCAGTTGTGATAACATTCCCCTTTGAGAGCCAAGAAATGCAGCATCTCTGCCAGGAAGCCCAAAGAAATGGATTTTCTTCTTTGAGCTGCCTAAAGCCCCACTGTGTTTCTCCTCAGGGAGAAGCCAGTTCCGGTGGCTTTGGTGAGGGCTGCCACCACATATGAATCCTCGGGTTCCTCTGGGTGGACTTTAGGCCCTGGGGTAGAAAGGATGAGGAGGTCCTTAGAAGGAGATGCCCACCCAGTGCCATGTGGGGAAGCTCATGCCTGTGCAGGCTCTGTGAAGGGCAGGGGAGGAGCCCTTCGGTTGAGTCAGAGTGAGAGGAGTCTGGGAAGGCGTTAGTTTATTCTTCACTGTCCTGTCCCAGCTGGCAAATAGACCCTGAGCAACTGCCCCCAGATTGCTTTGGGCTGCAGCTGAAATGGCAACCGCTAGGGAACGTTCCAATGACCTCTGGTTGCCGTGTCTCCATTTATATCTCTAGGCCTATAGATATGATGCAAACTTGGGGTTGCTTCTTCCAGGTATGGACACAAGAGAGGGAATCCAGTTCACCTGTACACCCCCATCATTCCAAACTTCTTTCTTGTCTCTTTTACCTCATGCCCCAACTCTTTCTGAAACTCTTAGTTATAAAAGAATGGCCAAGAGAGTTGACCTCCAGCGATGGAAATGCCTGATAAAGAGGGTCTTCCTTTTATGCTCTCTTGAACTTCCTCCTTATTGGACCCTTGAGATCCATCACCACATTGCCTCCCACTGACTGGACAACTTAAGAGTTTTTGCCCTGAGCTGCTCCTGTACTTCGAACAGTGTCCAGGACTGAGCAGACACAGATTTCACGAGGTTAGAGAGAAGGGTGCCAATTTGGGAAGCTGTGCATAACGGTCTGAAGAAGATATCTCCACTGGCTTCTCTAAAAAGCAACCACAGCAACAGACAGGCAAAGAAAAATCCCCCACCCCCCACCCCACTAACTCTTTCATGTGTGACACGATTGTGGTCTCAGTCCGTAGGTGTGTGTGCCGCTCTGCTCCTGTCTTCCGGGGATGCTCCTTTCTCCTGTGTATCAAGTTCCCACTCTTTTGTGGCTCCCGATGTGAAAAGTGCTGTGGTGTTTCTGCCCCATCTAAGGGATATGTTGAAATCTCTCAGTGTTTCAGTCTTGGAGATGAGGCCGTGTCACATCTCCCACCGTCCTTAGAGGATGCAGGTTCTGTAACTTCCCAGGGAGCTGGCGTACTGTGAAAATCTCCAGGAGGATCTCCAGGTTGGAAATAGCCCACATCTGGATTTGGACTCACTGACAAGGACTTGCTCAGAGGCAGTCAGTTGCTTCGTTCAGAGGGCTGGCTGGAAGGGCAGCCCATGAACCAGGACCCCTCCCTCGCTCTCTGCCTTTGCTCCTGTCCTGACTGCGTTCTAGGAGGGGGGCCTGAAGAGGTCAAGACCTATAGTCAGCTCGAGGCGGGCATCAAGCAGGCTTCATCTTTGGAGCCCTGAACATGCCAGCCCCTCTGTGGAGCCTTTGCGTGCTCATGAAGACTGAGTCACAGGCCCATCTCTTTGCTGTGGTTAGTATCTTGTTCTGTGGTTGGTTAACAGTGTTAATGACCTACGTACGTAGTGAATCTTTTTTGTCTGCAATTTAGAGAATGTGTAAACAAATAAAAGGCTTTAAAACTCTTGGGACCTTTTGGTTACCACCCCACCACCCCCATCCTTAAAAAATCGTTTCAAATGTATAGATCTTGTGGAAGCAGAGCCTTTTCATGTTGGGGTGTACAGTGAGCCTACATGTATAAATGTGTGTGTGTGTGTGTGTGTGTGTGTGTGTGTGAGCACATGTATGCATGTGTGGCAGGCTCCAGAGAGATGCTGCTGCTTACATATTTGCAAGGAGACTCCAGGGGCAACACATTCCAGGTCTCAGTTGTTCCTGGTGATGGCATTCTGAGCCTGTCACACACAAGCTCTTGGGAAGCCACAGCCACAGCAGCTTTGTGAGTACCGCAGGCAGCTCAGCCAAGAGCTTCATCTGAGGAGACTCCTCTGAGAAGATGGCGGGGCATTCTGAAGAGAACCCCCTGGAACTTCCAGGCGAGGAAAGGTTGATGACTCAGAGATGACTCACAGCTGAGGTAGGGGAATGTGGTGGGGGAGAGAGAGACTTCAGGCTCGGGACCCATCCAGAAGCCACCTGAGTCATTGCTCCTTCCCTCTCGGTCAGAAACCACCTTTCATAAAGGAAGTGAGACAGCGTCCTGGATGAGGAGCGGGAGGCTTCGCAGAAGACACACCTGCCCCAGGAGTCCCCAAGCCTGCTTAGCAACAGCCTTAAAGGAACAGTGTCTGGGTGCGGGACTCCTGGGCCACTTAGGAATTCGTTTCTGAAGGCTGTAAGCTAGGAGTCATTCTTCCAAAAACAAATTTCAGATAAACAAGTAAGAAAAGCTTCTCCTGTGTGCTAGGCACTGGGACTGCAGCAGAGAAGACAAAGACCCCTCCCTTGTGGTAATAGCACAGCGCATGGCGGTTGGGACCAAGGGGCACTCTGGGGGCGCTGGAACCAGAGCAGGGGCTTCTGGTCTCAGCCAGTCGGTGTGCTTTCAGCTACAATCTATTTGACACAGGTGGACATGGCAGTGGGGGGATATCAGGCCACTTTGGGTCCCTCGGCTGAGTAGACGCTCCATTGCTCGTCAATAGTCATTGTGTGCCTTCAGCCTTTCCTTTCTGAAGCATAATATGGGGTGGTTATTTCTAGTAGAGGAGCCATTGATTGTTGCTGCAGACACGGGCCATTGAGCAGGTTGTTGAGCCATTTCTACAGAGGGAGTGACATCCCGACCCAGGGGCCAGGACAGAAAAGCCCACGTGGTCTGAAATGGGAGCTGGGCTGGCGATGCTGAGCTGCCGATCCAGCAATGGCGGGGACTCAGTCTCGTGACAAAGTGATTGCACAAACACCCACGCGTCGCCCTTGCATCTGCACCAAGGGCTGTGATGTTTCCTCTCTGACCCCAGAGAACCCAGCTTTGCATCCTAGTCTCACTCCACCAGTTGCTGAGACGACCTTAGAGGAGGCGAGAGAAGCGCATGATGGCTGGGCCTGGAAAGATGATCTAACACAGACCGGAAACTGACGAAGCCCTGGAGAGCCGAAGCGATGGGGGAGGGGCGGCACTGGAGGGACCTGAATTACGTTGAAGAAAACTCAGAGCAGAATAGATTTCATTTGTTCTTTCCTTGGGGAGAGGAAAAAGCATGAAATAGGGGTAGGGTGGGTTGGGGGTATCTAAGAAGAAGTGACAAATGGGATAACACTCAGTGTTTGAAAGAGTCTGGCGTTATGGCAGAGATGTAATGGGCTTTCCCCTTCTTGGGGGAGCAGAAAGGATCCTGGGAGAGCAGTCAGAAGGTCTGGGTCTTGTATTACCCAGGTGGGGGTTTTCTGACTTTGTAGGTGCAGGCACGAGTTTCTATAAAGCCAACCCTAGCCTCGGGCAGGTTTGGGTAAGGAGCCAACCGGATCAGGTGGATATGCATGCAAGTACCCAGGCCTGTCCTTCTGCACCTGAAGCTCACCTGTGTCAGAGGCCTTCGGGGCTTCGGACAAGTCTGTCTCCACACAGCCCTTTGGAATGTCATGGTGTAATGCTAGATACAACGAAGCCAGATGATTCTGTTCTACAGCATTGGTTTTCCAAGTAGACTCCGCAAAGGCCTAGGCTGATGGGAGGAACTTTGGGGGTGCCCAGAGACCTCGGGGGATGAGAGTAGAAGGAAGGTTCCTGAGCCCTTATCTTTAACTCAAACCATTGACCATCATAGCTCTGATTTTATTTCTCATATAGTGCTGATTTTGCTGCTTAAAAAAAAGAACACAACAATTCGATACCATTTTGCGGACTACATGATAGGAGGGGCTCAAGGCGTATCCCCTGAGGCTGTGGAGAGCAGTGTGGTGATGGGAAGCCACCGTGGGCCCGTAACCCTCTGCCAGGTACAAATGGACATAATCTCCGCTCCCAGCTTTCTCCAAGCAGGGCCTGACCTCCACTCAGGCTTCTCCCTTGGGTTTCTCTTAAGCAGAACTGAGGATCATCTGTGTCATGACCTGGAGGTTTCACTCCCTCCTCTCTTGGGGGTCCCCGCAGCCTGCAGTGCTTACTATCCTCCCTCTCCCACCCTGCCCTCTCCTCCCTCACACCCTGGCCTACTGTGGCGCTCAGCTGTCACCTCCTCCGTCATAAACCTCAGCCCATCACTGCTTTAGCAGGGCTAGAACAACAGTGCGTTCCCCAAGCTGGTGGGTTGAGAATGTTCGGGCTAAACTTTAGGTAATTAGCATTGTTAATGCTCGGTCTGTGATATTACAGCTGTGAGCCTCATTAAAGCAGTCCTCCAGGGGGAAGTGAGCCGAGATTCAGGTGTCAGCTCTGCTCCTCACACAGGCACCCGCCTGCCATCTCCAAGCCTCTGTTGAGAAGCCTGGTTCATTTCCATCCCTCTTCCTGCTCCTGCTCCCTGTCTGCTGGCATCTGGGTCCAGCCTGCCTTTCTGAGTTGGGACTCGCTCCTTCCTGCCCACTCTCCAGCACCGAAAGCTCTGATGTCTGCCGTCCCTCCCTTCCGCCCAGAGAGAAAAGTGCCTACAGGAAGGAGGGGAGTGGCTGCTGCCCGTCCTCATGGCTCCCACTCAGCTTTGAAAGAAAGGGTTCTCACCTGTAGAAGACACCTGAGCTTGCCTTCCAGGTACTGGGGCTTCCTTGTCCAGGGCTGTTAATTTCTTCACTTCCCACCCTCGCAGAGAAAACCCAAGGCCTGGTGTCCCCCATCCACTCCTCCACCTCCTGGCTGGATTTCCCAGGCTCGACTGGCATCTGCTGCCGTGGCCCCTCCTCAGAATGAAACCTGAGTCCCTCTGGTTTTAATTTCTGGGATTCCCGATTCCTGGGAGGAGAGGCAGGGGACAGACTATTTGCCAAACAGAGAAATATGAACCGCTCTTCAATCCCCTTGAAACCTTGAGGAAAATAATGCCAGTCCCTCTAGGGACTAAACACAGGCTCAACCCCAAACAGAGGAAAATACAATTCCAGAAGGCCTCCCAGGAGGCTGGGGGCTGAGGACCCCCGGCTGTCACCCCTGTTTGCTCTCCTCTCACCTGTGGATCCTCTGTCCACAGAAGTGCTCAAAGGAGTCATCAGAGCCATTTTTGATGAATGTACCTTGACCACCTAGAATGGTCTGCAGACTTGGAGGATATATGGAGCTCGGTACCAGCATTAGAACTTCCCAAGGGAAACGACAGGCCAACCGAGAGCACTAGCATGGACACGAGTGTCTTTAATTCAGGACAGATGACACTGTACGAGCCCAAATGCATGCAGGCGGGGAGAACATAGTCAGAAAGGCTGAGTGCATTGGAGCGGAGCCCTGAGGGATGTGCCAAACTCTGAGAACAGTGATTTGGGTTTTGGGGTTGGGCTTTGGATGCAGAGAGGGCAAGGTGAGCAGAAGCCCCCTTCTTATTCTAGGTATACTGGGCTGGCCTGGGACTTGTGTCTTGGGCATTGGGACCTGGGCTGCATCCCAGATATAGGGCAAGCACTTCCACAGAGCCCTAGTTGCCATCTTGACTTCACTGAGGGCCTTCTGAAGCCGAGAGTTGGTGGCAGAGACTCTCAGAGTTGAACCTGTGAGAGATGAGCCCGAGGTTTTCCAGCAACTCTCTTGCCATTGCATTGGATGCGTGAGATGGGGGATACTTGTAACCTTTACTCCCTTTCCTGACCCTCTACGTAGCCTCCAGCAAGATAGCTCCTTAAACTAGTCTCAACTCTAAACCTTAGTCTGAATCCTTTTTAAGTGATTTCTTACAATCCTCATTTTCTACAATTCAGAGCTTCTCCAACTTTCCACTCTGTCTTTTGTCAATGTGTCTGACTTGTGTTCTGTCTAGAATGCCACTGTCCTCCATGTTCCCACACTCTTTCGCCCAGATTCTCTCCACCTAGAAATGCTTTTAAGGCTTAACTTAGCTCTCACTTTTCATGGAGACTTTTCTGACGTGCCCAGGAGTGGTTGCCCAGGGAGCATTCCTCCCACAGAGCCCCCACCATATTTTGTATACACCTCTCTTACAGCACCTGACACTCCCTGCCCATTTGTCAACTTCTTCACTGGCTTTCCCAATTAGACTGAGCTCTTTGAGGGCACAGACTATGTATTGTTCACTGTTGAATTCCAACTGCTTCAGTCCATAATCATTGAATGGCTGGCTGGCGGGCTGGATGGATACGTGAGTGAGTGAGTGATTGAGTGAGTGAATGAATGAGCAAATCAGAAGGAATAAAGTGGGCTGGGGCGTGGGGGTACAGTTTACCTCATAGACATCGTTTGCCTCTTTGTCCCTCTGGGGCAAGGTGTTGGCCACATTGGAAGCAGATCTCCTGCCAGGGCCTGGCCCTGTGTGGAGAACTTGGCTCTGCTGGGTGAGAAGGACTGGGTGGCTGGGCCTTTACCCATCTCTCTGCTGGGTTACTGCAGCCCATTTAAAATCTGAATCCTTCAAGTCCCACTGCATTATTAACAGGATCTATGTTAAGTGGGCCGCCCTGTGTTCCTCCTAAAGGAAATCCACTCTGCACTTAAAGAAATAATAAATTATGAAAATGATCTCCATGCTTCTCTGGGGCAAAAAGACCAGCTTTCTTCTTACGGAGCTCACAAAGGACCCTAAAAATATCTATTATTGATTCGTCTCTAGACAGATGAACACAGGCTAAAGCCATTGATAAGGGGCACCTAGAAGTACAAGGTTTAAATTTGGTGGTTTATAATTATCCTTGGACTTTAAAGGACTAGGTAAGAATCAAGACCCATCTTCTTCCACCTAAATCTAACTTTGGGGTGGGGTAGAAGGCAGCTTCTGGGACGACCTTTCAGGTGTGCTTTTCTCGAGTCATAAAATCATTAGCTTTCCTCTAGTTATGTCGTTAAAAAATATACACTACACTCCTGTATGCTTTTAATTATGTCTTAAGGCCAAACTTATTCCCCCCGGGAATGCAGATCCAATTACGTAATGGAATTCAGTAAGACAATACATTTCAATTACAAAAGTCATTGGACTCTGACACTTGGGGACCTATTCGCTGACTGGAGGGAGGCGTCATGAAAGCTCATCCCTGCCTCAGTGCACACTGTGGGACTGGGGTGTTGCGGGGGGGCTGAGAGTGCCTGGAGCAAAGGTTTATGCTGCCACCCACAGTGGCTGTCAGCGAGGACCTTACATGACCTCCGGGAGCCTCAGCTGCCTCATCTCTAAAGTGGGGATAATTATACTCGCTTGGTAGAGTTGCTGTGAAGATTAACGAGAATCACACGTGCCCAGTGCCTGGCACAGGTGGTCTTCTCTCTTCCTTCTCCTACCACTCTCTCTCCCGTCATTTAATGACAAATGTGGCAATTACTTGATTCTAGGAGAAAAGGTAAGTAAGATCCTGCTCTTGAGACCTAAATTCCCTTAAGAAGCTTAGGTGGCACAATAAGGCTGAGGACAATATACCCGGCTTGGGAGTCAGAAAGATGTGGCATTGCCCCTTGTTTGTCTCTTCATGGAGATGATTGCCTCTACCTTACTTCTTAGGTTTCTAGGAAGATTGAATTCAACAACTTAGGCAAAACTTTTGGCCCTGTACTCGGTATGCAATAGGCACCCACTAAATAGTCAAATGGCACTAGAAATGAGGGGAACGTGGCCAAGGCCACAAGAGTTGTCAGATAATGTCACAAGTACTCAGGAGGGAGAGGACTTCCCAGAGAGAAAGCTAGGAAGGCTTCAGAGAGAAGGTGGCATTTGAGCTAATTTTGATATTAGATAAAGGGAGGAGGTGGAATCAGAGAGATTTTTCCAAGCGCATGTGTGGAGACAAGAAAATATGGCTGGCCATATTAATCGGGCTGGCCGGTGTGGGCGGGAATCTTAGGAGATGAGACTGGGGTCTGACCTGGACTGCCATCAGGGAGAGAAGAGCTGGGTGTATCCACTGAAGAGCTGCTAATGGTTCCTGAGTAAGGGGGTGTGAGCTGCGCTGAGCAGGTGGATTTGAGAAGTGAGGGAGGCCACTGGCTCTGGGACAAAGGCCTTATTCCTTAGAGCCTGCTGATGATTGCAGGCCAGGCTTGCTGGGCCAAGGCCACATGCCAAGGGTGTGTGGTGGGTGTGATGCAGACCAGAGCCCCAGGCCAGGGCTTGTGGGTTAAGAAGGAGGGGCCAGAGACTGCAGCCCCTTTGCTCTCTACCTGTCCACTGAGGGAACAACTCCTTCTCTTTTCCTCTCCTCCTTTCCTCTTCTGGTCTTTCACAGCTGAGCGGGCTGCGGGGAGGGCTAAAGACACGTGGGGATTGCTGTGCAGGGAGCAGGGCCCGTGCAGGTGGTGGGGAGGAGGTAAGAGAGGCAGGGACGCTGGAATGGCTGGTGCAGGTGGCCACGTGGTCTGGCCCCACCCTCCTGTGACTCCTTTCGGGTAGAGGAGCTGGGCCCGGGGTTTTAGACTCAACGTGAACTTGGTCAAGATCTCTGAAGAACATTTCCAACTTGTCTGTAAAATGGCGTGAGTCTGTGTGTCCGTCTGCCTTGCCTCAGATTCTCAAAAGGGTCTGTTACATCCCAAAAGCTTAAACACCACTTGTCAATGTAACCCCTTCATTTTCCAGGTGGAGAAACTGAGGCCTAGAGAAGGAGAGTGACTCACTGGGTCCCACAACTAGTTAACTGCCATCCAGGGCAAACTAGAAGAAAAGGGTGTCTGTCAGGAGAGCAGGGGTGCTGGGAGCTGGCCCAGGAGTGGAAACAGAGAGGGGAGAGCGAGGGAGGCGAGGAAAGGAAAGCCCAGAACTGCCCAGGGATTAACCATCTGTGTGTTGTGTAGGGGCAGGACCCTCCCCCCCACCACGATACCTGATACCCTTCCCCAGGTATTGTTCAAGTACTTTCCCAGGAATGGACTGGGCTGGGCTGGGAGACTGGGGGCGGGCAGAGTGGGGAGAGGGAGAGGTAGAAAGCAGTAACAAGTTGAGAGAGAGAGGAGAAAGAGGGCAGGAGAGGAGAGAGTGAGAGAGAGAGGGGCGTATCGTATAGGTGGTAGAGAGTGAACCTAGGAACATATAAGGTGAGCAAGCCCTATTCCTAGCTCAGGAAGTCTACCCAAGGCCTTGGGGCTGGGGCAGATGTCGGGGAGGCTCAGGGCCTCCACCAAGGTTTTCCTGAGGACAGTTTCAGGAATCTGAACTTGAGGGCCGAATGTGTGGTAACCCACAGGGCTTGCTGGCTGGTCTTGGGACTTGCCGTTAAATGTTTTTTAGCCCTTCCTCAGACCTCACAGTCTCTTCCTTCCCCACTCCAGTCAGGTGGCCATTACGGGCTTTGAAATAACAGATTCTGGCAGCAGGAAGAGACTTTAGGCACCAGTGAGCCCAGTGGTTTTCAAAATGTGCTCTGATGGGCCTCGGGGCTCCACAGATGAACAGGTAAGGGAGGGGCTGACAGGGTCCTCTGTCACTGACTGGCAGTCTGTCTAAGATTTTGTTGTGGGAGAAGTTCCTTGGCTAAAAACATGAATACGAAGCTCCCTGCCTGCCTCCCCCGAATTTATAGAAGGGAAACCGAGGCTGAGACTTACTAAGGTGACAGGGAATCCAGTGCTGAGCTGGGATTCAGGTCAGGCCTCCCAAATCCCAGGCCAGTTGCCTGGTCTCTTCTTTCTCACTGCGCTTAGCAAGAGAAGGGAGGTCTTGCAGAAGAGAAGGGAGCGCCTGGGTAGTGTGTGAAGCCAGGCAACTGGGAGATGTGGGAGCCCCAGAAAGGGTGGTGGCTCTCCTGCAGGCACAGCCCTCCTGCTAGGATCCTAGATCATGGGTCAGGCCTTCTGTACCTGCTCAGGAGGGAAACTGCTCTAGGGTGGAGGTGAGGGGCAGGGGAGGCGAGGAGGCCCCAATATTATACTCTCAGGTTTAGAGCCCAGGAGTGTTAGGATGACTCTGTGCCCTTGTCAGCTTGGTGGAAAGCTCTGGCAAGCCTGTCTCTCTTTTTCTTCCAAGCCTGAGTAGACAGATGAAAGCTGGCCCCCAGCCGCTGAGCTGGGTGCTCCAAGCAGAGGTAGCTTCTGGACAGCTGTGAAGGCCTCATTTGCATATATTCAAATAAGTGCCTGGCTCCTCTTTTTCCTAGCACCATCCAGGCAGACCCAGGTGCTATTGGAAGAGTTCCAGATCCTGCATCAGAATTAGCCTCTTGAATTAGTTTTTTGGTTTCCCAATGTGAAATTCCTTTGAATTCCTTCCAAGACCCTGGGACCTTTCCCAGTCCTCAACTCCACCCCCTGCCAGTCATGTTAGCTTTGTAAAACCTAAGAGTCAGAGCTGAAGAAACAGATTCGTTGACAGTCAGGGGTGTTGGGCAGAGTTCAACCTGGGAAGCCTGGGTACTGGTTCCTCCTAAATACTGGTCCCAGCTCTGCCATTGGTTCAGTGTTACCTGGGGTGAGCTACCTAACCTCTCTGCCCCAAAATGCCTCCTATGGGTAAACAAAGAAAGCGGGTGAAGGTCCCTTCTAGCTCCAACAGTCTGTAAATGTTTGCGAATCCCTGTACATTAAGTCTCTTTGGTTGTAAATAACAGACACCCACTCAAGGCCACTAAATTGAAACATATTAGGAGGACACAGGGTGTTGCAAAAACACATGAGTGACAGTGAGTGAGTGGGTTCAGAATAGGAAGGGAAAGAAGGCATGGAGAGCTGTCTGGTGCCTCCATCTCTTCTCTCAGCTCCTTTCTGGGCAACAGCTTTAATCTTCTCTTTCTCAAGACTGATTTTTCTCTCCCTCTCAGTGTACATGGGGGAAAAAAAAAGAATATCCTACAACACCAAGTCCAGGGAAAGTGTCCCAGAGGGACCGAGTCAAACGTCTGTTAGTATTTCCATTCCAGATTCCTGGGGGAGAACATCTATTGGTTTAGCTTGAGTCAGGTGACCATCTCTGGTCTAATCAGCCACGGCCAGGAGGTCAGCTACACAAGGGAGAAACATGGCTGCCTGAGGCCTGTACCCTGACTCAGGGAGAAGGTTTCTAGGTTTTGGGCAGACACTCAAGGAGTCTACTACATCCTACTAAGTGTAAGGTGCTGGATTATAATGAGAGCTACTGAGCTTTTGTAAGGAGACACTGGGCTAAGCATATTTCATATAAGATTCAACAAACCAGTGCATTAGATGCTATTGTTGTCACATTTAATCCTCATAGCTCTTCCTTGAGGCAGGTTCCGTTATTCTACCCATTTTACAGATGGAGAATCTGAGCATTGATGAAGTTGAATAACTTGCCTAAGGTCAGCAGAGCTGCGATTCTCATTTGAGTCATTCTGTGCATCAGGTTTATCTTCTCCAAAACAATAATTTCTATTCAGTAGGACTCTGGTGAAGATTAAGTGATATAAAGTGTGATAAGTGCTTAGCAACATGTGTGGCATGTAGTAACCACTTACTTATGATGAAATGGCCCTTTGGCCTATGCGTGAAGTCCTGTAGGAACTGGGGATTCAGTATCTTCAATAGCAGTCTATTCTACCTTTAGGCAGCTCTGACTATTGACGTGTTCTTCTTTGTTTTCTGAGCTTTGGACTGGACTGGAATTGGACTCTCAGTAATTTCTACTACTGGCCCTAACTCTACCTGTCAGGGGTCACAGCAGGCAGAATCACGGCACTTCAAAGATGTTCACATCCTGATCCTCAGAATACATTATGTTACATAACAGGAGAGAATTAAGGTTGCAGATGGAATTAAGGTTGCTAATCAGATGACCTAAAACAGGGAGATTAATCTGGATTCTAAAGATGGGTCCAACATGATCACAAGGGTCTTGAGAAGATAAAAGAAAGAGGCAGAAGAGTCGGCTTCAGAGTGATGTGATGGGAGAAAGACTCGACCAGCCATTGCTGCCTTCGAGAATGGAGGGAGGGGCCATGAGTCAAAGAATGCAGGAAAAGGCAAGCAAGTGGATTTTCCCTTAGAGCCTCCAGAAAAGAATGCAGCTCTGCCAACACCTCGGTTTTAGTATCTTTGATTCTCAGAACTGAAGATAATAAATTTGTGTTGTTTTAAGGTACTACTTATAGCAGCCATAGAAAAATGAATACAGAAGCATTTTAAGCAAATCAGATCCTTGAACCCAGGATTCTGTTCTCCTGAGTGTCTTATCCTCTAGGCTGTATAACCCTGGCTCCTTCAAAGGGTTCTTCAAATGAATATTTTAAAGAGTTCAAAGCCTATCAGAACCAAGGAAAGATCATTAATTTGGCAATTATTGGTTCCCTGGTCACTTTCCATAAAGATGGGCAACCTGAGTAGCACAGAATGGATGGAGTCTAGACTCTTAAGGGTTTGCATTTGTATGATGGCAGTGGTGATGGAGAAAAGTAAATGCAGGTATAATTTATCACTTCTCAGCCTTTCCCAACGCCCTGCTAAATATCAGAGTAACCTTTAAAAAAGGCAGAGGCCATCAATTAAATAAACAGATGGTTTGATGGAAAATAGAAGTATAAACACAGGCACCATCTCATAATTGACTGGTGGTAAGTCAGCCTAATTCACTTGGTGGGCTCTTCTCTGTCTGCACGAAAGAAAGAAAAGAAATGCGTCATGACAATGTGAAGACCTTCATGAAACCTGCTAAACACCAAAATAGATTACAGAAAAATGTTGGACATCTTCTTAGGGTTAACATTTTTTTTAAACAAGAGGTTGCTTATGAGTCTGTCTAGAATGATTTAGCCAATGCCTTTGGAGATGCAGGGGAATGAATAAGATGACTTTTGGACAGTTCCTGCCACCTTTTAATTCAAGGATCCAAAAGTTGTGATTGAGTCTGCACACTTACACTCACGATTTAACTATTTATACGAGTTGCTTAATACAGATAGAAAAATACACTGAACTATAGTTCCAATGACCTGATGATGTGTATGACGTATTCAGCAAAAATGGACCAGGGATTAATATTGCTAAAGTCAGTGTGGTCATTTTAGGCGTACAGTGGGTAATCCTTCATAAGGGTTCACCACTCTTCCGTATCTTAGTTCATCTATAATGGACTGGCAGAGAGAGATGGTTATGAGAAAATAAAATGCACTTAGAATCTCCCCATGAATCATTTATGGAAGACACCATGCTTAGCAAAGACTATGAAAATATGACTGTTAAAGGCATTTCAGTCACTATTTCTGGATAGCTTTCAAGCATGACTACTGACCACAGAAACGGGCGTGGACACACTGCAAGGATTTAAGCCTTCAAGGTAGAAGGGACAATGTGTGCGCAGAGGCTGAGCCCAAGGGGGCTGCCTCCAGAAGTAACCATGTGGTGGTACCTGCGAGGGGTCCCTCGCCTTACTTTCTTTCATATTCCAACTATAGGCTGGAGGAGGAGCAGGTCAGCTGAAGAGGCAATTAATTTAACAGAACTGGGGTTTGAGCAATTAACTTTTGAGTATGCAAGCAGTTCAGAAGAGAGAGGAAGTGGTTTCTTAGCACAGCCAGTGAAAGATGGTGTGATGTTATCAAGGCTTTTGTGTAACCAGCAAAAAGTTTTTCAATCCCCACTCAACCCACACTCAGAGTATCAGAGCCATGATAGCCTAATGATAGGGGCCTCAAGAGCCCGAAGAAGGGAAGAATCGCTGCTCACTGGGTCAACTATAAATAGAACTTGTTAAGATCTTTCTAGAAAGCTGGGGGAGGCAATAAGCTAACTAAAGAACTGTGCAGGAGTTTTCCCAAGGGCACATTTTGACTTAGGCTTTTTGTTTCCTTTATAGTCAATAACTAAGGGGGCATGTATTTGCTTCTTGCAGGTGTGTTTGAATTATAGCAGACCTCCTGCTGGAGAGGTGGTGTGGTGGAAGAGGAAGGGGAGGCCTGCACTTGGGGGCAGGGAGACCCTGCTTTAAAACTTTGCTCCACCGTGTTTGAGTTGTTGGATCCTGGATAAGTCATTTTTCCTGCTCTGGGATGCTCTGTAAAGTAAGGGTCAAAATACTCACCTCACCAAACCCTCCCCTGTTATGAGGATTAATAGGTGGTTAATAAACACACGCTATTTGGTGGGGGGACTTGTGGGGAGATAAACTACTGTACTGGGGGAGTTAGGAGATCTTGGTTCTGTCTCACCTCCACCACTAACCCGTTCCTTTACTCTAGAATGAGGGGGGCTGTACCAAGTGCCCCACACCTCCTAGGTCTCACAGCTTCCCCGGTCCTTCTTCTGGAAGTTCCGATGCAGAAGTGGTGCTGTGGGCCCGGGAATTGGTTTATTGTCACCAGATGTTTGGGAAACACTGGATTAGATTACTGTCTTAACATATCAGATCATGAGGGTTCCAGAGTGATGCAAAAATGCAGACTTCCAGCACCTCTAGCAACGGGGCCTAGAAAGTTGCATTTTTAACCAGCGTATCAGGTATGTTTGGCAAACCTGATTTAAAATGATCTTTATGGTGAAAATTTTGACTATTTCCACTCTAAGCTGATGTTTGGCTAAGATACACAGATCTGGCCATATCGCATGTCAGAATAGGAAACACTTGCATCCAATTGGTAAATGGCTGCTGCCCCCACCTTTCCCCAGTGTCCCAACCCTTGGTTCCTTTCCCAGGACCCTCTCCCACCTCTGCACAGCCCAGTCACTAAAGGGTTGACACGCCACACAGAGGGTCTTGTCCCAGCACCTCTTCTGGCTGATGGGTACCTGTGCCACGATAGCTGTCACATATTTCAGTGTCACCTCTGCTTATCCTCATTAAAGCAATAATCAAGTCCTAGACTGTTAAAGTTTTTGTGAGGAAGCAGAAACTGAGAACAACTCAAGGATTTCCTAATTTTTTCCTGCTTTGATGTGGTCTTAGAAGCTAGCTCTTTTTTTGGTGGTGGTGGTGGTGGTGGTACATCTTATACCTTCCCATTATGGCTGTGTTAGACTCTTGATTGCAAGGAGTGGCCCCTTGGTTCATCTCAATACAGGAGATTGTTTATTGGCACTGATCCTCCTCCTAGTGTCACAGCCTATGAGATGTCCCCATGACTTCGCACTACCCTCTGACCAGCTCTGCCCAGATCATGGGTACTGGGCTGTCAGTAAGTCACCCACTGCAATTATAGCCTGCCAGATCAACCTGTCAGCATACATGCTATACCACTGCAAACAGGTTTTAGGTATTACTTTGGGTAAAAATGTTTTTAAAAAAGTTTTAGAACTATCTTTAAAAAAATATTTCTGGCATAAAGATGCTTGTACTCTCACAAGATATTTGTGGCGAGGATATATGGATTAAATGGTGGCAGGATGGCAGTCTAGCTTCAAAAGTTAAAAGAACAGACTTTAGAATTAGACTGTCAGGTTTGAATTCTCCTTTCCCACTTGTAACCTGGAGCAAATTGTTACTTAACCCTTTGAAGCCTTTGTTTTCTCCTTTGTAAAATTTGGGTAATGAGAGGACTGGACTAACCTCACAGAGGCTTTATGAGAGCTAAGTGAGATTTTGTAAGTAAACCATTGAGAACAGTGTCTGGCATGTAGAAAGAGTTCAATAATAAACGTTACCTGTAGGTAAACTTTGTAAAATTAAGAGCCGGATAGTAAATATTTCAGGTTTTATGGGCTATATGGTCTCTGTCACGATTACTCAGATTTGTCATTCTGGCGTGGAAGCAGCCATAGATAATATCGTAATTGAAGGGTGTGGCTGTGCTGCAATTAAACTTTATTTACAATAACCGGTAGCAGGCTGGATTTGATCTGTGGACCATAGTTTACTGATGCTTCTTTTAAAGGAGGACAGGTATCTTGTGGAAAGCAAGGACAGCTAAATCACCAGGCCTCCTAGATCTTGGAATATAGTCCAGGAACTGGAAGGCTCTGTGGAGCCTCTAAGACTGGCTAGCTTATTGCCTCCTCAGCAGCAAGAATTCTTGCCCTTTCGCCATTTTGGAGAACCAGCTCCTGTTTCCATGTCTGCTGCTCCTGCCACTGTCAATCGACCAACTTACTCTCCGCTGCTAACATCTTTCCCGTATCTCAGAGCTTCTTTCTCTAGTTTCTGCTTATTCATGCATCTGTACAGGCTTCTCGGAGTACCTTTTGGGCTTTTACTCCCACACTGTTTCCTGACTTTTGCCTTGTATTAGAGAGAGTCCAATTGGTCTGGTTAATACCCATTGTTCCTGTTTAGGTGGAGATTTTGTTCCAGATATATGATGGTTAATTTTATGTCGGCTTGACTGAGCCACGAGGGTGCACAGATATTTGGCGAAACATTCTGTGTGTCTGTGGGGGTGTTTTAGATGAGATTAACATTTGAATGAGTAGACTGAGTAAAGCAGATTATTCTCCCAAATGTGGGTAGGTCTTGTCTAATCACTTGAGGACCAGAATAGAACAAAAAGGCTAAGTAAGTAAGGAATTTTGCCTGCCTGACTGCTTGAGCCTGGCTACGTTGGTCTTTTCCTGTTCTTGGACTGGAACTCACACCATTGGGTCTCCTGGGTCTCAGGTATTTGGACTCAGGCTGGAACTATAGTATTGGTTCTCTTGGGTCTCCACTTTTTCAACTACATATCTTAGCCTCCATAATCACGTGACCCAATTTTTAATAATAAATCTTTATCTCTAAATCAATCAATCTATCAACTATCTATCTACGATCTATCATTTATCTATCTATCAATCATCTATCTATTATCTTTCTATCTATCTATCTATCTATCTATCTATCTATCTATCTATCTATCTATCTATCCATCCATCCATCCATCCATCCATCCATCCATCCATCTATCATCTATCACCTCTTATTGGTTCTGTCTCTCTGGAGAACCCTGCGTAATACAAGATCTCTTCATAGGCCTTTGGCTCATATACAGGCTTGGAGCTCTTGGGTCAATCAGCACAGTGGTTGGGGTAAGGGTCAGAGGGTCCAGGATCTGCTTCTCTCAGCTAAGAGCCATGGGAAGGAGTCCCCGAGAAGGAACCTGGATTCTGGGGCTTGGCCTACCTAGCATACTGTCTTCCTGAATTGGTTTCTGGCCTCACTCATAGAGCCATCAGCCAAGCATCCATAGCCCCTCACATTGCATTGCCCATCAGAGTCACTATCTAATTCTTTAACAATATAGAGAGGCAGCCTGGTATGGTGAGGGAGGGAGTGGGCTCTATAAACAGACAATGTCCAAGAGCAAGGCAATTAACTTCTATAAGTCCCAGTGTTTCCTCTGAAAAATGGGGATAATGACATTACCTTGCATGACAGTGGCAAAAATTAAATGAGATGACATGTGTAAAAGTTACTGGTATGTGTAAAGCATTCGCCAAAATATTAGTTTCATTCTTTCCTTCTCCCCCCAAACCCAAATTATAATTCTATCCCTGGTTATTTTCCTTTGATGCTGCTGATGGAGCCAGTAGAACTTTCTGAACCTCTGATTTTGGTACTGCAGAATATCTAGGTCTTGAAAACAGTAATATCTGCTCAAAGGGCCTTACACCTTCCCACATTTTACGATGCTCTTCACCTTCTCAGAGATTGCCCTCTCTGCCCTTGTGATGATTTTCATTAGCCAGCCTATATCCCTGTATTTAAGGACTGGAACCGAATTCAGCTGTGGGGAGGAAGTGCTCTCTGGTTTTGGAGAAGCACTGGATTCCATGGCAGAAGGAGTGATGTGGACTTTGAACAGTCAAGACACCCGAACTCTAAGTAGAAAGCAATGGTATTTTCATCTCCATCATTTTTTTCAAATGTATTTGTGGAGGAAAGATTTTCCATTCCCCTTGGATGAAAATTCATACAGCTCCCTGACTTCTTTGCTCCCTCTTAAATAATAAAAAGTCCAAGAGTCGCTTAAGACACCACGCACTGTCTCAATCCAGAAATTAGAATGCCCAGGTCCATGTCATAACCCAAACTCCACAACTCAACAGCTAGGGCGACTGCAGGAAGGAAGCCTGTATAGTTGGGGAAAGGGTGGGGACAGGGGGTTTCTTTTTTCTTTCTCAGTTCCTCCTCCTCTAACTCCCCAGTCAGAATTAAGATTCCTTTTGAGTTGGAGCAGGCAGAGGAGAAGAGAGGAGATGAGCAGAGAGGCTCCTACTTGACTGGCAGTAGGGAAGGTGGATGATATTCTTTCTCTGGTGTGAATGTGTCCGTAGGAGGCTCTCCATCACTAGGATCTCCCCCTGCAGCTCTCTTGTCCAGGGTGGTCTGTTTCCTCCAGCTCTTCACAACACTCGTCCCACAGCTTATAGGAATTAGAGATCATGTCAGCTTCTCCCAGCTGAGGAGTGTTTATTTCTCCAGGAGGCCCCTGCCTCTTGGACAAGGCCCAAGTGTGACCACACCCACTTTCTCTTGCACGATTGGCTCACATCTGGTCAAAAGGAAACACTCAGGTGTCCCTGCCCAGACACACTCTGGGAGTTTGTAGGTCAGTCTCGAGACTGCAAAAATATCTCCGTCCACCCACTGTGGAAGTAACTAACCACCCCATGTCTCCCTGCATTTTAAATTTCCAGGCTGAAATCCAACAACACAGGTCCACTTTAACACCCTGCCCCCTCCCGGCCCTCCTGCCAGTCACAGAGACATGTACCAAGCTTTCTGAATGGTCCCTCTGAAAGCCCTTTTGCTATATTTGAGATGAGAGACAAGCACTTCTCAGCCACCCTCTTGGGAGGGGTGAGGCTCACAGCACATCAGTAATTTTTCCCAAATAAATCTTCTCTACAATTCTTCTCCCTTAATCTCTAAAAACCAGACATTTTTATATCCTCAGTGTGAGTGTAGGTAAGAAGTTTGAGTTCTGTAACAAATTTTTGGATCTTACCTTGAAATTTTGCATCTTCTTCAGACATCAAATTGGAATGTCATGTCACAGTGCCTCAGGCGAAACTTCCAACTTCACACCTTGTTATATTTACTTTGGTCTTGGCGCAATTGCTGGTGGAGATAGCGACTGCCAAGGAACTTCAGATGCTTGAAATACAGACTACTGTGCATCATGGCCATGTCATGCATTTTGTGTTGTTGACAGTCTCTTGGGAACAAGCAAATTTGGCTGGTATCATCAGAAGACTGGAGGATGGACTTTGCCCGTTACACTGGTAACTCCTCAGCTTTCCCGTGGAGAGCATTTTCAGAGAGTGCTCAGGGTACTCTTTATTTTTTTTCTTTTTGGCTTCTTCACTTCTTCATGGGAAGACTGATTAAGCCTAGCTCACCTGGAGTCAGTGTGGTTGAATGGTAAAGAATCCCATTTGTTTATTGTTTTTTATCCTTGTCTCAGGCCTTTGGATAATTCACCTCCTGGGGCAGGGGAGGAGGCAGAGAAGCTCCTGTAGGATTTAGATGGCAGAAGGGGAAAGTGGGCATTGAGGAGATGGCAGGAGAAGCAGGAGGGGCTGCCCTGGGTGGGGTGTACATCTCTTCGGGTTAGATGTATCCGTTTGCTGTAGCTCTGGGCATGTTTTCCATCTATTTTCACATGTGGGTGTTTATTCTCTTCTGCAAACTGATCTACCACCAGACAAGATCAGTGTCTGCTGGCATCCTCCACTTCCAGCACCCACACGACCTCTGCAGGCCACCGAACACAGTAGGCACTACTAAATGCTGAGTGAGTGACTGAAGGCCAACGGCTCCATTAGAAAAGCAGTCACCAGAGGACCTCATTTATGTTTAGGTCTGTTAATGCCACAAGGGTTCACTGAGGGACTTCTATGTGTCAGCACCACACACAGGCATTACACAATTATTTTGGTCTGAAGCCAATGGAGAGATCAAATTTAGTTGTCCAGCCCAACCTAGTTTAATATACTTATCGTGTAAAAAAGCTTATTGGGGAAAAAGGGAAAGATAAGGTGAAAAAAAATCGCCCATAATTCCACCACCAAGATAATTACTGTTAATATTTTCTCAGATCTCTCTACTTTCATGCATATTGTTTTAAATAAATGGATTCATTTCTATATTCAAGTTTATTTTTTTCACCTCATTTCCAGCATTTTTTAAAACTTGTTCCTAAACATTGTATTGATTCTTTATATAACATTTTTTTTTCTGTTCATAAAAATAATAGATGCTCATTGTAGAAAAACGTAAGTTGACAGAGGCTATATAGCATCACACAACTTCCACTCAGACGTAGCTACTGTATTTTCTTCAAGACTTTTTTCTATTATTTTATTTGTATACGTTTTACAATATTGGCAACTATATGCTGTGTACAGTCTATTAAAAGTTTTTTTAAAAAAGTTTAGTGAAATAATATGTGCACAGGGTTACATAAAAATAGTGTATAGATTTGCTTGGAATGAAAAACAGTGCTAGTGTCTACTTTTCGTGTCCCCAGTCCTGATGCTCAGGGCCAGCTGCTCTTAGCCTTTCTGGTATTTTCTTCTGGTGGTTATGTCAGCCTGCATCTCCAGCTGACGCAGGTCTACCACTGTTTTCCTGCTTATCGATGTTAGACATTATCCACTAGGCTTCCTGCTTTCATGATATGGCTTCTCTGTCTTTGTCTCCTCCGTGGTGATAATTCCTCTATCAGTTACTTTTTACCGTAAGCAACAAACATATCTTTTTAGTCTTGTTTTATTGACTCTATACAGTTATTTTGACCCTTCGTTTTCTATATGGAGGATATTGACCTCTACTCCCCCACCTTTTTCTGCTTTCCTCCCGTATTCCGTAGATCAACTCGTGTCTACAGTCCTTTGCCTTTTTCAGTGTCAACATCTACGTGGCGTTCCGCAACAACAATTAAATTTTCCATCTTTCTATAGGTTCATCTGGAAAATTAAGAATCAGTAAACTGTGTTTTTGTCTTTGTGGCTGTATCACCATGGTTCACCGCAGAGCCGAGAAGTACTTACTCCAAGGGTACATTTGCTGCTCGAACAGCTCTGTTTTGCCTGGGTTTTTCTTGTCTATTTTCTTTGTCTTTATCAAACTCTCTATTTCACCCCAACCTTTTCATCCAATGAGGTAATCCAGCAGGTTTGTTGTCCTAATATTTGGACATGGAGTTTCTGAATTGAGCTTTGATTCCTTATCTTTTCTTTCTTTTTTATTTTGATTTACTTTCCTGGAGAGTTATTTTCTCTGGGTTATGTCTCTCTCTCTCTCTCTCTGTTTAAGACTGGAACACATTTATGTTTTGTTTAAGGTGATGTGAGGAGTACTTGATTGCTTTCTGTGCTACAGCATGGCAGGGTAGGGAGGAGATTGTTCCACCTACGGTATTGAATTAATCCTCCTGCAGTAACAACCTTGCTTCACTCCTGTTCTTCTTCACACTGACATTTCTGAGTCCCCAGCCTTCTACCTTTGGCCGAATCACTCAGTGACTGTGCTCTAGGTTGAGGGACCCATCACCCTGCTAGGTCGGTTACCTCTCCTCTATCAGATTTCCAACTTGCCCACATCTTTTGAATTTGGGCCCCCTACTCGATCTTTTTCCCTTTACTATCATTGAGGGATCTTAGAGAGAGATGCATGCAGTTAATGTGCCAATTTTTTTTTACTGAAAGTATAGACATTTTTTTAAATGAGAAATTGAGATATAATTAAATAAAATAAAATGTACCACTTTTAAGTGTACAGTTCGCTGTTTTAACAAATGCATCACAGTCAAGATATAGAATATTTCCATCTCCAAAAAGTTCCTTTGTGCCTCTTCCCAGTCAATCCTTATACCTGCTTCCTCTCTCAGCCTCAAGGAACTAGTACTTTTGCTAGTTCTAGGATTTTATATAAACGAAACATACAATATCGGCACTTTTGTGTCTGGTTTCATTTTCTCAATGTAGTGTTTGTGAGATTCTTCCAGGGTGTTGTATATATCAAATATTGTGTTCTTTTTATTGCTGAGTAACATTCCTCTATATGTTGGTGCCACAGATTGTTCCCCACTCACCTATTGGTGAATATTTAGGTTGTCGCCAATTTCGATGAAGAGATGATGAGCATTCATATTCATGTGAGAGAGGGATTGCTGGATTGTGTGGTAAGAGTGTGTTTAACTTTATGAGAACCTGCCAAACTCTTCTCCAAAGTTTCTGGACTAGTTTAAACTCCCACTAGCAATAAATGAGAGTTCCAGTTCTTCCATATCTTTGAAATACTTAATATTACCCCTCTTTTTAATTTTAGACATTCCAGTGAGTGCGTAGTGATATCTCATTGGTTCAATTTGCATTTCTCTGATGACTACTGATTTTGAGCATCTCTTCACATGCTTACTATCCATTTTACATATTTTCTTTTGTGACATGTCTTCAAATCTTTTGCCACCATTTAACTGGGTATTTCCTTATTTAGATGTAAGATTGTTCTGTATTTTGCAGTCAAGTCTTTTGTGAGATAGTGCCTATGTGTTTTTGAGCTCTGTGTTTTCCCACTTTATATTGTATTGTAAGCAATTCTTCATGTAATTACTTTGTTTGAAAACATATTTAATATTTGTTAATATTCTGCCATACACATTTCATTATTTATTTAAATTAGTTTTTTTTTTCCATTGGACATTTATGTGTCCACTTTCATGGCTCTCCCTTAGGATGGATTCCTAGAAGCAAAGTAACAAGGTCAAAAGGTAGAATATATTAAGGACTTTTGATATATACTGCCAAATTCCTCCCAAAAAATTTGCACCAAAATGCCACCAGTAGCAGGTGGAAACTCCACATTATACCATCATTGCCAGTTTTAGATATTCTTACTTGAAAAAAAAAGGGCTAATTTAATGAGTGGAAACGGTAGTTGTTTTTAAGCTGCATTTCTTAAATTATTAGTGTGGTTGGATATATTTCCAAGTGTTTAGTAATAATTTATTTTTCCTCCTCCATGAATTGTTTATTCATATCTTTTGTTCTCAAATGGGGTTTGAGGCATGTTTCCCAACTCTGCAAAGAAGTTGCAGTGGGTGCAAGTGGGTGCAAGTGTTCGGCACTGTAGTCAGGGGAGGAGAGACTCGTGCTGGCCACCAACCAGAAAGCGAGGTACTGGATTGATGGGGTGCACCGGAACACCTGGGTACCCTCCATACTCCTTTCTTGGCACAGGTGAACCAGTTTGTGAAGACTTCTGTTTCTTTCTGTAAATAGGTAGAGGGAAACACTGCTTGTGTCCCAAAAAAGGAGGCACAAAAGCTAACCTTCTGAGAGTTAAATTGTAACTTTGTCACCTATGGAGCAGGACAGTGTTATATAAGGTCATCAGACAGGGTTGAAATGGCTCCCAGGCCAGCAAGTTTTGATAGTAACCTTAACAAAAGAATTGTCAGACCTAAATAATAAGTTTGCCTCTCAGGAGGGGGAAAAGGTGTGGTTCTAAGAAATCAAAATGAATGTAAAAATGTTCCAGGCCTGTGGATGAGAAGGTCACTAAATTGTGATCCTCAAATTTCACTATGATCATGCACAATGTGCCCCAAATGTTTTGAGCCCAGGAGTGCCTCACATACCCCCAGTGTAAGTCCCTCATGTGGAGGTGGGAGTCCCCAAGGATGTCTCTCATGAGCTTACGGATGATAGGTCCCTCCATACATCACTTCACAAACAAGTCTGCCCCAAGAATTTCTGGGAACTCCCAGGGAGTATCTCACAAGGGTTCACAGATAAGAATCCTTCCAATATTAAAGGTGTCCTTACATAGAGTCTCACATCTGCACCCCAGCCTGTTCCTCTGCCCCAATATTCCTGAGGGTCTTCAGGAAGAGTTGCATCTGAGTTTACAAACAAGGCCTCCCCTTTCTAGTACAGTCACTGCTCCAGCTAGAGGTCTCCTGAGTCCTAGAGCCTCCCACCAGATGTCTAACTGGGCACTGCCCTCTCTTGGTGGGTGATGAGGTCTCCACTGATTGGAGCTTTTGGGATACCAAAGCTGCAGAATGGTTTGAAGGAAAATGAGGTCAAATCTATCTTTCTCCTCTATTGGAGAGTGGTCAAGCAGGGCAGTCTGGGCCTTGGTGTTTTACATAGAATTAGTCAACAGTTCTTTCAATTTTTACTAACAGTTCTCTTCTTAATGGTTCATATAGGAGTCTTGGTGTGCTGGCCCAGGAGATATATCTGAAGGACAGAATTATTCTTCTGATGACAGAGGCTTTGTTGCCAGGTTAACTTCACCAGATCTGGCTGCTTCTCTCCCTAGGATAAACCCTTTCCAAGGAGAATCCACAGGCCTCCTTGTAAATGAGTGTATTTCTCAGTTGCTATTTTAAGGATAAAGGGATTTATTGCAAGGTACGAGGTCGATTCTACTGAAGAGTCAGGAAACCAGCCAGGAGAAATGCCCACAGACTGTTGGAGCAGAAACCCACTTCTGGGCCCACCTGGATGCACTCCATTATCTCTGATGCCAGGGACCAGGCAGTAGGACTTCCACCACAGCTTCTCCAAAAACCAAACACCTCTGTCACCAGTTCTGATCTCACAGAATATGGCTGCCACCTCATATTACTCACTTCCATTTTCTGACTATCTGATAGGTGCATCTATCTGCTTGGGGAAAGTAGGACATGTGGGGACATTTTTAGGATGTGGTTTCCAGTTGTAGTCTCTCCAGTGCAGGAAGGCATGTGAGAAGGAGTTTGGCATGATTGTTAGGTGAGCCCAGTGGACACATCCCACTAGCTTACCAGAAACACGTAGACATGGCTGATTCTCAAGGACTCACTAAAATGTCTAAAATTGAAAAGAGAGGTAATATCAAAACCATATTCAAGGATAAAGGACTGTCATGGCTTCATACAGTGCTAATACTTTTTGGAGGCTGTTGCTCTGGTATGAGGATTTTTATCTTTTTATTCTTTGTGGCTATTATATCCCTACTGTGTAGATGAACTCCTTACAGTATCTTGTTTTGGTATTAAATAGTCAGATAACATTACTAATCCTTCTTATTCTTATTGGTTGACTAGTTGACTCATCCCTCAAATATTTACTGAGTGCTTATTATGTGCCATGTACTGCAATACTATTTGAAGATATTAAAAAGAATATGATATAGTCTCTATTCTTAAGAATCGCGCTGTCTCACAGGGAAGGGGTCAAGACATCAGGTCATTATGAGAGAATTGTGGGTACCAGGATAGAGAGGGAAGACCGAGATGACCTGGGGTGAGGGAAGGAGTGGGGATGGATTGTGTTGGGTGTATTGTTTCAAGGTAGAGTGAGTTCCGCAAGGAGTCCTAAAGGTCAGAGAGGGTAGAGTTGGAAAGGCCTTCCTGGCCAAAGAGCCACAAGTCCTAAGAAACACTTAGGGAACACTAAGTCGTGAATAAAGTCTGAAGTATAATTCTGGGGGTGAGATGGAGATAGATGAGGTCGGAGGCCTCAACAGGGGTCAGTTCATAAAGGATCTGGAATTCTGTGATCTGAATTCAGACTTCATCCTGAAGAGAATTCAGTTTTTATTCTGAAGATAGCTGCTGAAGAGTTTTAAATAGTACAATAATGGGTTCAGATTTGTGTCTTGGAAAAATAAGAGCCATGTGGCAGCCATGTGGAGTATAGACTGGAGAGAGCCAGGGAGAGTAGGTTGAAGATCTAGCCCAGGTGAGAAATTTTGAGACTTGAACTAGTGTCAAGGTAGAAGGAGAGAAGAGGATGTGTGGGAGAGATATATGGAAGATTGACCCCCAGGACACATCTCATCTCTCATGGGATGATAGGGACGAGGGAAAAGGGTGAAGAAGTAGATGCTTTGATTTGCCACCTTGAATCCCTCAGGACCAAAAGAATTACTTCTCCAGCTGCTGGGAGAATTGCCCTTGGCTGTAGACAAATATCTTGTCCAAGGTCACACCACCTTCCTGGATAGCCCACATCCAATGACTGGTCAACATTAGGAAAGAAAAGCTACATCCAAGACCCTTTATCCCATCTCAAGATAACTCTGAGGGCCATCCCACCTTCAGAACCTCCTAAAGTGTTGGCTGAGACTTTACTGCAGCTCAATGTCCCTTTTCTTCCATAGGTGGGTATTCCAAGGGCACTTTTCAATACATCTCTTATGCCAATCTTTATCTAAGATACTACTTCATGGGAAACCCAAATCTATAACAGATGATGTCCAACTTCCTGGCTTGTGAGCAGTGTAGATGACGTTGTCATTCACTGATATGTGGAATATAGAAAAAGGAGTTGATTTGGACTGGATGAGAGGGAGATCATGAGTTCAACTTTGGAAAAGGTGAGCTTGAAATTCTTGATACTTTCAGGGCGTCAGGACTAAATTTCAAGAGAAATGTGTAGACTGCAAGTATATATTTGGGAATCACTAGTGTTCTGGGTTAGTTTAAGTCTTAGATTGGCCTGCAACCCAGCAGGAAGCATACACCCAATTTCCCAGAAATGGAAATGCCATGATCCATGGGTTTCTTCATGGATCATGGCTTCACATGCAGCTCCTGACTGAATTCTGAGTTCCTGATCCATTGGGTTATTCTGGTCTTTGTTTCTGCACACCTAGCATCTGACCCTGGGCCTGGTTTGACCCCATCCTATAGATATACCCCAGCTCCAGCCTCTCCTATATTTGCCCACTGCATTTTTGGCCTTGACCCAACCCCCGAGACCTGACTTTTCTCCTTGTCTGCATGATCCAATGCCAAACCTACTCTTGGTGTTAATCTATTCTAGAATCCTGAGTATCCCAATGGTAAATATTGTTGAGCTAGCCACTGTCAATCCCTGCCTTCTCTAGACTCTCTCAGCTGAAAGTGGCGATACTTGCAACCCATGACTATATAAGTTTCTGGAACCCTTCACTATTGGCTCTCCGTAGGATCACATATTATCAGGATACTGCTATTCCACTGTCTTTGAACATCAACCTGTCTCACTGTGGGCCTTTGCACCAGCTGTTTTCTTGTTGCCTGTGTGGTTCGCTGATTCCTCCTTGTCATTCAGAGTGTAGTTTCGAATGTCAGCTTTTCAGAGAGGAATCCCTTAGTCATCCAGTCTAAAGTAGCCACCCAGTTTTTCTCTATAACATCACCCTATTTTACTTTTGTGAATAGCAGTTATTACTATCTGACTTTTTCTTATTCGTCTCTCCATCTTCCGCTAACTGGAATGTAAGTCTCTGAAAAGGAGGACCCTTGTGGGAATCATTCACTATTCTGTTCCCCAGAACAGTGCCTGGCAAATGGTAGGTGTACAATAAATACCTGAACTGTGGTAGGTGTTCAATAAACGTTGAACAGCTGGTTGAATTAATCCGTTCTTTGGCTGCTGTGGCCCCTTATTAGATTGAACTTATTAGATTAAACATCTCCAGATATTGCATCAACTGGAATTAAAGCTGAAGTCCTCATCGGCTGTCTCCAAGTTTCTGGCATGCTCTAAGGCAAAGCCTGCCTGAAATATGACCATTTATGTTATAAGAATCCAGACTCATCCCTTGCCTCCTTGGCCATCAGTTCATTTCATCTCTTGGATGATGATTCTTTCTCATTTTGTTTTCTCTTGCACCAGTGGCTTGATTGATGGTGATTAGCAGAGGGTGGTCCATTTATGTGAAACACCTGCTTCCCACCTGTATCCCCTTGAGCAGCCAGCTTTGGACCCAGTGCAGGAAGCTGGTGGGTGTCCTTCATAGCTGAATGGGCTTCCAGAATTTTCTCCAGGAGTCAGATCCAAACTGGCACCATATGGGTGACCATCTGTATGTCATTTAGCCAGCATCAAACACATCTGCCAGCTTGTGAAAGAGACCTGGGGAGGCTTGGGGGCACCAAGGATTGATGGAAAAACTGGCCCAAGAAGAAGGCCAAGCCAGATAGAGCAGTTTCCACTTTGTGAGTCAGGCTGTAATTCAGTTAACTTCCCTTCCTTTGGTCATAAAACCGGCAAACTCCAGCTCGGAAGATTGTATTCTTGCATCACTCTCATCAACCCATTCTGAAAACAGCGGACAAATGTGTCAAGGTAATTTTACCCAACCTAATGTTGAAAAGCACATCTTGGCACATCAAAGTTCCCATGGTAGGGGAACAAGATGGCATGGAGGCTATGATTATGTTCCTAGTCCTTGCATCATAGCCAAGTCATTCATCCAACGTGAGTCAAACTATACGACATGCTAATTACCAAACATTGTTCCTTAGGTCAGTGATAAGACTCACAGAACCAAGAGTCAACACATTTGGTTGGATGGGTCTAGAGGGAAATACATCAGTCAAAAATGTAGAGGAAACTCTGAGGTGAATCTGAAGTTACTCTATTTGAAAACATGTCTTTATCCTGCATGTGTGATTTGCATGTATGATTTTGCCATCTTATCCCTAATTATACTCACCCCAAGCTATTGCCCCATTGGGTCATTAGGTGATTTGCAACTTTCTCACTTATTTTATTTGTTCTTTCATGAGTCCAACCATTTGACACTTTGACATGCTTTTCTAGTGTTCCGTGCTGTAATAGGCACAGAGGATACAAAGTTGACTACAATGACATCCGTGCCCTGGAGGAGCCCAAAGACAGGTGAGGAAGGAAGCTGTTTGGATATTACACGTCAATAAGCCCATAACAGGGGCCCTTATCCCAAACTTTGGGGAAGGAGGGATCAGAGAAGGCTCTTGGATAGGGGTAAAACTTGAGCCAAGCTCTGAAGGAGGAACAGGATTTAGCTGAGGAGGGAGGAGAAGGGAAAGCGTTCCAGGCAGAGGCAGCAGCGCCTGCAAAGGCTGCTAGTGAGGTAAGCAGAACTGTTGGGACACTATGAGCAGTATGGCCACAGCATAGACTCATGGACGTGCAAAGGCTCAGATGAGGAGTTTGGATATCATCCGAAGGACAACGAGAGCTATGGAAAGACTGATCAAAGGCGTTAGAGGATCAGACTTGAAATTCTTGGGAGGTGATTTTGGCTGCAGTGTGGAAAATCGGCTGGAGAGAGATGAAATCGCATGCAGAGGGCCAGGTCAGGCTGTTGTGGTGGCAGCCAGCAACAACTAGAGTGGAAGTGGGAAGGAGGAGAGTGGTTGGGCCAAAGGGATGTAAGTATAGAATTTGTAATTGATTGGATGTGGAGAGGGGTGGACTTTAGTCTTTGGAGAATGAATGGAAGGGGGTGCCGTGAGCAAAAACAAGGAACCCCAAGGAACAGCAGGTGGGAAGTCTTCTTCTTTCTACAGCCTCTGAAGGAGCAGTTCTGGATCAGCCAAATGGCTCAGAAAGGCCTGGGAAGGAGGCTTCATCTATAGGGGACTCTGAGGTCCCCTCTCTCAGCTGCCTCTAGAAACCAGATTGCTGTTGTGACCCCTTGGGAAGCCTGAAGGGGACAGGATGGCCACACTTGGCTTTGGGCACTGGATACTGCCCCTGCTGGGACGCAGAATGAGGCCACCTGCCTATGAACTAAAAAGAAGTGTTTACAAGCCAACTGAGTCTCTAGACCCTGAATTGAGAAGGGGATTCATGGCTCATATTTGCTCATAGGGGGCAGGTGAAACAAGTAGAGGGCAGGGCTTTGGCTGGAGGGCCCTGCTCCCTTTTGAGGGCCAAGGAAGTGGATATTTTGACTGTGGTTAGCTGGAGACCTGAGTCCTAGCCCCTTGGTCCTGTAGGAAGCTGAAGAGCTACTTGAAAGAGATCATATGCATAGATTATACCAACACAGACTCTGCTTTCTCTGGAAAGCAATTTCAAAACCACTTCATTCTCCACCTGCATCTGGCTAATGGCCTGATTATAGCCACCCTAATAACCTTCAAACACTCTCAGGAGCACCTTGGCTCTGAAAGGTGCCACCCCCTTTCTTCCTTGCCCGATTTCATGCTTCTCTGGGACTGCAATGACAACAGCTATTTATTCCTCCCAGGGCCCAAGTTACTTGGAGGAGAGGCAGATGGCTGTGGGCTAATTCCTGAAGTACACTTCTGGGGACCATCAGCTCAGGCTCCCAGGCTGACATCCCACACAAGCTACAGGTCAGAGCAGGAACACTTCCCATGAATATGGATGTCGAGGATGGAGGCTGATTGCTCTGTTCTGCAGGGCAAAGCTGTCGCCCTAGGTAGGGATGACATTTTTGCTGAGATACAGGGTCAAGGGAGAGGGTTGTTCCCTGAGCCCCAAGGCAAGACGTTTTAAGATTTAGGATGCTGGCCTCTGGAGAAAAGTGTCACTATCAGGAAAGGCAGCACAGAGAGGGCTTTGTCTGGTACACAATCCCTCCATTCAATTCTTTTCTCCTGCTCTGACAACACCTAGTGAAGAGCCTGGATGGTCAAGGTGCTGTAGGAGGAGTTTTCTGGTGGCTAAGAATTTACAGGGACCACCACCAAGATGTCTTTCATTTCTAAGGGGCTAGGGTCTTGGCTCTTGCCTTGGCTGATAATGTTCCCCTGGTTGCTCTTTGTTCTTCTTTCTTATTGCCTAAATCTCACCCAACCTTGGTGGTGCAGCTCATGCCCCACCCACTCAGTCACTGAACCCATCTCTATGACTCTAGCTCACACTGATCTAACTTACATTATGTGAAGAGCTCACTTACTGCTATGACCTTCAGTTGGGCACATCATCGTATGTTGCATGGTCACTCATTGCTCTGTATGTCTGCACCGAGACTGGGTCTCATGAATATACCGAGTCTCATGTACGCACTAAGACTTTGTAGTCAGGGGCAATGCCCTGTACTGTACATTGTGGGTCTCCTGTGGCACTTGGTTGGTGCTGAGCAGTCAGCATTCTGAGGGATGGGGCTCCAGGACATCAGTGGGGCTGGCCATTGTCACTGGATATCATTATCCTAGGGCTGTGGGAATGCTTCATCCTGAGAGATGCCAGTGGAGAATGGTCCATAGACTTCCCTTTAGTGTCTCAGGGCCGGATGTTTCGTCTTCTTCCTGCCATTCCCTAGCCCCTTAGTAGGTCTGTGGGAAGTGGGCTGCATTCTGAATTGGATTTGTTATTGGGATGACCAGCTTCCCTCCTGGTATAACACTCTGGCCTAATTTTGAGGGTGTTCTGCTAAAGATGGTATATGTGGCATGGGACAGTGATGACTAGGGACAATGTTTTAACCTATTCAGAGGACCTGAACCGCTCAGGAGCTTTCATAATCCTATGCCTTTGTCCGAGTCATTTCCTTTCGCAGAAGAATCTCACAGCATCCCTTTCATCAGTGGCCACCTGACAAATACCTACTTACTCCTTGAGCCTTAGCTCAAATGTCACCAGTCTTCTGTAGTGTCTTCCAATCTTTGGCCCCCAGATTCCAAAATGTTTTTTAATTCCTTTCATTTTAGTGCTTTTCACATGAAGCCACATTTGTTTATGTGCCTAACCCACTGGCAGACTCCTGTGAACTCTCTCAGGGTCAGACTCTGCCTCCTTTGTCCTTGCATTAACAGCCCTAACCTGGCACGTCTTGCGTGTGCAATACACATTTGTGAAATTGAACTGAGTGAATTCTGATGGCAATAGGGAGACATTGAGATGCTTTAAACAAGAAATAGATATATTTTGATAAGAGCTGGAGGCTTTTGGTCCAAGACAGGGATGTTACCGCAAATAATTAAGGTCAAGGTCCGGACCTCACCTTCGGCAGAGGCAGTAAGAAAGCAGAAGTGACAGGATCCGATGTCAGGTAGGGATTAAGATTAGAGGTTGAACCTAAGGCATTAGGAAGCGGGGTCCATGGGGTATCCTCAGGGGAGGCATGTCATATGAAAGTAAGAAGATTTGGGTATGTCCTACAAGATAGTAAAGGTGATCTCAAGCCAAAGAAAAATTTGAGGAGCACTTTTCACCCCCTCAAATTAGTAACAATAAGGTCTTTTGAATGGGAGAAATTAAGTTCTAATGGTCAGAGAAGGTAGATAGGCTATTTGTGTTCTGGGCTTGAAGAGAGAAGTAGACAAGCGAGCCATGAGTCAGTACCCAGGTGTAAAAGAATTTCAACCATTTGCTGTAAGGACTGGGACAGTTTACGGGTCACAGGTTATGGCCCCTGGAGGGAGAGAAGAGGCTTTTATCCTGTGCCAATTCCCAAGCCACTCATACAGCCTCTGTACATCACTTGAACATGACACACTCTGACTTCTTTCTCTATTTAAAGCAAGATGTGATTCAGGTTTTTGAAAGCAATGTCTATCTGTTACTGGGGCTGGTGACCCAGGTTAGATGGCCACGAATCTGAGCTCTTCCTGTGTCCCTCAGATCCGGAAATAGCAGCTCAGTGACATGAAGAAGTGGCTTTCTTCCATAGAGACTGTGCTTGGCTCCTTCCAAGGACACCAGGAAATTTAAGTCACCTTTCGGCCTTGAGTGGCAATTGGCACTTTAGATGGCACATGTAACTGGAGCTTTAGTGCCTGGTTCAGACAGGTGTGTGGTGTGAAGACACTTCGTCCTGGCTATGTTTTATTACATATATGGGCCTACCCTACCTAGCTTTTTTCAAATTATATTTGTCTTGATGTTTCCTGGTGACATTTCAGCTATTGTCCTGTCATGCTAAGAAACGGAGCTGCACTAAATGTGTGTGCTTTTCAGAGATGGGGTAAAAAGGGCAACTATTGAGATAGAAAGGGTGGGAGAGACAGAGGTCAGAGATAAATGCTAAGAGATGGTGAATGCTACAGAAAGCTAGAACCCTGGCCATGTGTAAACGTAGAGAACTCTGTTTCTTCTCTGAGAGATTTTGCTCAAATGTTCCAAATTTAGGCACAGTAGACCACCCTTAGCAGATGCCATTTCAAACTTCCAACGTAATTGCTCAGAAAATTTTCATATAGATATAAATTTCATGTAGACATGAATATAGAATTCTGGGGAAGAGAAAATTATCGATAGCATTGGTACCCTTCCTGAGTTAGAGACAGTTCATGGCTTCACTGTTACTGTCAATACCCCGGCCTGTGACAGCTCCCTGTTGAGAACTTCAGTGTAGATATGTGTAAAGATGACTTTCATAAATGAAATGGGGGTTCAGTCTCGTGAGCCTGGGGGCCCTCTATCAGCAGACTTACTCTTCAGATCGCACCAGTGGTCCTAGAAATAAAAGGGGGAAGTTCTCTGAACAGAAGGCAATGCTGTCACAAAGCCCATGTATTTATTTCCACCTGAAAGACACAAGGCCTTGGGCTCTCAAACTGGGGCCCAGATTTAGAAGCTAGTGTAAATTAATATTACTAATGAAATTTGCTTGATTTCAGATCCCCTCAGAAAATTGTTAATTCTTCCCAAGGTATCATAGGCAGCAGGTTAGGGGCACCAAGGGCCTGGACAAGGGCAGATGGGCCCATCGTGCTGAGAACCCCAGACTGAGAGAGAAGAGAAGAACTAGATTCCAGCTCTCCAAATCTCTCCGCATCATGGGACCATAACATGGCTCTAAGGACAGCACTGTATCACAAAGCTATTCTCATTTTGATGACATTTCTGCAAACGATTCTGTTCCAAATTGTTAAAACAGACAAAGGGTTTATGCTTTAAGGTGCAGAAAGCATCTTATGAAATTACAGGTGTGTCCTGATCGATCTGCTGCTTTAACAATGCGTTAAAAGAATGACATTATTGTGTTGGAGACCTGAGTTTCTTTGCTATACATTATCATCATTTACATTATCTCTATTACAGATTCCAGGACGATGTTATCCAACGAAGACTCTGCATGCACTTTTTGTTGAGGAGAACACACGATCTTGTTTTGTCGTTGGGAACTCTGTATGAGATGGGCCTGTGTGTGTAGGTGCCCATCTTTATATGGCCAAACAGAGATAGAGCTGAACTGGCTTCATAGGATCTGGAGGAAATGCTCTAAATGGAGAAACTGGGAGAATAAAATGTGTGCTGCTTGTGTGGAAAAGAGAGTAAAAGGTGGCAGGAGAACCGCAAACAAAGGACAATTTTTCCTCAAAGTGTTCGTGGAGACCAAACATGGTCGTATGAGACAGTTCACCTTTAACCCTGTCAAGGGGTCTAATGACCGACAAATCAAAGAAATATCATCAGACTGTTTTCTCAAGAGGCAGTCCCACCAGATGGCCCTCGAAGACTGGGGTGGAAAGTCTCTAGCCGTGTCCTAGGATGCATTCCCAGAGAGGGGTGGGATGGACAGGACGAGGTCCTGGAGAAGAAGTCATCCAGTCCATGCGGAGCTCCACATACAGCATCAGCTTCTCAAAGGGCTGGCTTTTATTTCCAGAGGTGATGGAGGTGGTGGAGAAAGCTTGTCCCAGATGTACTTCTGAGGGTAATCTGAGTGAAGCTGGAGGCAGGCGTGCCCGTCCTTTCTCTCTCACTGCTGCTTTCAGGCCACCGACCTATGGACTCTGTCCAGGAGCCTTTCTTCTCCTAAAGGAACATCAGTTGGTTATTCCATCCTCTCCTCATTCTCATTACCCTCCTCTATGGACCTCTAGGTCACATCTCCATATTCCCCCAGGACAAGGACTCTAGTCGCCCACTCCCAGGCTCTTCCTCCACCTCCCACTGCCATTCCAAGTGATCTCAGCATTCACTGGAATGATCCTTGTCTCTTCCACTCTGACCTACCTGCTCCCCTCCAGTTTAGCTGCACCCATGGCCGTGCCCTGGATGCCTCAAAATTACTCCATCTCTGAAATAATGTATTCTGAAAAGCTCTTTCTGATCACCATCTCCTATCATTTCAGCTCCCTCCCTGCTTTTATCCCAGGAAATCTGCTCCCGGCCTGCCAGCTCAGTCCTTACATCCTTTTGGACCAGGTCTTAGGTCTACTCATTCCACACCATTCCTCCACACCCATTGGAATCTTCCAAAATACTCAACACTCACCTCTCCCTTTCTAACCTCCACATTCACCGAGGGGCTTTATATTCTACCACTGAGATCCCCTGAATCTGTCCCCTCCCTCCATTCTCATTGCTGGACCCTGCCCTGGTTGGGGCCTGGAGCTACTGTAATGTCTCTCTTTGATCTCCAGCTCCGACTTTTGTTTTTCCTTCATGCCCACTCCAGTTCTTCACACTCTTCATTCTCCAGTCATGGGCTCCACTCACTGTTCCCTAAATAGGTCAGCAATTTTCATACCACCTCCTTCCTCATTTCCTCTTAGGGAGAAGTGGTTGTTCCTTGCTACATGCATTTTATTTGTACCTATGTCCCTCTGCCTTGTGTTCCATTGGTTGGCTACTTGTCTGTATCTTCCACCAGAAAGTGTGATCTTCACTTTTACTCCACTCTATAAGTTCAGCAGCTAGAACACCTGCAACCTGGCCAATATCAATAAACATTTATAGACTTAAATTTCCTAGGACATGACTTTCATCAGAACTGCCCCCTGGGTCATTTATCGGTCCTGCCTCATTCCTACTCATCTTCTTTGGGGAAGATGCACTCCTGTCTTTTGTCTCTTCCTTTTTCCTCTGTGGGGCCAATTGCTAGGTGGTCCTTCCTATTCTGCCATTACATGAGGCTGGGCTGTGGAGGGGGTGGGAGGAGGCAGCAGGGACTGGGGAATGGCACAGAACACTGTGTGAGTGAACTGGCAGAAGTTCTGTGGGCTCACCAGCTGGTACCATGTGGGAGAGCCAAAGGGAAAGTTCATTTTTTCCTGCCCAAATCTCCGAATCCTGAGTGTCGTCATGGGCCTTAGTGCTAAAGGCTTAAGAGTGAGAAGTGTCAAGGTCACCTCTGCTTCATGTCTGACAGGAGAGGGGCTTTGTAGATGTTGTATGTGTACGGGGTATTGCCAGCCACTGGGCATGTCCAGACAGCTAATAACATGCCAGAGTGAGAAGAAGAGCCACTGACCCAATTTGTAATTTATCTTTTGGTTTGATCCCAATGTTTTCTCTTTGTTTCTGACTTGATGTATTCGTCTGAAGGCTCAGTGAGTTCATGCTGGCAAAGTCTTGCATGAATAGAAGCATTTAACTGCTCAGTAGATTAGCTCATAGTCGTGTGTGTGTGTGTGTGTGTGTGTGCGCGCGCGCGCGCGCATGCGTGCGTATGCGCGCACACACACGCATGTGTACGTGGAGCATTCCCAACCTCTAAATGAGGAATCTACCTTCCAGGTTGTTTTGTGAGGTGGCAAGCAGAGAGCTAGCAGAGGGGATTAGAGTTGGTTTAGGGAAAATCAGCCAGATCTCAGCACACAGATCTTTGCCCTGGGGAGGATGGAGGGGGGCATATTGGCTGGAAAAGAGGTAGATAAGAGTTATGTCTTTTCTGGACTTTATATTCTCTTTCCATGCAGTTCTCAAGCTGAAAGAAAACATGGGCTGCATTAGGTGATTCACCTAATATTACATTTTCTCCAGTTTTATTGAGATTTAATTGACATATACATTGTATTAGTTTAAGGTATACCACATAATGATTTGATATACATGTACATTGAGAAAAGGTTGCCACAATAAGTTTAGTTAACATCCATCACCTCACATAGTTACAATTTTTTTCTTATCGTGAGAAATTTTAAGATTTACTCTCAGCAATTTCAAATATTTAATACAGTATTTTTAACTATAGTCTCCATGCTGTACATTATATCCTATGACTATTTATCTTATAACTGGGAGTTTATAGCTTTTGACCCCCTTCACCCATTTACCCACAGACCTTCACCTCTACTTCTGACAATCACCAATCTGTTCTGTTTCTATGAATTTGGTTTTTTAGATTCCACATATATATGAGGCTGTATAGTCTATTTGTCTTTCTCTGTCTGACTTACTTCATGTAGCATAATGTCCTCAAGGTCCATTCATATCTCAAAAGGCAGGATATCCTTCTTTTTTTATAGCTGAATAATATTCCATTGTATATATATCCACCACATTTTCTTTATCCACTCGTCCATTGGTGGATGCTTAGGTTGTATTCATGTCTTAGCTATGGCGAGTAAAGCTGTGATGAACATGGTGGTGCAGATATCTCTTCAAAATAGTGATTTTATTTTCTTTGAATATATACTGTAAAGTGGAATTGATGGATTATATGGCAGTTCTATTTTTAATTTTTTGGGGAACCTCCATAGGGGCTACACCAATTTACATTCCCACCCCCCAACAGTACACAAGAGTTCCCTTTTTTCACATCCTCTCAGGCATGTCGTCTTTTAACTTTTTGATAATAGCCATTCTAACAGGTGTGAGGGGGTATCTTACTGTGGTTTTAATTTGCATTTTCCTGATGATTAGTGGTGGTGAGTACTTTTTCATGTACTTGTTGGCCATTTATATGTCTTTGCAAAATTGTCAGTTTGGTTCCTCTGCCCATTTTAAAATTTTATATTTGTTATGGAGTTGTAGGAGTTCCTTATATATTTTAGGTATTAACCTTTTATCAGATACACGATCTGTAAATATATTTTCTAATTCCATAGGTTGCCTTTCATTTTGTTGATGGTTTCCATTGCTATGCAGATAGGTTACTTATTAAAATGGAGATTCCTGGGGTCCTTCTCAAACCTTTTGGTTTAGAATCTCTGGAGGTGGTGCCTGGCACTCTATTTTTAGCACTGGGTGGGGCCACCATGAGCCGGCTAAGGCCCTACTGCCTATGATGGCAGATCCAAAACTAGACCCTGAGGCTTTTGACTCCATCTAGGGCATTTCCTCTTATATCCTGAATGTCCCTGGTTCTCAAGCTTTGGGAAACAAGGTTCATGTTGGATGCAGGAGAGTGTGTTGAGTGGATCTCTTACTCTGCAAGCCACTAACCCACCTAATTTAATTAGTTCTCTATAAGGGGGAGCACAAGGGTTTGAATTCCCAGAGTAGGCAGACAGGGCTGAAATGGACACTTGCTCTGAGATGATCTGGCACCTGCAGACACTGTCTTTGACACTAGGAAGGATTTCAAAGTCCTTTGTAGCTAACTTCACCTGTTTTCTCTAGGAGCCAGTCGTGTTCTCTTGGTGACTTAGAAAAACAGGCTTGGATTTCTTCTTGGTCTATAGATATTCCTTCTCCTCCTCTTCCTCCTCTGTATCAGCTAGCAATGAAACTATCAAAGAATGCCAATGTCATGTCTAAGACTCAGGAGCCAACTTGTAGAGGCGTTCACTGGCTCAAAATGGGATACTTTGGATATCAGTAAGGATAATTAATGGTGAATTGAAATATACTAAATCTATTTAAATTTATGAGTTTATAATAATGCTTAAGAACCTCTAATTATTTGTAGCTTCTGGATTTGGAGATCGCTGAGAGAACCCCCAGGTTGTTTCTTCCAGTTGGCCTGGTTCTCATGGCTATGCCACTCTATCCTAGATCCCTCTGTCCCTGGGGTCTGTTCCAGCACTTTGCTTCCAGGTAGCTTTTATTGCTTCATTATTCTGTGTTAATCTACTTGGAGAAAGCATGGAAGAACTCCAGAGTTATTGGTAGGAGTCTTTCTCTGTCTTTCTCTGATATGCACCATTGCTTCCCTTTGTAAGTAGCTTCTGTAAGATAAATAATCTTGCAGTCTCTTCAGTGAGCAGATTCTCTGATCATGTGCTTTCTCAAACAAGAGTTCATGGATTTGGGGGGGCGCTGTTAAAAGATGACTTTCTGTAGAAGAAGTTGTGGCCAGTGGGCCTGAGGGGTGGGTGGCAGTGGGGACCTGGGCTCCAGGCCCTGCTCTTCTACCTCTTCTCTGCCTTCCCCTTCCTACTCTGGGTCTGTTTCTTTACATAGAAAAACAAAACATTGACGGATGTACTGCTGATATATGCAACAAAGTGCACTGTGCTAAGCGAGAGAAGCCGGACTCAAAACGTCTCATACTATATGATTCCTTTTAGATGGCTTTTGAAAAAGGCAGAACTATAGGGTCAGAAAACAGATCAATAGCTGCCCAGAACAAGGGGATGGGGAGAGAGGATTAACCGTAAAGGGGCACCAAGGAATTTTGGGAGTGATAGAGTTACTCTCTCTCTTGATCTTTGGTATAAGTTAGTCACAATTTATAACGCTACATGTAAAAAAAGTGAATTTTACTATACGTAAAATATATCTCAATAAACGAACAAAATATAACTACGCACACATACACACACTCATCTGCTGGACCAGAAAATCTCTAAGGTCCCTTTCAGTGCTAATATTCCCTGATTCTCTACTGAGGATCTTGTCGTGGATTTGCCGGGCAGTAGGAATAGAGTCCAGGGCCTCGTTTCATTTTTAAACTTTCTTTCCCTGATTCCTCCTACTCCTCCCCAACTTAAAACAGTCTTTCCGTGATGTAATAGGAAAAAGAGGAAAATAGGCTTCATTGGCTTGATTGGCCATTTTAGGAACGAGGCCACTCCCTCCATGGAGGTACACGCGTGTCCGTGTGTGCCGGACATTCTCAGAGGATGGGCCTCGCCCAGCCTCTCATCTTAGATCTGAAGTCTGAATTATTGGTCCGAATTGGAATATTTTTTAACAAGAGCTCAGAATCCAAACGTGGTGAAGCAGCCACGGAGGCCTGTTAGAAAATGGGCATCTAGACGGGGAGCTCAGAGCATGTACACAGTGACTTCTGCTTCTACTTTCCACTCAGAGTCTAAGGGAGGAGCCCCAGGCTCCTGCCCTGCCGTTACTGAGGCCTCATGCAAGATTATTGATTGAGGCCATCTAAGTGACACTCGGTGAGGGAACCAGGCCCTAGCTGGGAAGACGAAAGCAAGGGGCTTGTTGCAGTAAGAGAGAGGCTGCTACCTGCATAGACAAAAACAAACAAACACAAAAACCCAGAGACTCCGGCTGGCGCTCAGGCTGGGCCTCACGGGCTGGCCTGGAGTCAGAGGGAGTTGCCCAGTGGGGATTTACAAATGTGTCCCACCTCTGCCACCTCTCAGTGCATCTCTCAGATGCAGCAACAGCTAATACCAGCACTCATTTCATGAGCACTTACTCTGTATTAATTCACAATAACCATAAGATTTCAAAAATATTATCCCTGTTTTACAAATGAGGAAACTTGGGCTCAGATTGGGGCATGTGGCTCAGCCTCTCAATTAGGAGATGTTTTTGGTCCACTGAAATAAGCCAGACCTGGCTGGGCTAGTTCCAAGGCTCTGAGGAGACTGAGGCCATGCTTTTGAGGGAGCCTAACAGAAAGCTCAGTTTTAGTTGGAGCATATACCGAGCTACATCCCTCACCCTGGGCCTCTTTAAACGAACCTTGGCCAGGGAGGCCTGCCCTTTGGTGTGCAGGGTCTGGGACAGATCCTGTAACCCCCACTGCAGGCACTGAAGGGGTTGATGCAGGAAAAGGGGCCCAGTAAGGTGAGCCAGGAGTCTGTGTGGGTGTTTCTGCTCAGGGAAGCAGGTGGAGGGAAAGTATGCCACCAGAGCTCTGTGGCCCCGGGGGTCATGCCTCTCAGAGGGCCTCTTTGATGCTGCTCTAAGCTTCAGAAGTTGGAGGCTGCCACATCCCAGGAAAAGTCCCAGGATCGGAGACAACCATCAGAAGTACTGAAGGTTTCTTGGAGGCTGGGACCAATGAACAAATGGAAGCTGGCACTAAGGGAAAGGACAGCCTCATGCCCTTGATGCCAGAAGTCCCTAAAAGCATGTGGGGAGAGAGGAAGCAGTCAGAGTAGATCTCAGACAATCTCAGGTGGGCACCGCTCTTAGTTTTATAGCTGACAACTCCAAAGCGCCCCCTCTACCCTGGACCTGGAGCACATCTCTTCTTGGTGGTCAGCAGGATCGTGAGTGTACACAGTGACAGCTTGCTAAACAAAGATCCTGGAAATAAGCCAGATGGCTCGGCTGCGTAGGAGGAATTCCAGGTTCCTTGGAGGTGGTGGCCATGATCAAGGAGGATGGGGAAGCGTGGTTCATGGTGGGCCAGGACCTGACCATGGGATATACTACATACCTGACATTTCAGGTGCTGTTGCAGGTGTGACCTTGGTCTTGACCTCACGGGGCAGAAAGTTCTATTTTGGGAGTTGGCCCAGAGGTTGGAAGACAAGTTGATTTCTATGCAAGTGTGACTGAAGACCCATTTCCATGTCTCCGAGATCATTTCTTTGGGGAACAAAATTTCTGCAACTGAAGCGAACTGCTAGGTGCCGGGTCATCATTAATAGGACAACGGTACCATGGTTCCTTTTCCCTTGTTCTCTCCCTCCTCTCATCGGCCTGACTTCCGGGCTTTCAAAGTCCTGCTGCTTTGGCATTAGTGGGAAATGAGATTGTCTTGTCTGTCGCTCAGGAAACCAAGACCCCTGTAAGGAGCACCGTCTGTTTGCAGCAGACTTTGATCTTGGGGCCTTGTTTAAGAATGGCAGAACCGTGTCTGGCCACTGGGTTTTGTGGTTGAACACAGACAGTGGGCCATAGAGACCACCCAGCCAAGGAGGTCCTGGGAGTTTTAGGGGCTTCAGCCTTCTGGTGAAACCACTGTCCCAACCTACCAGGATGAGTCCCGTACCCTACAGATCTGGCTTTCCCGAGCTGTTCAGCATCCTGCCTGGGAGTGAGGGGGAAACAGGCTGAGTGTAGATGTGCGTATGTGTTAATGGAGCAGGGTGAGGAGTGGGGAGTAGGGAAAGGTGGTAGATTTTCAGGTACATTTTGCCCAATGAACCTCCAAACCATGGAGCCACACAGAATTAGCTGGATTATAGTGGGTTCAAGTCATTTATTTTTAGATTGTACCAGCATGTTTGGTTCTGGGGTCCAATCCCCAAATTCCAGAAAAATAAACTAATGAGAACCACATGCACTATGAGAAGGCCATTCCGATGTGTCCGTGATCATGCGGTGAGTGGGCAGAGAATACAGACCAGGAGCCCTGGGTGTGGAGCAGGGCCTCGCTTGGACAGCTGACAGAAACTGGCTCCGAGCCCTCTTTGGGAATGGAGAGAGGGCCGAGGCTGGGTCATTTGGACCCTGTCCCTTATGGCACCGGGCCGCTTATTGCTACATTTGCTACTTTGCTACTTTATGGCCCCTGGGTTGTACCCAGGGAATGCCTATCACTGGGTGGTACTAATGAGTAAGCTGCTGGCGTCTGCTGTTGCCATGGTTACATGAGCACAGGCCTCTCTTCAGAGGGTCCCATGGTGAGTTATCGGGGATTCATTTGGCCGCTGTTAGACTGTGCCACACATAGTCCGTGCTACATACTCAACTCAGCCAGCCCCATTGGAGGCTGGTGGCACATTATTCACCTCCCCACCCACCAAGGCTTTCCAGCTCCAGGGCCTTGCTGAAATACCTCCCTCTAATACATTTCGCAAGTCCCAACACCAACAGCCCTCAAGCCTTTCCAGCTTCTGGTAAGGCTTCTTAGTGGTAGCTTTTGAAGTCCACACATTTGGAGCACAATGGGAGGGGTGCATCTTAGGAAAGACATCGACTTTCACAACCGCCAAGGGGCCACATGGGTGGCAGGCTCCTGGTTCAGCGCCCTGTTGGTGAGGTAGTTTGAACACACCAGCAATCCTGCCAGGGGAAAAGTCCCTAGAGCATGTCCCCAGGTGTTCACTGGTCCAAGAGTTGTGAGAGTTCCCTTCTAGGTACTGGCCTATCTCACTCCTTGGCAGTGGTGGCCTGGGGCACTGCCAGCTGACTGCCCTGCTGTGTTCCTGGGGTACAGCAACACCTTCCCAGGAGATCAAAGCATTACTTTCTGGCAAAGTAGGAGCCCTCTCTCCAGCCTAGAGAGTTACTGCTGTGTAGGCCTGGTCCTCTGGCTGCTGCTGGGCATTTACCTGTGTCAGCCTACAGGTTTTACTCTTCCCATGTAGGCCAAGGCTATATCAGTAAGATGCCCAACACCTGGTGTCTGTGTGTCTGTCTTGATGGATGAGTGGTTGCTTCTAAGCCTGTCCTGATGCTTTGGCCAAGGGGCTACCAACATATTTGCCCTGTGAGCTCTCATTGGGAAGAGTTTTGGGCCCAGAGATGGTGCCTAGTCAGGGGAGCTACGGAAGCTTCTGGAGGCAGGGGAACATGCTTTGCTACAAAACTGCCTTCAAACATTTAATCTGGTCTGAATTTTTGGCTGTGCAGACCAAGCCAACAAGGAACTGGCCAAGACCAGATTTTCCAGATGTACTTTCATTTTAAAGTCTACACAGTAGACTGAGCTTGGACTGGCCAACTGGGTGGAACAACACTATGACACCTTCTGTTATTAGGCGTGATCTACTGTAGTGGTAGTCACAGGACTGGCATGCCTGGGTGGCAGGTGGGATGAAGGGGTTATTGCTCTAAAGCACCCTTACCTCTATTGAGCCTGCTGGCCAGCCCTTTCCTCATGTCCCCGGAGGTGTTTTGAAGCTATTAGACTGCTCTTTCTCAAGGCCACAGTCCTTCTGGCTCTGGGTGTGCTCTCTGGGGACCTCCAAGGTGAATCAAGTCTCAGGTCAGTGTCACTCAAGAACAGCAGCTAGAGTGGCTAGAGAAGCCAACCCTGCCTTGTCTGCAGTCATGGGGAAGAGCAGGAGGCAGCCAGGCTGTTGCTTTGGATAACTGAGGGCACAGAGGCACCTGCTATTCTGGAACTTCTGTCCACATGCCCTGTGCCTCCATGTCAGTACAGCTTGGGGACTGTTGGCAGGGAGTGGCATTCTTTGGGCAATGTTGGGTGCAAAGGAACTTGAACTGCAATTTGGTTCTGAAACAAGAGGTCTGTGTGCAAAGCAAGGGGATTTAAAAAGGGTGGAAAGAGGAGAAGAGGGGTCAAAAGACCCCATAACAATGGCTAGGGCTTTATTTCAGTCATTATCTAATATCTGCCAGGTGCCAGGCTCTGTGCTGAGGTCGTGCGGAATGCCTGATGAGAACCTGGGTCTATAGAGCCACTCCTGGAGACACTCTGAGGACTTAACATATGTCATCTAACTTCCACGGAATCTCAGAGAGAGAGCAACTACTGCTAGTAGGGGAAAGTGAGGCATGGTGGTCAAGAACCCAAAAGGGTACAACCCTAATCAAGACCCTTAATGGCCCATCTGTGATAGATGAAAGCCTGGTGCCCTGGGGACAGGGCCCGGTAGAATCAGACACGACATAGCATAGGGGTGGGGGTTGGAAAGATGGTTCATGGGAGCACCCAGGAGGCAAGGTCTGCAAACCAGCTTATGCTCCTTTGGTTACCAGCTGGTGAATTTGCCTACGGGAGCAAAGAAATACCAGTGATCGCTTTTTTGCTTCTACGTTTGCTGTTTATACATTCCCAAGGGAGATTTTTTCACCTATGGCCAGAAATAAGTCAAAAGAGGAGAGTCATAGCAGGTGGGGAAGTGAGCGTCTGAATTCAAAAACATGTTGCTTAATACTGCTCTGTCCAAAGGCCTATGGGAGACACATGATAATGACAATAATGAGAGTAATAGCTACCATTTGCTAAGCACCTACTATGTGTCAGGCACCTGACTTGGTACTTCACATACATTACCTCACAGCCAAGTTGGCAGATGAGCATTTTGACACACACATGAAGGGAATACAAGTGGATCTTTCGCAGTTTTTTTGCAAGTGTTGCTTTCTGTCTGCTCTTCCCCTCGATGTCTGGTATTGTTTAGCGGGGTGCCTTTGCTCGGCTGTCAGAGAACCATTTGGCCCTGGCCTAGCCCCTCTGTAGCATATGCCCCTTCAGCTTCACATACCACTGAGACATGGCTCAGCAGGGACCCAGCTACTACTGTAAGAATGCCACAATGTGGGGGCTGTCAGCTGTGTGACCCAGTGCCCCACCCCCCAGCTGGGAACCCTCCTGGGGCTGCGGGAGGGGAGGATCCCAATGGCCCCTGAGTTCATGGCCATGTTTATTTTGAGTCAAACGTGAGGGAACAAACCAAGGAAAGGGGCAAAAACAGAATCAATTATGAAATCATAAATTTTTAAAGAGATGGTCAGAATCTTCATCGCTGTTAATCCACAAGTTCTTTCATCTACACTAGTGCTTCTCTGGTGTTGGACCCTTGAGGCATTTGACAGGACCAGAGGGCAGCCACCACGCCTGTGGAGACCACTTCAGAAGTTGGCCTCTAAGGGGGTGAAGGAACCGGAGGCGCAGCCGTCCCGAGGTTGCTCAGCGCTGACGGCGTGATTATACGTGTTGCGTGGGGTCAGGTGGCCATGGGACCGGGGCGGGGTGTCAGTGGGGGGAGGCGGGAGGTGGTGGGGACGCAGTGGCTATAACTGTGCTGGGTGCTGTGGGTGCACCAGAGAGACGGTGGAGAGATGGGGCGGAACACTGGATGTGCTCAAGGCCGGACGGTCCTTCTTGCGTTTGCTGGGCAGCGCGATCCCCCAGACAGCGGGAGGAGTGATGCTAATAAGAATATGATCTCAAGTGATAGTCACAACACCCCACAAGATGTTCTCCCCTGAACGAGTTAGGGATAAGGACCTCTCAGAGAACGGGGTGTCGGCGCACAACTGTACAAGGAAGAGACGTTTGTAAACAGGGGCCTCTACCGGGCCGAACCCAGGCTCTGTGGACTCTTTCAGCTCTCCTCGTTCACCCACCGAATCTCCCCACCGCTGCCTCTCCTTGCCCTCACTCTTTCTCTTTCACAGTGACCAAATCTCCCCGTAAGGAAACTCTGTCCGCGGAGATGGAGCGTCGCCTCCTGCCCGCGTGGTCCTCGGGCGCCGGCCCTGCGGTGGGAACCTTCAGGAGGACTGCATCAGGCCCGTGAGGCGCTTGCCCGCCAGCGACTTTCCCTGCAGAGACACGCGACAGAGGCACACACGCGCGCACACACACACACACGCACGCGCACGCACGCACGCACGCACGCGCGAGCGCGCACACAGAGGGACAGAGACAGAGAGCCAGACAGGTGAATTAATTGTTGCACGAGCCACGGAGTCCAAATAACTTAGTCACCTGTCCCCTTTGATCTCTGGATTTGGGAGCCTTAACTGCAGACGGTTGGAAAAACCAGGAGTCTGGGGCGGGTTAGGGAGGGAGGAGGGTGTGTTGCCCTATTCTTTCTGGAGTGTAGGAATTTTACTTACCCCACGCCAGGCATCACAGCTCTTAGAGTGTCTCTTAATGCCTGTGGGCTGTCCCTGAACTTGATTTTATTCAAGCGAGGAAGGAAAAAGTGGACTGGGGAGCATTAAGATCACGGAGGGTAGGTTGACCCAAATAGATGCTAGCTAAGGATCTGGATGATTAGAAACTAATGAATTAACTAGTAGTCTGAAGAATGCAGAAGACCTAGGAATCTTGTTTGAAATGCAGGAGAGACACACAGGCTTTGGGTCCTCTTGATGACCCAGTTTGGGACTGTGGAAGGGATATTCGCTGCAGCTCAGAGCCTGGGCTGGTGACAGGGTGCCACCGCAGGCCCTAGGGCAGTGCGCTGTTGCTGTCTCCTGTGATCTTGGCTCCCCCTCTGTGGTCCCCAGGGCCTCCACATCAGGAATTCTACATACCCTTTACTTGCAACCTATGTAGCTATTCTTGAAACTGAAGGTGAACCAGGCCGTAAGGCCTGGTGCATGAGACACAGAGGGCCTAAGAGAGGCCAGTTGTTCATACACCTGGGAGGAGGTGACTGAGGAGCCTCTGATGTGGGCACAAGGGGAGAGATGATGAGGATGAGTGAGGCGCAGTCGCTCTGCTCAGTTCCCTTGATGTGGTCTGAGCCCATTTCCCGTTCCCCTCTTCAGAAATCCATAGCATCAGACAGGGATCTAGAGGACAATGTGGCTGGACCCAAGCAGATTGATCACCGTGTCTGAGAAAACACTCAAAACCCATCCTGTTATTGACAGGGGGTCAGTGACACCATTGCCATCTGCAAAGGGCAGCACACGATTGCTCGTCAGCACAGGCGGCAGTATTTGGTAGCGGGAGATTGCAAGGGCCAGTAGTTCCTCATGTTCATTTCCAAGTGGGGTGTGAAGGCTCAGCTTGTTTACTGGGCTTGGCTGCGTGTAAGCTGGATGTAATTAAAAAAATTGATCAGGCCTGTGAAGCCTGGTGGGGTACTCAATAAACCTGCTGATTGATGAATTGATGGATAATGGGCATAACTAACAAATAAACGACATGGGCTGTGAGTTTGCTGGATGCAGGACAATGTGTCATCTGGCTTAACACTCCATGGAGGGACATGCCAGCTTGACTTTGAGAATTCTGATAGCATGGATGGGGAGCTTGTCTGGAAGTGAAATTGCTCTCAGGAGCTACTGGAAAGTCTGCATCTACCTCCCTCTGCTCTTTTTTTCCCGTCTTCCTTTCACTATCATCACGTTCTCCCACTCCTCATTTTCACTAGTGAGATAAACTTTTCATTTTTCCTCCCTATCTTAAAATACACACACATACGTGCACAAGCAGAATCTCCCCCATCACCAACCTTATCTGAATCTTCAAATATGCTAACCTGAGCTTGCAGCAGGGTACATTTCTACTAGGCTAAGGATTTTTTAATCAGTTTTTTTTTTTTAAATCCTAGAGGGTTACAGTGCCAGTCTTTGCACATCATTAAAAACAGAATGGCTACTCCTCTGTGTAGAGTGGATAGGTACAACAATAACTTGTAGCCAGCAGAGGCTGACCTTCCTTCAAGCACTCCCACCAGCCCTGGATTCTAAGGCACACACATAGCCGGCCTCCCTTTGACTGCCCTTTCTTAGATGGAGCTTGAGGCATTTGTCATTCAGTTGGTTCACCTGGGATTGTGCCTTCTGGAAGCGGGCCTGAAGGCAGGAAGCATGGGTGTGTGTGTGTGTGTGCGTGTGTGTGTGTGTGTGTGTGTGTGTGTGTGCATGTAAGGTCTTCTCTGGGGAAATACAGAGCTGATGAGTCTGAGCCTCGTGGTCCAGAGCTCTAACAAACCTCCCCACCCCTTTCCCCGTGCTCATATGAAAGGCACCAAGGAATTTTGCTTTCCTCTCGGTGCTCCTTATAACTGTGGTAACCACGTACCAAATACCGGTTCCTCCCCACCCCCATACCTCCTCCACCAGGGCCACAAATTACACATTGTGTCCCCAGATTTATGTTCCAGGTTTGCCACACACAGTATTTGGGGCTCTGATTTAGCTGGCAGATGTGAAAAAAAAAAATCACTAAAGCTTCTGCAAAAACAGTTTGTTTCCAGTGTGTATGTTAAAAGCCCAAAGACAAAGAAGGTGAGGTTTACCAGGCATCCAAACCCTCATTACAGCTTCTTCCTCATTAGTGAGGTCATTTTGACTGGAGAGGGGGCTGTGGGTTGAGGAAGGTTGGAGAGTCTATTTCTGGAGGATTGTGACTATTTGTTTTAGCTGAATTTGACCCTGAGGCCCCCCACCCTCCAGACCTTCCAGTTCTATAGAGTGGGCTGGGCTGGGCTTGAAGGCACTAATTAATCTCTTCCTGCCTAAATCCTGGAGCTCAGCCTCACGGCTTTGACTCCAAGGACCTGTGGCCAACCCATCAATCCTGCCCTTCCCCTCCCCCGCAGCTGCTTCTATTTTTTCGGACTTCAGGGGCAGGGGGTGCAGCAGACCAGCCTAGAGAACCGCCGGCGATTGCTCCCAACTGCTCAGCAATCCAGGTGGTGCTCTTTGGCATTTTTCACTCATGCATTTACCAAATGCCAGTTCTGCTGCTAAAGGAGGTCATAAGGGTTCGGGTCGGCTGGAGGAGGGCAGCTCAGCCCAGCTGCAATCTGTCTTCTATGCAGTGACCTCCCGGGTGAGGCTGGAAGGTGGTTACTCATGCAGGATGCAGGCAGGGCTCGATGCCTGGCCTCTGGCTTTAGGGAAGAAATCCTGCAATCACACTGGCTCAGCAGCTGCCTCCCTTCTGAAGAGCTGAGGTTCCTGTAGTTTTCAGGGATCAAAGTGAAATCTGATAGCAGAGGCTACCTGTGTTCTGAGATCAGCTGCCCCAAGGTTTATTCTGCTGGGGCTTGCTGGGAGCTCCAGAGTTACCTGCTCTGCCCAAACTGAGGTGAGCTCCCACCCTCACCCCCGTCCTGCCTCTAGTCTGGATGATTCTGTAGGAAACACTTAGGAAGGGGAGGGGTAATTTCACCTCTGCCTGCCATCTTGCATAGTTACAGGGGAAGCCGTTTTTTTCAGGGTGTGAGTATGTGATGTTCCTTAGTGCTGGTCTGTTGGGAACACATCATGGTGCCGGGAAACTGCAGCCAGCTCAGCCTGAAGCTTTGGCATAGCCGAGCCAAGCAGCTGAAGGTGGTTGAAAATGCTATTAGCAGGCAGCCTTTGTCCAAGTGAAAAAACATACATTCATTAAGAACTGAGCTGCAGAAGTAACATTCCAGAGACACCAAAGCTTTGCATAAAAGCGCTTTTCAGCTTCGAGACGTTTGACAAAATTTAATCCAATGGAATTTGGGATCCTTCAGTTTCATGGACCACAGGCTCAGTGCTGGGCTCACAAACGCCCACATGTTCAATTCCCACCGTCCACTCTGACTAATCATTTCAGCTCTGTGGCCATCTTGATGGCTAGAAGCCTGTAAGAATGTGATCATGAAATCCTTTGTTTCTAAAAAGGAAAGGCGCAAAAGGAATTAACCTTTTGTGCAGCGCTTTAAGGAAAATCAACATGCTGCTTGACATGCTGTGGCTCTGTGCATTGCACCTGCAGATATTAATCAACAAACATGCACGATCTAGGTTACCAAGACCTGTTACCACTTACTTACCTGGGAGACTGATGCTAAACTCTTTGGGTAGGAGAAGGGCTGTGGCTCAGAGAGTAGCCCCGAGGTCAGATGGCATATTGGGGGTAGCGAAGCCAAGCACTAGGGGCTCAGGCAGGACCCTTTTCAATGCTAAGGGGGTAAAGACATCTGAGCTGCTGATGAAATTCTCTTGCTGATTTGCTCAGATGACCTGAGACCAAAGTTACAGATATCAAGTCTATCAAGTCTAAATCCACATTACTATGGGGACAGAAATTAACCATGGTTGCCTCTGGTGGAGCGGGATGGAACTGACTGGAGAGGGGCATGAGGGAACTATCCAGGGTCACAGGCTATAGGGTACTCTGGTGCACACGAATTCATTGAACCCTGTGTAATTATACCTCAAAAGAAAAAAATATATATTAGAAAAAAATCCCAGCTGTCACATTTTGCTTTGAAATTTCCCATTCCTTACTTTCCTCTAGTTGCTGTCTCAGCAAATTTGCCTTTTAGCTAAATTTAATGCTTCTCCTCCAATATATAAGGACCAAGCTTCCTCCGTGAAGGGGACTAGAACTTGCAACGGAATCCATTCAGAACACTATTTCTAGTTTCCATGGATCCCAACTTATCACCTTGTTGTGACACACAAGCATTTTTCATCTTTGCTGTTGAAAAATGGTGTTTTGCTGAACAAGGCTCACCAAGTGGCTTCAGTAGGCAAGAAGTGGGAGGCCCCAGGGATGAGCTGTTCTCCCAAGGAGAAGGAAGGTCACCTAGGAGGAGGTGATCCTCGAGGCCATTAATGATGAGTAAGCGTAGAATCACAGTCCTGGGGGAACATTCCTAGGAGGGCAGTCAGGAGCTGAAGAGCCAGATGGGAAGGTCAGGACACTGACTTGGGTTTCGCAGGAAGAGGAAGGGACAAGGACCTGCCTAACTCCATCGTGTGACCTCCCCGAAGCCTCTTCTCCACTGAGCAAAGCAGCAGGAATGATTTCAAAAGGGAGCATAAGGAATCTCGTGGCATCTTCTTTCTTGTTGATGTTTAAAACCAGGGAGAGGGTGCCATTTGGTTGAGATAGTTTAGAGGTCTGAGAAACCCTGGTAGGAGATGATAGGTGAATCCATACCTAATACAGAATAGTTTCAAAAAACTTTTCAATTCTTTTCAAAACTTTTCAAAACTTCTCTTATCACCCTCTACTGAACTTTGTGAGGCAAGGTGGAACAGACAAAATGCTAAAGTCAGGTTATGGGACAAGCCAAAGATTACACACCGCTAACCCGCAGCAGAGCTGGGCCTGAGCAGCTGTTTCTGGCTTTCTCTCTCTTCAGCAGAAGGGGGCGGGAGCCCCGTGGCAAGGTCCATTCCTGGGGTCTGTATTACTCTCAGGTCCTTGCCAAGCTTTCTGATCTCCCTCAGGAGCTGAGGGGCATTTTATTTTGTTTTAAAATATTCTCTTTATTCGACTTTTTAAAAATAAGATACCACAAACATAAAACAACAGCGAAATTAAAAAAAAAAATCAAGAGATGGGTTAAATTGAATAAAAAAAAGTTCATTGGCTGAAGAATTAATATACATTAATATACATTTAAGCCTATTAAAAATAAGGAATACGATCAAAATAAAAATAATGGATTCCTTTGTAACAACACACCATCTCATGTACAGTGGTCTAAAAAACGAGATTTTGCCACATAACTGGTGGGTCTATGGAATTTGCCAGCCGTCACATCTTCTGAAAGCTATTCCCACGAAATGTCACTGGGATCATAAGCAGGTTCAGACACTTTACTCCAGCCTGTATTGGCAAGTATCAGTGCTTTTTTTCTTTAAAAATATTTTCAATTTAAAAAAGGTGAGTTGCTAGACTTACTATCTGAACCAAATGTGAAAGGACCAGCCTATTCCCTGATTCTCCAGAGATTTTCTCTTTGAATTTCTTAATCCCACCCAGTGGGGTGGGATCAATCTCACAGGTATCCTCCCTTCTCAAGCGCCCTCCTCTTCAACTCACCCGGACCTTGATGGTGGCAGGGCAGAGATGGTCCTGTGACCAGGGACATAGGTGAGCTGCCAAAGACAGTTACTATCAGCCTCCTCACCTCCCGCCCACGACTGAACAGTGAGCAGCTTTTGTGTGTCAGGCACACTAGACATTTTCCAGACCCTCAGACGTGCTGATGTCCACAACACCCTTGCCTGTTAGGTATTACTCTAACCCCCATTGGACAGAAGAGGAAACAGGCTCAAATAGAGCTCGAGCCACTTGCCTGAGAGCATACAGCTCGTCAGTGGCGGAGACGAGTTGGCTGGTCTCCGTGATCCATACACCTTCTACACTGTACGTGACTGTCACTCTCAAGAAAAAAGGCACATGAAACGCTCAGGGATCACGAACTTCTCCACGTCCACCCGCACCAGGCGACCTCTCTGGGCAGCACAGGATGATTTTCTCAACCTCACTGAGAAAGAAGCTGTAGCTCTCGGGCACGCTTGAGACCATCTAAGACCCTCCTGCCCTGCCCGAGGTGTTTCCCTCATCATATTTGGGAAACCCGAGAAACAGAAAGTGCCACCTTTTGTCTGGCAAGCCTGGCAAAGTGAGACTTTGGTTACTGTGCTGAGCTGTGCACCACTATTTGGTGCACATGGATTTAAAGCGGTGGCTCTAAATCCAGGCCAGGTGAAGCCAGCACTTCTGTTTGTGGCCCTGCGTTATTGGTGCCTCTGGGATCTCTATAGCAACCTTCCCAGGGAAGCGAGAAGCAGGTGTGATGTTTACCTTTCCAAGGAGGTGCAGGCCCAGCTGCCCTACTCCCGTTAGAACCAGCTCCAATCAGAACCTTGAATTGGGGTGTCCCAGCCAGGCTGGGGAAGCCCTCCCTGGGGTTTGTTCCTGGCGTCTCAGACTTCTGCCTTCTATCATATTCATCACTCACAGGGCTCTTTGCAGAGGCCGGCCTCTGCCTGTTCATTTGGGTGGGTGCTGGGAGACCTTCCTTCATGGTCTCCAGCAGTGCTGGGACAAATCTGGAAACAGGCAGGCATGCCAGGAGTGACAAGGGCTCAGCGGCTGGGCCCCACACTGGTAGCACAATGCCCAGCACAGACACCCCCAGCCTCTTTTGCAAGTCGTGCATTCCTGCTTTCTTGTTGCTTTTTCTCTGGTTGTGGGAGAAGTGTCTCCTTTTTCTACCAGATCCTTCTTATCTCCTCCTTCTAGTTCTGACTAAACAATGCAGATGCTCTTTGTATACATAGCTTGCAGGAAGTTCTTGGTGGACTCAGAAATGGAGTAGAGGCAGGCATTCCACTCTCAAGGCCCCTCAGTAGCCTGTGTCTGGTAGCCCGTGGAATGCCTCCCCTTCCTCTCCTCCTCCTCCCCAAATGTACTTTGGCATCTCAGCTCTGGTTCACTCCAAATTAGGCAAAGGCTCAAGAAAACAGGGACATGGCCGTGTTGCTATTGGCAACAACTTGATGCTACTTTTTTCCAACTGGGAAGTTCATGTGAGCCTTGTCTATGGCTACAGTGGAGGGTGCTGCTGAAGTTTTGCAGACTAGCAGGAGGAGTCACTTGCTTGCCAATGTGTGATTCTCCTGAGGCCCCACAAGGACTCTAACTCCACCCTCCTAAGGATACTTCTCATCTCCTGCAAACATGTTCACCCAAAACATATCCATTGGTTAGGGTCCTTGGTTAAGCCAGCTACCGAGGCAGAGAACAATGAAGGCACAGGCAGTCAACATGCTGACCACCCCCCACCACCCAGGAGCATAATCTTTCCATGAATGTCCATGTCCATTTGAACACATACGCAGAGGGCTGGCTCATTTCCTTTCTACCACCAGGTATGTAGTTCAGCAGGCATTTATCAGACATGTATTTCTAAGCTGAAAAAGTATAGCAGGGGACATGTCGAGCTGTATTTTTCAAGACATCTCTGGATCCAAACTTGGGCCTATGGAATTCCTAGCCACTGAGAACCTTCTTACTTCCCTACAGACTCTTTTTCACATGTCACTGTGATGATTTTGGTCCCCGTGGGACAGTGGGTGGGTGCTTACGGAGGGGCAGGCAGAGCTGCCTCACTCCTTTTAGAGCCAACTATATAGAATGTGAGATTGCTAAGTTTCTAGCAGGACTTGGCCTTAGGGCAGGGGGGAATGGTTATGGGAGCCTATCTGAGAGATAAAGTCTAAGGCTGCTGCTGTTGCATTTAAAAGCATCTTCAAAGGTGGTGGGCTTTTCTATCCTGCTCTGCTAGGGGTCTAGGGGAAGCAACTTACAGGATCAATACCTAAAGACGTTATTTGCACATTGCCACTGGAACAATGGACTCATCTCAGTGTTGTTTCTGGACCCCCTCAGCTCCTTGTTTCTTAGAAAGATAATACTATGGGCGCAGAAATGGGCCAGAAAAATGGGAACACCAAAAAATGTGTGCCACTGACTTTCCATGGAACAAGAGAGTGAGTACAGGAGTGGTGGGCGGAGATGAGGCCACAGACAAACAAATCATCTCTTCCGGATTTTGGAGCACCTTCTGCGCAGAAGGATCCCAAAGAAGGTTAGAGAGTGGGGACGCCGGGGTCACTCACCCACTGCTGGAAGGAAGCCACCTCGGGGGTGAAATGCAGCGGCCATTCTGACTCTGCGCCAGCAGCACTAGGCAATTGTGTTTTTAGGAAGGGAAGTGAAGAATAACTTATCCAGCTGAAACCATGAAGACCTGTGGCTTTAGGGGGACCCCTGCCCAGACACACACACAGCTGTGGCGGGCATGCAATCCATGCGCAGATGACATGCAGGTCTGCAGCGTATGTTACACATGTACCATACACTGAACACAGAGGCATCTAACAGGCAGGCAGCACATGCACCTGTGACTACAGCTGTGCACATGTTCATGTGCATGTTTACACCACAGGCACTTACATAAGCATCTCATGCAAGGTGCATAAGCAACCATGCGATTGGCTGTCGAGCATTATCCTTAGGCTCCTGAGATGCCAATCTTTGACAAACACTGCAAACTTAAAGCATTTATCTTAAGATACGTATATAAAACCCGAATTCTCTCCAGGAAAAAGCCATTCATGTCAGTGGAAATGACCTCTTTGCTTTTGTCTCTGTCGATACTACAAACAGTAGGAGCGTGCACCCCAAGGGTCTGGTTTATTGAGATTTCAAAGCATCCCCTGCCACCTGCTCCCGACTCTTCCAACAACCCTACCTTGTAGTACGTGGTTAAAAAATAGAAGCCTTTGTCTATCTGGCAGATGGAGCAACTGGGCTTGCTGAGGCTGTATTGCTCAGGATGGCTCCAGGCAGGTAGACAGCTGAGAGGAGAGGGTTCCTGGGAATGAGGCTTCGGCTGTGCTGAGTGCTACATCTGGACGATTGGATCTCACGCTCCTACCATGGGGAGAACTATTCCTGATCTGTGTCTGGAGGCAGGAGGCGTCATAGGGTCCTGCACCTCAATAGGAGGCGAAAGCCAGATCCTGACGACGTATGCAACATTTTCCAGGCAGCTCTCCCCACCTCCCTGCACCACACGGCGTCCAGCCCCACAGCTCCCACAGCTTCCCAGGCAGTGCTTAGGGACCCTGCGAAATTGACCGCAAGGCAGAAGCTGGCCTGCTGGGCACCACAGTTCCCTCTGTACCCAGGGAAAGCAGAGGAACCGGCTCTCTGGGCCGACTTTAAAAATAAGCCAATAATAATAGCTAACATTTATTGAATAGTTCATTGAGCTGGGCACTGTAAAAAAATAAATGTGCTTTGTACACATTGTCATATATGAAATACCCACCAAACCATCCTCAACTGTATGATACCCACCTCACAGAATACTATTGGAAATTAAATAAGGCAATAAGAACTAAGCATGGGCTGCAGATAATATCATAATAATGAAAATAATCATACAAAGAGCTACGCTTGAGTGCATGCACTACAAATACCGTACTAAGCACCTTGCGTATTTTTTCCCATTTAATCATTTACTCTTATCTCTCTTTCACAGATGAGGAAACAGGCTTAGAGGAGCTGCCCAAATCATACAGCTAAGTGGTAGAGCTGGAGTAGAACAAAGTCCCTTTCAGGCCAAGCTCAGCATGACACAGACGCCCACAGTATAACACAGTGAGCCCCCAGGAAATGGCAGCCACTGTTGTCATGCCCTCATACAGTGCCAAAAGACATTCCATGCAGTAGGCTTCATTACACCCATCGGACAAGTGAGCGACTTGCCAGGGTCTTATTCCAAGGTCAGGTGGAGAAATAGGATTCTCCTGGGGCTGCCTGTCTCCTACTTCCCCACATTCTGGTGGGCACAAAAGGGATGTCGTTTTCAGAGGGCAAAGCCAATGGATCATCTTCAGTAGGGGATGAGAATGCAGTTGGGGGAAATGTTGCCGCTAGATTTCTGACAACATTTAACCCTGGATGGTTGGGGGTGCTCAGTCACGCCCCACGTGGCTGGCTACGGATGGAATAATGAGAGTCTGGGTGGCTCAGGGCAGGCAGCCACGAGGGGCCAGTCGGTACCTCTCAAAAAGCACTCCGGTCGGGCAAGATGCACCTTGCTGTGCCTCATCTGTGGGGTGCTGGGGAGTATGGAGAGAAAGGGCACCCTGTCGCCAAACCTCAGAGAAGCTGCTAAAGGGCAGGTTAGGAGGCTCTGGTGGCAGCCACTCTACCCACACCCCTTCCTGGTAATCCTTTCATAATGTTCCATAGGTCTAGAAATGATTCAGGAAAGCTGTGATGGAGGGCTTACAAATGACAGTCTCTGCATCTGTGTCATTACCAAGGAAACCTCCATCAAGCATGTGATCGCTGGACAGTGGTCACTCACAAATGCTAATGGTTGACTCCCGTACATATTTAGAACTATGAAACTTTTCAGCATCATCCCGGAGACAGAACCCATCAGAATTTCTCCACTGGTCTGGCTGCGGATTACAAGGTCGGGTTGAGTTTTTCATTGGCTGCTCTATCTCCATTTCACAACTTAATCTGCTATGATGGAAGGCCAGGCCCTTGATGCTTGCTTGACAGTCTGTCTTTTTCCATTAGGCATGAAGGTTCGGATGCACCATGCTGTTGGTGCAAGTGAGAAAGGCCAGGGGGGCAGGGTGAAAAACGGTTCTCCAATCCTGTAGAAAAGTCTGGGTGTACCCTGGGTCCCCATACCTCTCTTCTCCACCTCTTATATCCAGAAACCAATTGTTCCTGACAGAGTTTTAAAGGGCTGTTTAGAAGAACATAGTAACAATCAACTCTGACCAGGTTTTCTTTAGCTTTTTAAAGTTTTGCTGACTTTACCAGGATCGCCATGTTTAATGAGAGGCCTCAAAGAATTTGAAAGCAAAAGATGAGGAGAGGAAAAAAGCTATCAGCTATAATCACCATAATTATACAATCCCATGAGTTGGAAGCAGCCATAGTGAAGCTTAAGAGAGAGAAGAGAGTGTCATTTGCAATTGGGTTGCTCCTCAGGACAGCTGGAAAGAATGTGACCCCAGAGCCCTTCCCTTACCCAGAGTTAGGTTGAAGATGAGTTCTCAAGGCATGGCCCGGGAGAAGGGGTCCCCATGGAGGGCAGTTTCTCCCTAGTCTAAGGCCTCTGAGGGCTTGTTCTGCTCTTGGTCAGGCTGAGATGTTTTTGGTGCCCGCTTGCCCACCTGGAATCTGCAACTAACTTTATCATCTTTTCTGCTTTCAATGAAACACCTTTTCTGGACAGGAATAATGACAGGCCAAGCTTCCTCGGATTCAGAACTGAGGCACCCCACGTACATGCCCACTGCAGCTGTGCTCAGCCTAACTGCACTGCAGTTGCTCAGCCTTCCTGTGCCAACAGGCACCTACGTCCCACCTACGTTCTCTGTCCACGGACCTCCCTTTAGGCATTCAGGGAGAGGGCCCTGTTGCCCAGAGCTCAGCTGCAGCAGCAGGGTCGGTTGAAAACAAAACAAAACAAAACAAAAACAAAAAGCAAGGATGACATGCAAAGGGCAGTATTTCTATTCCTTGACAGTTTCCCTTGCTTTGACTGTGTGTGATCATCTGGCTTTTTCTTCAAGGCACAGTCTAACCTGCCTCTTCTCCAGTCTCAGCAAATTCCCTCCATTTGATTTGTTCTTCTTTTCCATGGCTTATTTATAAACCACAGAACAAAAGGCAGTAGGATCCATTTAACAAATATTTTTAATGCATCAGACTATTTCAGTTGGAAGAGATGATAGAATCCAATGCAGAAACCTACTCTACAATATCCTTGGCCATTCAGACTCAGCAGGTTTTCAGGGAGCTCATTGTTCCCCAAGGTGACACAGTCTACTCTCGGGAAGTTGCTCCTGTTAGAATATGCTTCAGTAGAGTGACCCCGCCCATATTTTCTCCCCGTTTGTTCTAGCTTTGTCTGAAAGAATCGAGAAATGTCCACTCACTCTGGAAGACAAACACAAGTATCTCATGATGGTTATAGAGTCTCCTTAGGGGCTAAACATCTTTGTCTACTTCAGTCTCAGCTGAGATGGCTTCATGATTCCCCACTTATTCCTTCTGAATTTTCTCTAGATTGTTAAAGTTCCTAGTAAAATGGGAGGCTTAGGACCAAGACTCAGCACAGTCTAGAGCAACACAGAAAACAGTAGAACACTTTTCTGTCTTCTGACCTTGCCACTTTTTTCATTGCTGCCTAAAGTTGCTTTTTTAAAACAAGTGATTGCATCCTGCCTTTGCTTATATTAAGCTTGCAGTCAATTACAACTCCAGAATTTTTTTACTTGAATTACAGTGAAGGATTTGAATGCCATCTTTTAGTAGTTAGACTGAATTTTTTCAAACATAAATTTTGTCTGGTTAAATTTTATCTAGTTGTTTTTGACACATCTTTCCCCCTAAAGGAGGTACTTTTCAAATATAATTTCATTATCTACCAAATGAGCAACACCTTCCAGGTTTGGATCTTTGAGTATGATAGGTATATTTGTCTCTTTATCCAAGTTATCAAAAATGATGTCAGATAGGACAGGGCAGTAGCTGGAGCCTTGTGGCCACAACCAGAAATTGCCTTTCCCATTGACATAGATCTATGAATTTAACCTCTTACCTGTCATTAAGATACTGTGAATATACTTGCTTTACCTAATTAGGGATAAACAGAAGGACTAAAGATGAAGGGGAGAGGGGCAGAAATAGACATTATTTTCAAGGTCATTGCACTAATCTCAGGTCACAAATAAATATTCTCTGGAGCAGGGGATATAGTTATAACGGTCATCCATATGCAGTAAGCCAGGCTGATAAGTAAGCCAGGGTAGAAAGTTCCTGCCAAATATTATACCAATGAGGCCCCTTCCTGTTTGGGGCTCTGGTGCCATTGCTCAGGCCAAAATGATCTGATGGTGACCAGGCAGTGTGAAAGAACCACTGCCATTTGGACCCTGCCACTGCTGGGGTGGCTAGACATTCCCAGGCTTGTCCACCGTCCCGTTCATCAAGGAGCCATCAAACAAATACCCCAGGGTCTTTCGCTCATTGGCCTTCAGGTAACATCACTAAACTGAAAATCCCTCTGCTCTGAGCTCTTCTCAGCTCCCTGCAGTGTCCCATTTAGCATTCTGCTTCATAGCAACGTCTTACAGATTGTTCCTGTGTACGGATTTGTATCCCGCCCTCCTTCCAGGATGCCATGCTTCTCAAACTCAGTTTCAACCGAGGAGACTCATTTGCTGCTCCAAAAAAAAAAAAAAAAAAAGAGGAGACTTCGAGTTATTTTCACCAGGAGATGACTTTGAGGGGAATGCCATGGAATCTTACTCCTCAGCCTTCGAAGTCCTTAGACCTTGAGCTCTCTGACTCTAGCTCTCCACAGGCAGAGTTGAGTCTCTTCTCCCTGACCTTGACTTTGACAGCCTTGTCCCTTTCCTAGTTTCCTGCTGTTCCAAAGCTTGACGAACGCCTGGAGGTTTCTCTCTTTCTTGTCCCTTGGGTGGTGCCCCCGCGCCCCTGGCAGGACTGAGGTGGATTCCGTCCTGTGCAACAGTGCGCATCCTGTCCCCAGAACGGTCTGTACTTCCCATTGTCCGTCCTGCTAAAGGCCCTGCAGTCACCTTCACTCTCTGCCTCCTCACTGGACAGATGGGAGCCCACGGCTGTTCTGTGTGGCTGCCTGGGGATAAGCACCAGCATGCTGACTGGACAAGTGACAAGGAACAGGCTGAAATCCCACAACTCAATCAGCCACTTCTAAAGTGAGAGCTCCTTCTAGAAGGACGTCTTTTCTGAGTGGAGGGTGGGAGGAAGGTTCTGTTACGGCAAAGGGCTACAGGTCACCTCCCAAAATAGATTCCCGCCTGGCACACACACACAGTTTGCCCCCAGCCTGCCTTGCGGAGACTGGCAGGGGATACGATTTGGATCCGAATCAGTGGCTGTAAACACACAGCTGTGCCTTTCTGCCTCAGAGGACTTTGATTTTCACTTGACTGCTCAGCACACTGGGGTCTCAGGAAGGCAGGGGAGGGCCTGGGTGTGGGGAGAGGGTGGGCCTGGTTCGGGAGGGAGGAGTGCCAGGTGTGGGGAGAGGCGTGGGGCAGGAGCAACTCTGTAGAGCCTTGCTTGACCCATGTGTCTCTGCATGTTGGGGCCTGAGTCACCGCTGTGAGTTTCCTCTGAGTGGCACTCCCTGGGGAGGGTGTTTTGGGCTGCTTTTGGTTGACAAGTTGAACCATCAGCTGCAACAGCTGGGGAAGGTCAGTCCTCCTTCCAAAAAGGTCACAGGGTCTAGGGCTGAGTTTCTCAAAAACGACGACCTCTGACCCTTTAGAGAAATGAAAATCTCACCCGTCTCCAGAGTCTTGGAAAGACCCCCATCCGCCTGCCATAGAGAATCACGTTGTGTTCTCTGTATCTCACCGGCCAAGCTGATTTGGTTGTCTTACATTCTATAGTTTGCTTTTAAAAAATAATCATTTTCATTGTTCAGCTACAAAATTATAATATTAAATATGCCTTTTCAAACTTCACTTGGAGCCAAGATGGAGAGAGAAGGCTAGAGACCAGAGGAGACTTAACCTACCACGGACTGTAACCAGGACACGCTAACCTCTTTCTGCCCAGCTCTAAGGGAACGGTGGCAAGCTGGCCCGGAGTTCTTCAGGGAACCAGAACGCATGGTGGCGGGTGAGCAGCAGCGTGATGCTGTGGTCCTCAAACGCTCACATTCATTCCTTCTTATGCCCCACGATGCACCGTGATGCAGCAGCACCCACTCTGGAATCCACTCTTCTGCCCAGTGGACCTCTCCCTCCACCTCCCGACGCACACCAGGCTGGGCATCCATCCCAGAGGGCGGAGACTGCAGAACTGGCACAGTTGCCCTAAAGGAGTCACAGTGAGCGAGGGAGCCCTGAGCAATGGAGGAAGGGAGACTGTAGCTTAGATAGCCTGTGACACTCTTAGTTCTGGTGCTTTATCCTCAAATCTTTGTCAAAAGATTTTAAATACACACCCAACTCAATTCCATCCATGGATTATTTCCTGGCCTCAAAGGCTGGCAGCCACTTCCTGGGCAGGAAAGCAGTTCCTCTCTCATTCTGAGGGATGATTAGCACAGCTCAAAAATCTCAGGATGGAGAGGAGCACAAACCTGTAGACACTACCAGCTGGAAAAGTCCATAGAGATTATCCAGTCCAAGTGGTTGTACAAAGGAGAAGCCCAGCACTCAGAGAGGGCTAGTGATTTGCCTAGGGTCACACAGCTAGTAAGCTCAGGCTGCTGTGGAGTTTCACAGAGTCCTAGAAGAAGTCATCGCTGATCCCAAGAGGCGGAGTTTCATGCTTTCCCTCCCAAATACTGCTGTGGAAGTCAACCTCCATCTGTAGGCAGGCCAGGGTTTCACTACCGCTGGATCTCAGGGCTCTGAGAAGGGAGAAGCTGGCAGTCTGGTCTGTGACCTAGTGGTCCCAAAGGGGCCTAAGGACTGTTTGCAATCAAACCCGTGTAAAGACTTTTAGCCAATTGTCCCTTGCTGGAGGCCCAAAAGCATATATATATTTTTTTCAACTGAAGTCAAAGCCCTCTGGGGGCTCTGCTGGGTCCAGATTTTGAGAACTCACTCCACCAGAGTGCATGGCTGAGCAGGAGGGGAAAGCAAGGTCCTCCGGGAAGGAGCTGCTAATGCCGATTTGGCTGAACACCCTGGTTATCTGCCGCCTGCCTTGCCTGCCAGGAGCCTCTGCCATTCGCTTCCGCTTCCGGTTCAGCACCTGGGCCTGGAGCAGGGCGTTTCTTCCAGCAGAGCTGCCTGAAAGGGGGCAGGGAGGGGGTGAACTGCCTACTTTTTAGCTCTCATTAGCTTTCAGCTGGGAGGGAGGAAACGGAGAGGGAGGAAGGGTGGGGAAGAGGGAGGGGGAGGGTGACAGCTGGCTTTCAGAGCTTCCTGATCTCCATCTGACTTTCCTGCTGCATTCCTTGGCAGGCACACCTGTCCCAGAGATGCCACTCGGCACAAGCCAAAGCTCCCTCAGCCCCTGGCCCCAGTTGTTTCAATTTCAAGGAGCACCTTGACAAAGCTCAACTGCGATGTCCTCCTGGAGGAGGATGAGCACACCAGGCCCTGGTTCTCATCTCTGCTCTCCTCTGTGGCCTCCTGTGCTTGCTCAGGCACAAGCAGCCCCCGCTTTCCATTTTTGGAGCTGAAGAGGCTCCCAAGAGGGCAGCCGAGGCGTCAACTGAGATGCCAGGCAAAGGTGTCCAGGGAGGCTCATGTCAGCATCACTTGGGGCTGCCGCTTCCTCTAATGTAAGTGCCATCACTCTGTGGAACTGTAGACAAGGAGCAGGGGACTTTCTGTAGCTTTTCCTTCGTGGCTTAGAGTTCTCACTGGATGACTTTGGCTACCACCCTAAAAGAGACAATCTAATTGCTGCTGTTGAGACCTGGCTAAAGGCCCTTCGCTTTTCACTCTCCTCTGAGGTGACCCCCTGGTCCTCAATGTCAGAGTCAGCTCTTAGTGAGGCCCTTCCCACTTTGTGGTAGACCATGAAGGAATGAGCTCACCTAAGAGACAACAGTGGGGGAGAGCCTTGTAGCTCTGGCTACCCTCTTACCCTCATCTGTCAACCACAAAACCAGGAAGACAGCGGGCAATGGCAGGCTGGCCAGCACTGAGCAGTAGGAAGCTGTCTTTAGTTTGAGAACCCTCCCCCTCCCCCAGTCAGTAATGCCTGGGACTTCCCACCAAAGAACCTGAAGAGATGGCAGGTGATGCAAAGGCAACCCACGATGACGTACCAGATGTTTCCTATTGTGGCTTTCATGTTTTACAGCCACCCTGAAAGAAAGCTTCCCAGCGGACAGGACGTGGGAGAGACAGGCTCCACTCATTTGAGCCGAGGCCATGTCTGGGGCTCCCCTTGAGAAGGGGGAGCTGCTACATGTTACAGCTCTTCCTGAGACCGGGGCTCCTTGGGTCCAGGGCCACCGTGTACAGTGGTGAGAGTCATTCACCACACAAGGGAAGCCGAGGGTCAAGTAGGAGCTGAAATCCAGCCTGTGCTTTGCTTGGCCAGGTGGGCATCTATAGAGGTGGGCCCATCAGAGGGAATCCTATTTCTGGTTTTGAAAAAGGGTACAAAATGGGCTAGTCGTGCCATGCTGCAGACTTTCAGTTATGTTTGGTTCTGAACCCAGGCCTTCTCTGTCAAACAGGCAGGGTTTTACACAGTCCACCAAACTACGCAATGCTCGGCACAGCACACCTCCAGACATCTGCTTTGTATATTCAAGCTCTGAGTGACTCAGAATGAAGCTTCCATTGGAAGGAGAAGCTCACGCAGCGCTCCCTCTGCTGGGGGTTGCAAGGCCCCTTCTGTACCCAAATAAGCATGGCCCCAGCAGCCTCCATGAACTGCATTAAGTTACTCCTCAGGATCTCATATAAAAGGGAGCATCTGTCAACTTCAACAGAGAATCCTTCCATGTCGTGATACACCTGAGACCTGGAAAGAACGATGTGCTTTCTCCAAATGTTCCTCCTTTACCAAGAAAAGAAAGGACATAGGCATGGGACAAATTCTGGATTCAGATTCAGTCTTGATAAGAAGCTAGCTGACTGAGGTAACCAACCAACATTTCTTGCCAATAATTAATCCTACACGGCAGTCAACCTCACATCCTTGATCCATGAGCTGCCTAACTTCACCCCCTCATTTTTCCATTATTAGCTCCATGACATGGATTTTTTTTTTTGTTTTTTTACACATACTTCCCGGCACCGTGAAAATACTCCTGAACTAGGCTTTCATCGAGTTTTATATTTCATAGTATGTAGCCAATGAAATAGTCATGTAGACCTTCTTTTATACAAATCAAACACTTTAGGTATATTATATCTGAAAAATGGCTACCAGATTGCAAGGCGTATTGGTTAGTTGGTTAACTCTGTTTGATTGGAACCCTGGGCTGTCGAAACCAAGTTCTTGGGTTCCAGCCTCAAATACACTGAGCGTCGCCACTGTTCTACAGCCATGGGCCATCCCCTCAAACTCAACCACGTCCTGTGGGGATGTGGTGTGATCTCAAGAGCACAGGAGGATGGAGGGATCAGTGCGAATCCATCTTCATTTCTGCCACTGGAACTAAAAGGTCAGAATTCACCACCCACTAGAGTCTTTGTATAAGAATAGCAGGGAATTTAGGAATTTTTATTTTTTACTTTTGAAGTTTTGGGCCTTTTATCTCATAGGTGCTAAAAATCTCAGGAGCATGGGAGATTCTTCTCCTTCAGCTGGCCCTGAAAACATCTCTGTACATTCTCCCACGTGTACACTTCTGACGCTGGTAAGGTGTCTGGTGCTTTTTCATTCCAAACACTTTGTTAATAGACCTTGGAGAGCCACTGAACCAACACCACTCTGGGATGAAGGGACATCAATAAATGCTCTTCACAGAGCCTTATCAAGATTATTCTTGCCTTTCCTGATACCCACTTCTCATGAAAAGCAGCCTGGACATGTTCGGACATCTCATCTGAATACCTCTCTCACGCTCTCGGCCCACATGGTCACCTGAAGGGACTCTATGGGGCGGTGGGGGTCCTGCGTTCCTAGTTTGCACCAATAGTTCAAGTTGTCTCACCTGTTACCACAGGGTCTCCTATGTACCACCGTTCTGGTCTTTACGCCATCTAAGCACACTCTGGGCTTGTCAACGAAATCCCTAAGCATCCTCCACCCACTGTATGCAGGCCTCGAAAGAGACAGAGAGGAATGGGTTCCCACAACCCTCCATCGGGCCCTCGGGGGTGGAGGAACTCCCATAGGCCTTGCCTTTGACATTCTGTGGCAATTGTTTGGTGTGTAAAGCCACATGGCCGTGGCAAACTAGCATGAAGACAGATAGGAGACCAGCAGGCCTTCTGAAAGTTCTGACTTCTTGTGAGGAAAGACCATAGAGACAGAAGACCAAAGAAGAGAAGAGATGAACGCCCATATTTTAACTGCTGCCTAGTAGAGCTACTTTGATGTTTACATCTAGCTAATTCAAAATTATGTTTAAATTCAGTTAAAATGCATCTAGCTATGACAGGTAAACAACTAGGTTGCTTTCAACCTAGAATTCTTAGATTTTCTATTAAAGGAATGAAATAAAGATACTACTCACTCAGGAGTCTGGTTTTACAAGGACTTCAACAGAGAGGGAGAAAAGGCAAGTCGACATCATTGGGTTTCTACCCTTTGGGAAGAGAAATGTGGCCAGTTCCATTGGTGGGATCCCTGCTTCTCAGCTGCCATGTTGGTTCCCTTTGGTTTCATGGTAACAGTGCAGGCTGAGCCCCATGAACTCAGCAGGTTTGTTTTTGACAAGTGAATGAATGGGATTGAGTACTTCCTGTGCATCAAGCCTGATGTTCAAATCTTGTAGAGAATGGCATGGAAAGCAGAGACGGGTCTGTGCTGTTCTACAGACCACAGTAGAGGGTCTCTACCGTGCACCACGAAAAATACCTATGTGATCAGTGCTCTCACCTGTTACCACAGGGTCTCCTATGTACCACCGTTCTGGTCTCTACACAATCTAAGCTGGGTGTGCAGGGGTAAGGCCACTTCCCTACAAAGACAGTGAACATGTAGCCCCTCTTTACTCTAAGAGAATCAAGGCCCAGGGAGCTTGTCCAGGCCTTGACCCTGGGAGCACAGGGACAGTGCAGGGACTTGCTTCTCCCTCCGCCCCATGGCTACTACCGTCCTCTCCCTGTCACACTATGCAAATGAGGCTGGCAGGGGGCTGTAAAGGATGAACTCATGCAGAGGCCACTAACACACACCAGCTAGACCACATCGCCAGAACCCATGCAGCTCGGCCACCTCCTGCGCACGCAAAAGCCGCCTACACAGCAGCATCAGCTCGCGACCCACTCCCGCATGACGGCCAGAGTTCACAGAAGGAAATTTGGAATTTTGTTAAGATGAGCTACGGTTCTGAGCCAATTTATTTCATGGTACATTTCGACGGCCTTTTCCCTGGGCTGCTACAGAAGATGCACAAACTGCACAGCCCAGAGGGCGGTGGGGTCCTTCCTCTTCAGAGCCCTGAGCTGAAGGTCAAATGCGAGGCCCGAGGCTGGGCAGTCATGTGTGCACCTTCTGCAGAGGGAGCCGCTTGGTCTTTTGCAAATCCATCCCTAGAAGTGAAGCTGCAGACACTTGCAAAAGAAAAGGGGTGTGTTGAGGGGGAAAGCACTGGACTCCCTCCCACCCCAAAGGAAATGACAACAACAAAAAAGAACCAAGAAAAGGAAAACAAAAGAAACATGAGGGAAGAAAACCAGCTGAACTTACCACACTGCGAGTGAACTTTTCTAAGGAAGTTCTACGACCTTGCTCACTTTCTGGCTTTAGGAACAAAAAAAAAATAGGAGAAAAAAAAAAAAGGTAGGGAGAAAAATACAGAAAAAAAAAATCTTCAGCTTACTTGTGGTTTCCAAACAGCACAGCGGCAGCTAATGAACAAAAACAAAAGCAAAACAGGGCGAAAAAAACGGGAAAAGAGAAGCAGCCAGCGCTGTATGCGAGAGTCAGTGGGAGAGTCAGAAAACAGAAGCCCACAGGAAATGGTGCGGCCTCCTTGGAGCAGTGAGCAGAGAGGGGTGTGTGCTTCTCCAGGGGCCATTAATTGTGCTTCAGGGCTCAGAGTAGCAGCCACTGCTGCTCTGCACGGCCCACAGTCAACAGTTTGAATTGCTTGCTCATTGCTTTCTACTGGCCCTGCCCACATGCAACAGCTTCTGGTGGTTGAGTCTCCGAGGCCACGGGCAGCCATCTGGGTGCCCCAAGTGGGGACCCAGAACAGACTAGCTCCGAGGACCCGCAGGGTATGTGGGGGATGCTGATGGGACATCAGGAAGTGGCTGTGGGTCCAGGTTGGGACTTTTGAGATTTTCCTGCCCAGAAGCAGCTAGAAAGTTTGCTAACTTCAGTGATTCACTTATGGACCCTTACTGGTTCTCATTCTGTGTCCTTAGAGTAGGGAGGGCCTACCCACGTCCTTTGCAAAGAGTCTCAGGCTTCGGAAGGAGTGCTCTGGAAAGAAAATGTTCTCTTAGTACCCAGGCGGGCGACCCCTTCCAAGGAAGCTTTCTGGGGAGCTCTTAGCTGAGGAGTCCTCAACAGGGGCAAAAGCGGGCAAAGCCCCTGAACACTTCCTGGGACTGACTGCTCCCCACCACCGGAGGAGAATATGGTGTGCACCTGTTGGTCTTCTGCTTGTTCAAGGGGTCTGAGGAGAGAATTACACCCCAAATACCCACCTGCCAGTTTATCCTAGAGCCTTGTTCCGGGGCCCTGAGCACTAGTCTAGGAAATTTGGAGAGAACACACACTCATGTGGGGACACACGCGCACGCGCACGTGCATGTGCGCGCGCGCACACACACACACACACACACAGAGCAAATAATGGAAATTAGGGAGCTGAAGAAGCAGTCAGGTTTCTGTGGGTCTGAGGATGTGCTGGAAGCAGAAAGGGTGGGCAATAGGCGGCCATCTGTCTATGGGGACAGGTTAGAGGGCTCCCTTGGCAGTCATGCCCCATCCCCTCAACTGGCCGCCAGAAGACAGGACATTGCAGAAAGAAAACACAACATAAAAGACGCAGCACTGCAGAGCCAGGCTGGTCTTTCTTCTTGCACAAGGGTCTGAAGGATCCACGCTCGGCCTTGAGTATCACGCCAAAGCCCTCACTCTGGGGACAGCAGAACTCAACTTCCACACAGTGGGCAGCCCTGGTGGCAGACATTTGGCTCAAGTCAGGCCAGTCCCAGGCCCTGCAGCTAGCATGCTGTGCTTATCATTCTTTACTCTGGCTGCTGAGTAGCTGCTTACAGCAGGTAGCCACCGGCCCGACTCATTTGGGTCCCTCTGCCTTGCACAGTCTCTTGGAGCTGCCTTGTAAAATCACCATCGCTGGTACTTAATTGTCCTGGAGGAGCCATCAAAACCCAGCTCACTTGCCCCTTGAGAGCCTGGTACATCGAAGCAACCAACCTTATCTTAGAAAACATTAGGATAGAAGGTGAATCAAGGATGAAGGATCAGAAAGCTATGTCTCCAGACTCCATTGGGGGCCCTTCTCAGCAGAAAAGCCAGTCTCATTCATGTCCCCTCTCTTAGCAGAAGGTTGTGACTTTCACATACCTTTTATGACTTGGACATTTATATCACATGGTAAACCCATCCCTGAAATCAGAAGATATGCTAGGCCTACCTGAAAGTGCTGGGTTACAAATCCAGTCCACACCTGGAGACTCTCAGGGAGAAATGGAAGAAAGAGTAGGTTTTGTCACTTTTTTTTTTTTTGAAACAATCTCTGAGTATTAAAAGGGTGTTGGCATTTGCAAGGGTTTGCTGCCATAAGAATAGCCCTTAATTTGGGGGCTGGTGGATAATTCTAATGAATATCATTTGCAACTTTTCACAGGAAGGCCTTGGGTTCTTCCTCACTCAAGTGACCTCCTCTGAGAAGTCTTCCTCTTATGAGAGGACCTGCAGATGCAGGAATGTCAGCTCCCCTCTCTGAGATGGGGTGCATTTTCTCTTTGTGCTCAAACTCACAAGGAAACTGATGGCCTCTGGCTTCTTCTGGGTGTGTAGACAGGTACAGATTGCTCAGACAGAGACTAAAATTTCCCCACATTGTGACCAGTTCAGGATCTTGAGCCACAAGAAATAAGACACTTACTTTGACCTTCTCCCATGAGATCTGAGCTGAAGATACCAAAAGTCTCCATAACCTTTCTTGAAAAAGTAGGCATCAGAGACAATTGCGGGGATAACAGCCCCTCCCTCAGAGCCCCTCCACTACAGCCTCCTGGAAGGGAGCTGGCCACGTATCACAATTTCTATCAGAGTAAGTCACGACTACACCCCTGACTGAAGGGGTGCAGGCAACCAAGAAAGCTGAGTTTCTGACAATCTGGGCACTCCAGAAGTCCTTTGCTCTTTCTCAGACTATCAGGGATGTCCTCAGGGCTACTTCAGGGCAGGAGAGCAGGACAGAAACACTCTTCTAGGCTCTGGAGTTATGTGGTGCCAACCAGATACGCAGACAGGATCCTGGCACATGTGATGGACAGTACACAGAGTGAAGGGCCGCGTGACTGAGAGAGGCAGCCCGACAGAGAGCGTGTGGATGGAGAACCACATGATAGGGCCCGGGGTTGGAAGGCTAAGAGGGGAGAAGAAAGGATGCAGATGCACATGTCCCTAAATGGCATGGCACGGAAGTCATGGAATTTGGTGCAAGGAGTAACACACTTAACCACAGGTGGGCCTCAGATCAGAGCTGAAAAGTGCAGAGGGTTTGCAGGCATACTGGAATCATGAGCCATCTTTCCTGCCTCCTCTTTCTCAGATCCCATGCCCCTCTGGCTTTTCCTTCCCTCCTCCCAGAAACCCAGGTGAGTTCATCCCTGCTCAGTCAACCTTCACCGCCTGCATTCTGAGGGTCCCTGGATTCCAAAACCCAGACACGAAAGGCTGCAGGGAGCCATGACTTAATTCTAAGTGGAGGAGGAAGAAGAAGCTTGAATGCAGTTCTTTCCTGGTTAAAAGAAAACACAAACCCTGTGGGCTGGGTTAAGGTGAGGATGGGGCAATGTCAAGGGGTGGACAACCCCAGGAGTGACTTCGGGTGCCAGATGGCCCCCTTGAAACCTATAACATATTTTATCCAATGAGGGGGCCACCTCAATCCTTGCCTCACACTCCTCTCTGAGCTGGCCAGGGGGAGACATTCTGTGGGGAAGGGGCCGAACTTTGCAGTGAGGGGCTCTCTCTGGTTTTCTAAGGGATTCAATGGTGTCGCCCCCAGCCCTGTACTCCTGTGCTGAGCCACAGTGTCCTTAGTATTTGGTCACACTCCCCACTGTAGGCAGAACACGCAGATGGAGGTAATGGGCACATGGAGACAGGATGTCACACCATGGACCTTGGGGTGGGCTTGGGTGACAATCTTAATTGTCCTCCATTGGAATGGGAGCAGATAGAGGAGGGAAAGAGGAAAAGAGAAAGTAAATAAAACCCAAGGGATGATATTCTCATTTCACACCAGCAGCAAGCAGCAGGCAAGGATCAACAGTGCTAAGAAAGGCAAGCCTGTCCTTCTCAAAGATACCTTCTTCTTGGCCAGCAGCAAGTCCTGGTAAGCATTTGATCGGAGGAAGCGGGCATAGCTGTCACTCTTCATCAGCTTGTAGATGTGTTCCTGGGAAGGAAGGAGGTGGAAGACACAACAAAGAACTGTCAACCAATGCTGAAGTGAATTTCCACCCCATCAGCCACTGTTTTAGGAAAGAAACAAGTGAACTGAGGTACGCTAGAAAATCTTGCAACCTGTTTATTTTGCTTTGTTTTTGTCTCACTCAAGAACACCAAACGAAACATATTTTCTCTCTTGGAATAAGAGATCTTTAAGGATCATGTTCCAAAGGCTTTGTAATTGGGCCTGGTGCCACGTTAGGATGCAGTATTGCTTAATGGTTAAAACCACAGCAGAGCAATAAGAAGGGACGAACTATTGATGCACCCAACCACTTGGATGAATCTCAAGGGAATAATGATGAGTGGAAAAAGCCCCAGAAGGCTACGTACTGTATGATTCCATTGATATAACATTCTCAAAATGGCAAATTATAGAACTAGACAACAGATGAGTGGTTGCCAGCGGTTGGAGATGAGAGGGGGGAGGGGAAGGAGGTGTGGTTAAAAAGACAATAGGAAGGATTCTTGTGGTGACAGAAAAGTTCTGTATCTTGACACATCTTACACATGTGTTAGAGTTGCGCAGAACTAAACACATACACATATCCACGAGTACAGGTAAAACTGGGAAATCTGATAAACTAAATGGAAGTAGCAATGTCAATATCATTGCTATTATATGGTTTGCAGATGTTACCATTTGGGGAAACTGGGTAAATGGTATATCTCTGTATTATTTCTTACAATTGCATGTGAATCTAGAAGTATCTAAAAATAAAAAGTATAATTAAAAAAAATCCGCAGGCAATAATACAATTGGGTCAGTTGTACATGTCAGGGCCACCATCTCATCCTGAAAGGGTGCCCTTGGAACCAGATCATAGGGTACATGGGCAAATAGACCAGGCCTGAGGCTTATATCCAGAAGGGCAGATGCTGTGGCATGATGCCCTCTTTTCTCCTGGGCTCCAAGAGGCATTTACATTCTGGCCTTGGCAAGAAATTTCACTCTTGACTTCCAGCTAATTCCTAGAGCCTACTGGTCTCTTCCTAACAAATCTGTCCTTACTGAGGGCAGGGAAGGCAGGGTTCATCAACAGAGGGAAATTGTCAATTGAAAAAGGATTATTTATCAGTTGTAATGAAATGTAGCTCAGCGGCCCAGGAAAGCCTGGCTGTCCCAAGAGAGGATTTGTGAGGAGAGAGGGTGGGGTTGTTACGCAGAGGCTGGCCTGGTAAGGAAGCATCTTCCCCGATGTGCCCTCATTGTTCATCCCATGAAGCTGGACGAGGGCCCCAGAGATGGGGGAATGGAGTGCTGGTCAGTGAGGAGCGGTGCTTAGCTGAGAGGCTGGACTGGTCATTAAGGACTTCTTTCTCGGGTAAAGGAAGGGTGGGAGGGGGCACATTTAGAAACACCTGAGCAGGCTGCTGGTGCATCCCAGAGGAAGCTGGAAGCATGGCAATGACTTGCCGAAACCTTGTCCCTACCCACCTCAGAAGAAAGTGAAGGCAGTAAGCAAAAGAAAGAACTTATCAGTTAAAAAAGAGCAGGGTAAAATATGTGCCTAAATATTTAATCACAAATATATTCAGCAGTTATTTGTTGAGCATCTAGTAGGTGCCAGGCACCATGTCGGGCATTGAGACGACAGCCTGAAAAGGCAGAAGGGGTCCCTGTTCTCGTAAAGCTTAGATTCTATTAGGCAAGATTGGTGCACAACGACTATAGACTACTACTGTCAAAGTCATCTCAGACCCAAGCCATTACTTAATTTCATTTGACCCCTTGCAGTGGGCCCATTCCCATGAGTCGGGTTGCACCTTGCTTTTTTTAAATATAAGGGCATGTCTGAGCCTAGGGCTACAAAGAAATATAAGTAGAGGGTGCCGTGAATGGGTGTAAATGGGATGACCTACGCTTCCGGAGGTGAGAAATGGTTGTCTATCAGCTGAAAGGGTCTTCATCAAGGTAGGAAGATCTACGCAGACAGAGAGAAATGGGAATCGGAGATGGGGGCGTCTGGTCTTGCCGCTGTATAGTTTAGTCAACCAGAGCAAAAAGGACACTCTCGAGGCAAGGAGGAAAGAATGGCAGACAGCTGTGGTCTACTCTTCAGAGGGGTCAGAGAAGCAGTTTGGGCACCACTGTCATCCTCCCTGGGTCATATGGTCAACTCCAAAGCCAAGGGCAAGGTGAGGCTGGTGTGGGAAGAAAGTAGGGTGTGGGCACATGGCCTGTTGGAGGTGGGTCGTATGAAGTGATCTTACTCTGTCATCCCGGTTGCTAGCCCTTGGCCATCATTAGGACGATCTCAACCACCAAAGCAACAATGGCAGATGGAAGGCACGGTCTGAGAAAAACAGAGTCCGAGGACCTCTGCAGCTGTCCTGTGCCTCCTGCAGGGCCCGTGACTCCAGGCCCCTCTGGCCTGGGCCTTCCTTTCCCACAGTCCAAAGATCCCACCCCCATCCCCTCCCCCAGCAAAGAAATAGAGCCTTTGATGTACCCAGTTATGGACCTCTGTTCTTTCCTCCTTGCCAGCTTTGTCTTGGAAACACAAAGACAGTAAACAGGGGGTGGGTGAATGGAGTGCTGAGGTTTTTCTGGGAATGAGAATCAAGATAGGACTCAGGGTCTTTGGCCAGTTCCCAAATGCAATGAGTTTATCACTGCCAGGGACAGCAAGTGTACAAAGCTCTTGGCAGTGACCTCTATTGATTTATGGGGGGTTCTGGTTTGTTTCCCCTGCTCTGCAGACAACCAGTCTTAAGGGAAATGTATATCCAGAATCTGCAAAGAGCAAGAGAGCCACTGGCAAAACCAGCCAGCCCCCTCTGGGAGAATTCCTAAAGGGCTAAAGAAAAAGGTTTGCTCTTCTCTTCTTTGCTTTTTCTTGTCTCATTTTTTTTTTTTCTTGTATGATCTTCTTCCTTCTCTGTTCCTTTTCCTTCCCTCTCCCCCTTCCTTTCCTCATTTTCTCTTTTCCTAAAAAAGAGATGATTTCATTGACTATGAACAAGCAGAACTACCAGGATCCACATCTGCCCCCCTGACACAGGGAGAGGCACCCACTCCAGGGAGGGTGAGTATGGCTCTCCAAGGGTGGAGGAACTGATGCTCTAGTGCTCTAAATCATACTGACCATCTTAGCCACAGTTCTCAGAGGGGAATCTCTTTTCCACCCTCAGTTTTCTTCTTGGGCCTGGCTCCAGAGCAGGAAGCTTTGCTTCCATGGGAGGCTAAGGCGGAAACAAAAACAACTGGCATCGGTAGGGCCCATGACACACGTGGGAGCTGGAGGGAGCGAGCTGCGCAAGGTGTCTCAAAACCACGCCTGCTACAAACCAATGTGTTGCTGGGATAGTCCTCATCGCCTTTATTTTTAGACAAAACACAGTGACCCTCACAAGCTTAGGAAAGGTAATCAGACAAATGTCTGAAGCCTTGGGCCCCAAGGATGCTGGAGCAGCTGAACCACTTAAGACCACCCTTATGTCTCCTCTTTGCTGTGGCTTCCGGAAACAGCTAAGATCTCATTTCCCAGCTTTAGAATGGCCTCAACGAGTGGAAAACCACTCAGCTGGAGCATTGCACAGCTGCCGAGAGCCCTTCTTGTGATTTTCAAGTGTCCTATTTTTCTTTTTGCAGATGTATATGCCTCATCTCTGCCCTCCATACCTGAGCTTCCTGGAATGAATCCAGACTTTGGGAACTATGGGGTACCTCGTAGTTCCTTGGTGGAAGATGAGGCTGTGGGCGGATGTGATGTTGCTGTGTGAGGTGGTGAAAAGGGAACTGGGATGGCCATCCAAGGCTTAGCTTCGGGTCCTGACTCTGTCCTTTTCCAGCCTCGTCTATCACACAATTAAAGGAGGGAATATAAGTGGAAGCACCACGAAAGCTATGCGCATGCAAAATAATAATGATCATTGGCCTTCATGGTGTGACTGTCCTTGCCAGGGATGACATTGGGATGAGACTGAAGACCAGAGGGTTCCTGAGGGAGGAGGAAAGGCGAAGCAGAGTCCAGATGTCTTATTTTAGTTGCAGTTGTTTGCTCTGAATTGGTGCTTCGGTTTAAACAACCCCACTTTACTGATGAGGACACTGAAACTCTAAAAGCTTAAGTGACTTGCTCAGGTACAGAGCTAGAATTTGAACTCAGAACTGTGTGACCCCAAAACTCATACTTTTCCCTTGTAACGTACTGCTTTTCATTGTCCTTGAGTTGGAGTTTTTAGGGGAGTTAGTGCTGCTTGGCTGAGACAAACAAAGTCTTCAACGTGTGGTCAGCAGAAACATTAGGGGCCTCCTCTCAAGTTCTAATCTAAGTCATCCTATGGTATAGATGCAGCAACTAGTTACCACTCCCTTTTGGGAACTACTCGCTACCACTTTTGTCAGTGATGGTAACAGCCAGGTCACCCAGGCTCTGGTTTCTCCCCTCGAAGGCCTTGCACAACTTGACTTTCATAGCAGAAGGAAGGTCTCAACCTGGCAAAGCTCTGAGGGCTGACTGGGGCCCTTGAGAAGTCGTACGTAGCAAGTCTGTATCAAAGAAAGTCATCCAGAAGATCCTTGAGTCAGTCTCACCTTCCGGGAGACTCTTGACTAACTTAAACCAAAAGTCTTCAGACCTTAGGCATGGTTAGCTAAAGTCCAATTTTCAACGTGGGTCTGCAGGAGCACAGGGGGTGGGACTGCACAGTGGTAAAGATTTGCCATGGATCTTAAGTCAGTGGCCTCTTAATAAACACAGAAGAGGCAATAGAAATGACACCATGGCAATATGAACATCCACCTGAGTCAAAGACAGTAGCTTGTTGTCCTTGTGGATGCAGCTTTGGACACCATCCTAGGATCATGTGGATTCTAAACGAGAAGCTCCCGTTTGGATTTTTTGGTCTTTCTAAGCAGGACACAGGTGCCAGTTTCCATGTAATGCAGCATTCTAGTCATGAGAGAGTGTAAGAGTAAATTAGCACTTGCCTCTAACTCCAAAGCATCTGTATAAACATGTTCAATTTAACTGGCCAAAGGGCACAGTATTTTGATGCTGTTCAATCCCTATCTTTAGATAAGAGTAGCTCCGAAGACAGTTTTACATATTGCCTTTTACCTCTCCAAATACCAGGAGTATCAACTTAGGTAATTTCCGTTTCCTTGTAATGCCATGGCGTTTGGTGCAAGAGATCTATGCACTGAAGCCTCAACAAAGATATTTTGGAATTTAATTCTCTGATGCCTTCTCTCCAGGAATTACTAGTCTGTGTGGCAATAAACAGAACCCAATTACAAACAACTGATTTGTTCTTTTCAAAATGCATCCCTCCCTCTGTTGTTCATCTCCCTAAAATAAAACCACCCACAGGATGAAATGAGTAACTCCTGGAGTAAGCAGTGCTGTGGCATTCTTTATTAAAATATGTCTGGCATGAGAAGTCTACCAGGAAATGCCCTCTAATCAAGGATTAATATCAGGAAACTTGGTCCAGTCTTGTGATACGGGCACATAATGCCACCACCTCCAACACTGGGGCAAAGATGAATGGCCTTTGCTAGGCTAGAAGACTTCTACTTCTGAGAAATCAGGGGTGAACATAAACACATGCTCCACTAGGCTCTGATGTTTAAGTAAAACAAAACGTTAGAAGCCTTGCATTTTTTAATCAGGTTGCTTTTAAATATCTAAGTTTTGGTAATAATAAAACTTTAGATCAGAGGCTTCTTGACTGGTCAAGGTGGGTGTAGACTTGAGGGTTTATTTTTCTGCTCTTGCGTCACCCTGACCTCATTTTGGCCTTGAGGTTGCTCTTTGATCATTCCATGCATGGATGATGGCCAAGTAGAGTTTCAGTAACTTAGATTGAGGTCTGCTTGAGGTAAGCGACCCTCCTATGTATTTGTATATTCCCAGAGCTAGAACATCTGGCCTTTATGGTATTCCAAGTTTTGCTGAACTGGCAAAACTTTGCTGAATTTGTAGACATTTAATTTAACCAGGATTTATCGATTACCTACTGTATGTAGGTAATCCCCAAAGGTTGTTTGGCAAGATTTTTCAAAGTGGAAAGCCAAAGGACAAATTGCCCCCTGCCCCGCCCCCTTTTAAATGATAAGTACAGCTGAGAGTGTTATAGTTCTGGACTAAGACATCAAGAAAAGCTTTTTTAAACCTCGACTGTGTGTAGAGCATTACTTTAGTGTTGTAGAGACTTATCAAAGGAAAAGAAGACCAGATGCCTACTCCCATCACAGAGCTTTTATATCCAGAGGTGCTGGAAGGCACAAACACTGCAGGTACAGGGCAGGGTGGGGCATCTCAGCAGCTACTGCAGGTCAGGAAAGCAGTGGGACTTGGACAGCTAGGAAGCCTACATGAGAACCTGCAGGGATCAAAGCCAATGGGCTGGGTTGGTCCATCCGATTCAAGTGTCAGTCCATTTGATGGACATATTTCCAATCCAATCCAATTCAATTTAATCTAATCCAATCTCAACATAGTGTTTTCTTAGGCCTGTTTTGTTTTGTTTATAAAGAATGATGTGCTCTTAGACAAGCTCTGCCTAATAGCAAAAAACCATCAATGCCTCCCAGTTCGTTTGCAATTTCCCTCCGTATAGAACTTCATAGCCCACAGGTTAAGGTCTCCCAGCTTGAATGGGAGAATGGATGTTCATGATATGGATGGTTGGGGAGATAGATGAATTGAATGGACACAGTGACACAGTCCTTGGAACATCCTTGGATACGCTGAGATTTAAAAAATTGAAGCTAGGCAGTCACTGCAGTAGCCAGCTAACTCTTCTCTCCTTCCTGCATCCCGTGGAGGCTCTGGAAAAAGGCAGATGCCCTAAGAGGAAGCCCTAAGTTCTCAATGATTCCTGTCATTTTAGTCTCTCTTCTAAAACCTGCCAGCAAAGCTTTAGACTACATGTCCTGCGATTCAGATCTCGTCTCTAGCTCTGCCTACCATCATCTGATTTCACCCTCTTCTAGATCAAAGCCTTCAATGCTTTCTTACTGTCTTCAGGGTGAAAAAGTTCCAATTCTGTAGGATGACACTCAAGGTCCCCAAACTTGGCCTCCGTATACTTTTTCTACATTTTCCCCCAACAACTCCTCCCAAGAGCAGATATCTTCTCGGGAGAATTCTTTTTTTGATGTAGCTTGGAATTATGAGACATCCAGGAATATTAAAACCATTAAGTTTTGTAAGTATACATGTACAAATATATAGCACTTATTACTTATTCAAAGAATTTTCAGAGCTATTAGCTCATCTGACTTCTCAATAATCCTTAAAGAAGACCTCATCCCCATTTTATAGATGAGGAAACTAAAGCACAAAGATCAAGATCTTTGCCTGAGACCACATAGCAAGTGGGAGACAATGCAGGTCCACTGATATCCCACTGAGAATAGAGATTTCAATCCCTAGCATAAGGAACTGAGTCCTTTAAGAAAAACAGACCTTGGCCCATTTTTCTTTTTTTTCTCTTCTCACAAGCCTAAATCTATAAAATTGGAACAATACAGCAAATGGCTGAGGGCTATGGTCACAGCCCAGAGACCCTTATGGAAGATTTGGTCTTGGCCCAAATTTTTAAAAGAGCCAAATGGATCAGCAAAACACAAATGCAAATGCTGGGCCCATGCTGACAGGGAGTCTTGTGAAATATTTCCACAGGAAGCTAAGGCAGGCAATTAACTTGCTATAACAATGCATGTGTTCAAATAAAAAAAAAAACCCTCAGAGAGAGAGCCTGTACCCCACCTCCCGTCCCTATTTCAAATGAATCCATAAATCTGGCTGAGCCTTCATCTGGCTACTGACCCCTAATAATAGGGCACACACTCACACTTCCACTGGCATTCTGACCACTGTGGGGGGGGGCTTCTGACAATCGTTGGGACATCTGAGAAAGCCACCCAGAGCTCCTGATCCCAGTTGGGGTAGGGGCTTAGGTGTCATCATTCCCACTTTGTAGATAGGCAAACAGAGGAAAGCAGGTGGAAAGGACTTAAATGTATAATCCCAGACAAAGCATGTGGCAGAGACAGGAGCAGAGCCTGCTCCCCAGTTCTGGGCCCTTCTCTAGGCACCAGAGTTTCTCCAGCTGTCGGCATGCCAATCAAGCCCTCGGCACTAACCATCCACGGGCAGAGTGATCTGAGCAGCAGAGTCTTGGCCAGCAAGTCAGGAGATCTGAGTGCAAGTCCTGGCTGGTCGGGTCTGCTAAAGACTTTAACCTCCTTTCCTTACCTGAAAGCTTCTGAATCACACCTAAGTGGCTGGTGCAGGCAGCAGTGCCGGCCCTGAAGGGCAAGGCAGTGTGGGTATAATGGTGCAGCTGACTGCTACTCGGTCAGCTCTCTAACACTCAAACGCAGTGCAGAAACCTTTGCAGATTGGTGCGTTGCTGTTACCACACCAAGAAGTCTTCTCTAACTTCCCCTCCCACCGAAACTGAAGACTAACCACTCCCAACCTTCTATCTTCTATCCTTCTGGAATTCTTGTAGTGTTTCAATGACTTTCATGCATAGGGGTCTTAAACTATGGCCTGTCGATCAAATCCAGCCCACCAGCAATTTCTTTGTCTTAGGAGCTAAGAATGGTTTTTACATTTTTAAATGGCTGAAAAAAAAAAATCAAGGAAGAATACTATTTCACAAAAAAGTAGATGAAACTGAACTTTTCGTGTCCATAAATAAAGTTTTTTAGAACATAGCCACACCCACTCATTTATGTTGTTTACGTTATTACGTTGTTACAGTGTAGCTATTTTTGTATGGCAGAACTGAACAGTGACATAGACTGTATGACCCACAAAGCCTAAAATTTATGGCACTTTATAGAAAAAATTTAGTTTTTTTTTTTTTTGAAACCAACCCCTGGTTTACTATAAAAAGCAGGCTACAGAATCACCCTACTTGCATAATCACTCTGTATACTTAAATTAAGGAAGAAAATACACTAAAATAGGTTTTGGTTTTTTTTCCTGGGTGCTAGGGTTACATGCAATTATCTGAAATTTTTCACCGAACATGTGAAACATTAAAGTATAAAAAATAATGTTAACAAAATTAGGAATATAAAATAGTAAATATTTGTCCTATCTTACTGTGGGCCAGACACTTTTGGTTGCTGACATGCTTCATTTCACCTAGTCTCCTTTCTACCCTATGCATAGGTATCTCTGCTCCACAGATGAGAAAGGAAGGCTCAGGCAGTTTAATAACTTGTCTTAGGTCATTCTACTAGTTAGAAGCATTTTGTTTATTTATGGTAGAAACACACTGAGGGAGGAAAAGGGAACAGGTTAAAAACAGAAACTGGTTTAGGAAGAATGTTTTGTTTGACTTCATAGGAGACCAATCCTAATAGATAATGAGAAACTTAGAGATGCTTAGCGGGGTCCTCATATCTGGTCTACCTCAAGGATGAGATATAATGTATTTAGAAGTACCTGAAAAATGGCAGAGCGCTGTACTAGTGAAGGCTGTATATTCAGAAATTTGTCAAGGCACGACCTGCTGATTTCCAAAGATTTCCCATCGAATTTTTCTTGAATTAGAAATAGCATAAATGTCAAGAAGAGAGGATTTGGTTGACTAAACTATGGGGTTTCCACACAATGGAATACTCTGCAGGAATTAAGGAACCAGGCGATAATCATATTGTTGCTTCTAGTGTTGGCATTGTCATTTGGAGACTGCTCTTTGGTAAAGCAGGATAAAGCTAAAGAGCAATTATGTCAAGTACTGACGCTATCGTCCATGGCGTCCTTAAGAAGCAGGACTCTTGGCATAGGGAAAGGAGGCACAAGTATAAGAAAGAAAAGATTAAATAAAATCCCTTGCAGTTTTCAATTTGAATAGAAAGTATCAGTATGAACTCATGATGGATTTTTATCACAAACAACAACCACCTATTTCCTAGCTCTGGCCACTGAGAAGGCCTAGAACTGATGACCAGCCCAGAAATAATGAGCATCCCTGAGCGCACAGAAAATGGTCTCTAAAAATCATTTTCTCTAAGAAAAACCAGGAATTCTTGGAAAAATGGCTGATTCTAGGTCTGGAGCAGGACCTGGAACATCTTTGCTGGACAAAGGGATGATTCACGTCCTGAATGAGACAGAGCAGGAAGGCTTGCGACTTCATCATGCTACTCAGAACAGAGCACAACTGAAAACTTATGTTTTATTTCTGGGATTTCCCATTTGATATTTTGGTCCATGGTTGACCGTGAGTAACTGAAACCATGGAAAGTGAAACCACAGATAAAGCGGGGGACAGCTGTACACAGTTACTATTTGGGGAGCACCTCTATATTCCAGGCCCTGTGCTATGTGATAAAATACTATAAAGAATGACGAAGGCCCCTACTCTCAAAAAGATTGCAGGCTAGTGGGGGAGAATGACAAGGAAACAGGCAATTTCACCAATGGACGAAGTGCCTCAAAGAAGCGAGCTCTAGGGATTAAGGAAGCGCGCGGAAGGGACGCCTAACCCTGTACGACACGGTTAGGGCACAGATGCTGGTGAGGCTGGTGAAAGAAACAGAGGCCACTAAGCCGCGTAAACTGCAAACTTTATCTTGAGAGATAAGAGGTGCCATTTCTAAAGATAAGCATCAAGTCAATGTCTTACTTCCTGTTCCCTAACTTCTTTTTCCTCCCACCATACTACACTTGGTGACAGGACTTACGGTTTTGCTCGGTTCTCTTCATTTCTCTCCCCTGTGGGGTCCTATAAAGAAATTGAATAGTTTGCCCTCCTACAGACACTATAGCAGTCCCCCCTTACCTGAGGTTTCATTTTCTGCAGTTTTGGTTACCCTTGGTCAACCATAGTCCAAAATATTAAATGGGAAATTCCAGAAATAAACAATTCATGGGTGTTTAATTATGCACAGTTCTGAGCAGTGTGATGAAATCTTGCTCCATCTCACTCCAAACCATGCGGGACGTGAATTATCCCTTTGTCCAGCGTATCTCGCTATATATACTCCCTGCCCATTATTCACTTAGTTGGCATCTCAGTTATCACTTTGATTGTCGTGGTATCGCAGCGCTTGTGTTCAAGTGACCCATATGCTACTTAATAATGGCTCCGAAGTGCAAGAGTAGTGATGCTGGCAATTTGTTTATGCCAAAGAGGAGCCAGAAAGTGCTTTCTTTAAGGGAAAAAGTGAAAGTTCTCAACTTAAAAGGCAAGAAAAAAAGTTGTTATGTTGAGATTGCTAAGAGCTATGGTAAGAATGAATCTTCTATCGTGGAATTGTGAAGAAGGAAGAAGAAATTTGTGCTAGTTTTGCTGTCTCACCTCAAGCTGCAAAAGTTACAGCCACGGTGTGCAATAAGTGCTTAGTTAAGATGGAAAAGACGTTAAATTTGTGGGTGAAAGACATGAAGAGAAAACATGTTCCAACTGATGGCAACGTGTTGAGCCTATAGGAAGACATCAATAAGGGATTCCCTGAAATGAGTGACACCAAGCCATTTATTGTAAGAGATGGTGGAACAGATTCAGGAATAGATTTGACTGAAAATTATAAAAATTACCGGAGAAAGAGAGAGAGCGAGCGAGCATGTGGGCACATATTCACATAACTTTCATTATAGTATATTGCGATAATTGTTCTATTTTATTAATGGTTATTGTTGTTAATCTCTTACTGTGTCCAATTTATAAATTGAACTTCATCGTAGGTATGTATATATAGGAAAAAATACAGCATATATAGAGCTTGTTACTATCTGTGGTTTCAGGCGTCTACAGGGGATATGTTCCAAGATCCCAATGGACTAATGTATTTGGAAATCACTGAGGATGCAGTGCAGGGTGCTGGTTATAAGTGTGGGCTTCACAGTTCAATGTGGGCTTGACCTATGGCCCTATCAGCTCACTAAACCCACTCAGCTGATGTTGTCTTATGGTTTCCAGATTCTACTACTAACTTATTACGGAACTTCAGATGTAGTAAAACATTGAGATTTTCCTGGAGAAGATAAAACATATAACTGTAAATTTCTATTTCTATGTAAAAATGTAACTAGGAAAACAATCCTCCTGGAATTTCATTGCACACCTACTTGGAATGGTTTCCATAGTTGGCCGTATGCATAATAAAACCTGAAATTCTAACTATACACAATACCTTGGACTCGTGTTGTAGGGTGGAGTGGTGGAGTGGACAAGTGAACACCTTTCAACAGAATCATTCGAGTAGTTGAGCAAACCTGGGCATCTTCAAATGTGTATCTCCCTCCATCTTTGACGTTTTGACTGGTTATCTCGTAGCTATGAGAGTCCAAATTGATTGCACTTGGGGCCCCTGGAGCCAGAAACTCTTGCCAGATTTCTTCCACCCGCTTGGCCACATCCTGTAGGGGTTGTTTCTTGAGATCTTGGACAGCCAACCAGAACCTGAAGTGGAAGTAGAAAGAGAGTCAGTTTCACGGGGCTTAGTTAGCATCTGGTCTCTGCTGGATGTGGTCCTAGAACTGACATCCCATGAAACTCATTCTTCTGCATCCCCCAATGTCCCCTGCTGCTACTACCGGGCAACAGAGATCGTGGGGACTGATGAAAACACCATTGTGGAGAACTAAAAAGAAGTGTTCATTCGAAGGTCGTTGTGCTTCTGGTTACCAAGAAGAGCTCTGTCTCTCGCCACATCGAGGTTTCTCAATCACATTTTGGGCTGGATACTTCTTCATTGTGGGCCCTGCCTTGTACATTGCAGGATGTTTAGCAGCAACCGTGGCCTCTACCCACCAGATACCAGTGGCCACCTCTCCCCAAGTCGTGACAACCAAAAATGTCCCCAGACATTACCAAATGTCCCCTGGGAGGGAAAATCACCCTTGGTTGAGAACCACTGTTCTTCATAGATGTCATGACACAGGCCAAGGGGAGTTTCTTTGTCATATCTGATTAGGATCAGTTAGAGGCATCAAAATTGGGATCAGAGGCATCACAGAAGCAGATAGAATCTTGGAATCATAAAGAATATTTGAGCTGGAAGGACCTGGCTATTCATATTACAGATCGGAAAACTGGTTGATTTGCAACATTAGTGCCTAGCATGATGCTAGCACATAGTAGGTGCTCAATAAATGACTGTGAACTGAAACAAAGCTAAAGGGGCATGCATGGGGAATCTCTGCCGTAAGATTCCCCAGGGAGCACTGGAAAGAAAAACCTCCTGCTCACTTCCATGTTTGCCTCTCACGAATCCCTCAGTGTCAGCATGGCAGGGCCATTGGGAAAGCTGGGTGTCAGCACTTTTCTGCTGAGAGCGGCAGCAACCAGAGCCAAAGCTTGGTCAATAGCTCCCTAGGTCCCGAGGATGGTTTCCAAGGCAGCCCTGGGGAGGGCTTTCTGCAAGGCCAGGTATGGGTGGCACACTTTGTGCCCTGTGAACAAGACAGGCCAGTTTCCTCATCCATGAGACAGGACGGCTCCTGGCTAAGTGATTCCCACAGCCAAGGGAACCCCACGTATAGTCGAGTCAACAAAAGGGCAGGAGAAGCTGAAAAAAACAACATGGTGGAAAGTGCATTCAATCTGTCATCGAATTTCACCCAAAGTAAGATGTACTTGTTGTTTTTTAAAAGGTTAAGAATGTTTTTCTGTTGCTGTTCGTAGAAATGCCTTTGGAGCCAAGTGTGTGGCCCAAAGGCACCGCTCAGTGGCGAACTGCGGTAATGCAGCTCCCTTTCCGCAAGGAGAGAAGCCTGGCGTGTGCGTGTGCGTCTGCGCCCGGAACTATTACTTTTCTCCTGATGTGCCATTTGGGATTCTAATAATCGCCTTAAATAAACCATCACGGTTGCCTTGGTGACCCCGAAGAGCACGAGTGAGAGGCAGGGAAGCAGACTGAATGACTTCGCCTAACCGAAAAATCAGGAAGCACAGTTCTGTCCTCCTCCTGGCCGTGCCACCGTCTTGGAATTGTTGTACCTTTTTGGGCGTCTCTTTCCTCATCTGTAAGGTGGGTACGAAGTGAGTGGAGGGATATGTGACACGGATCTAAAGAACTCCCCACCTGGTGTGAGTCTGAAAATGCTTTCAGGTCCTGTGGAGCTGTGGTGCTGTGGAGGGGTCAGCGTGCTGGTCACAAGTTCCATACCCGGACAGTATGAGCCCTTGAAGTTTATCTCTTTCTTCTCGGGTGGCCTGGGCAAAAGCTGCCTGGGGCTCTTGCCACTGTCATCTGTCGTCGTCTGACCTTCTACACCAGCTCTCTTTCTTTCTGTTGCAGGTGTTTGGGGCTCATGTCCTCTGGCTGCCCCAGGAGGGGAAACTGGAATGGCTCTCTAACCAGAGTCCAGAGGGGTGGAGATTGATGGAGCTGTACACCTGCTCAGTTGTGCAGGTGGGCCCTGGAAACACAGCTGGGGAGTGAGTGGGTCTCCTCCGTCCCCCAGGCCTGCGCCCTAGGTTCCTAAGTTCTCCCTGTCCCACCTTCTGGGTCTGCCATGAAATGAAGGAGGTAGCTGAATGTGTAAAGGTGACAGTACAGGCTTTCTTCACCTGGAGGACAGTGTTTGACAGGCAGGTGGAATTTAGGAAACCAGCTCTAAAGAAGAAGCTGGTGTGGGCTTTTCAAAGGACTGGAAGGAGTGAGAATGGGCAACCTACCAGACTAAGCGAGTCTCCTGCAGCCACATGCTGGGAAGAGAATGGCCCTCCCTCGGGAACCGCCTCATTTCTCAGGGCTAGCCTACCAAGCCTACCAGACCCTGCGACCTCTCACACAAATGGATGACACCTGGGCGACTTCCTGTTCCCTCAGTCAGGTTCTCCCTTCTGCTTGCTATCTGTTGTCCCTTGTTCTAGTCTGCTCTGAGGAAGAGCCATTGAGCCTCATTGGGAAGGCCCTGAGGACCAGCAGCTTCTGAGCTGTGCAGGCTCCCCTGGTTCCTGAGGCCCCAGGGTCCCTTTTGTAGAATGATTTAGAGGTCACGTTAATGCAGATCACCCAGCTGGGTATAGAGAAGTTCTGGAGCTAATGTAAATGGAAATTTCAGAATCAAATTTAATAAACTTTTGCATTAAACATTAAAGGATTCCCTTTGTCACATAAAAATAAGAGTTAAAAAAAAAGGTACAGGAAGAGACAATGAGCATACTGGAGGAGGAGGGCCTGGAGGAGGAGAAGGAGAGGAAGGAGGGAGGAAGGATGACATTCCTCTCCCCGCATGCAGGGAGACCCTCTCGGCCTTCTGTCTGCCTTGGAGATGACCTGCCTTATCCCTCTCAGGTGACAGCAAAAATGCTGTCACAACAGCATCCTGACATCCCATCTGTGTTTACCATCCCCAGCTTTGAAGAACCTTTGTGTCAATTTGAAATTCAGAACAGGCTTTGGTTTTGTGTGCCATCTGCAAGCCCACAGGCCTGAGCCGGAGCTCTGAGCCCCGCCACTCAGCCCCGCTCTCCCCGAAAGAGCCATCCTCTCCCCACATTTACTATGGCTGGAAGGCCCAGGCGAGGCTTGTGCAGCTTCTGTCTTTATCAAAAGCTAGCAGGTACACTCCTCCTCGAGGACGCCAGCAGGGAGAAGGATGTCAGCAGCAGGCATCAAATCCACCCATCCTGCACTAAGCTTCTGTGGCTTGCCGCAGAAAGGCTGTCATGACTGGCAGGCTGTGAGGACTCACTGGTATCAGGAAGCCCACCTGTCCTGCTGGCCCGAGTCATCAGAGCGCAAGGAGGCAGCCCGTGTGTCCCATGCGATCTATGTCCACGGCTTAGGAATGCAGGCTGGACATTGGGCTTTACGGGGAGGCAGCCTGGGCTCAGATACCATGAGGCCGGCTGAGCAGCAGCGGATGGAACTGTGGACGGGCTGCGGCTGCTCCAGGTGGCCTCCTGGCTCGCTCAGGACCGGATACTGACAGAAAATGGGCTTTTCCCCTCATGGCTGGCTGGACCAAGAGAAGCCACACAGCAGCAGGTCATTCTCCATTTTGCCAGGAGGTGTGGGCAGCCCCTTCGTTCCTAGTTTACACAGCTTTTGATCAACTAGAATTTTCATGGGTTAGAAAAATCCAGCTTTTAGTCGCTTTGCAGAGAAAAGCAAACTCCACACGGAAGGAAGGGTTTCTGTGCCCTCTGCTGGTCAACAGAGACTCAGGAACACGGACTCCGACTTGACTTAGGCTCTGGTTGGGCTGAAACCCTCTGGCGCCAACATTAGCAACACCGCCAGCACCGCACCACGGAAGCGGAGTCACGTTCACCCAGCAGTGGCTGAAATGCCACGGATTGTCACAACATTGTGTGACTCACTTCTGTCTCGATGAATCATGTGTTTGGTTAGTGGTGAATCCCACCGGGTCTGGTGAACCTTTTGAGGTCTTTCTAGAACTTGGGGCAACCGTCAGAGATGGGGGCTCTGGAGGCAAACCTGGCAACTCCCCTGTGCTCTCTTTAATTGCTTCTCCCCACAGCTGACACTGTGCAGAACCAGGATAATCAATCTGCAGGTTAGAAGAACAACCCCATTCTCTCTGGAGACGGTGCAGCTCATAAAAAATGTACGGGGGACGCTCTTTGCTGCGGGTTTTGATTTTTAACTCATGCCTTGCCATGGGCAGAGGGTGTCAAGCCAGGGAGGACAAAGATTTGTGCAGGGGAGATTGAGAGGGGGTAAAGGTGGCAAAGGGCTCCTGTCATCATCTTAGGACACAGTCAGATAACTCACTGGAAGTCCCTGCTTCAGAACTGGGAGGCCCCCACCTTGTGGAGGACAAGCCACATATATTCTAAAGGCCCCAAGCACACAGCTATCTCTAGGGGCCCAGCTCAGAGTGCTGCAGAGAGTGTGCTGTCACATGCTGTGGCTGTCTGCAGCAAAATGCCCTGGCCCTGCCACCTCCAGGCCCTGGAGATGATGCCCCTTCCTCATCTCACAGGCTTATCCCACCAAAAACAAAAGATCAAAGGAGACTGCGAGTTGTATTGTATTATCATAGACATCTTGGGTCCGGGGTGACTCTTTGCTGTGACAGCAACAATACCTATGTCTCTTTTGAGCTCATCTGTTCTGCATTCTGAAGCCTTGGTATAAATTCAACCACTTGGCTACTTAACTGGCGCTCCAATTACTGTGCAAACATGTTATGATCTTAGTACCCCTTACACTGGGGAGAAGCCAGGGAGCACAGGAAGACACGTGCAGAGGCCCAGCTGAGTTCTGGTCAGTCTCCTGCTCTTCCTCCTAGGCTCCAATGCCAGTCGCCTAGGCCATTGAGTTATCCTGGGAAGAAGGGCCAACCCCAGCGCGGCCAACACGACAGATGGGCGGGCCCCTCGAGCTGTGCCACGTTGCCCAGCCCCAGGACCACAGTGGAATTGCACCTGCTGGGCTGTGCCTAGACATGGGGTAAAATGTTTTCCACTCTGAGTTCAGGGTCATGCTAGGTGCTAAGCCAATATCTGTGGCCGAAGGAATGAATACAAAGGAAAAGGGGAGAAAATACCTGGTTACGAGTGACCGAAGAGTCCTGAAGTTGTGTGATTTAAAACTGAGCTTCGCCCCCAAATATGCAATTACACTGAATATCATAAATGTGGAATTTGGAGATCCGGAGAGGATTTTAGAAGCTCCTGGGCGATACTTTTTATCTCCGTCTGTTCTATTTTCCTTTTCCTCTCTCCCGTCACGGATCAGAGGGGACCCTCTTTAAGTCTGCATTTATGCATTCATGTGTAGATTAGTCACCAGCACACGCACACATGCTCACACACACTCTTTCACCCAAGACTGAATGCAGCCCTCCTGGCACAGGAGGAAGTTGCTGGCAGAGGCACAAGAGGTAATGGCAGGATGAGGCGCTGAACACCTGCCAGGGACACTCCTCCACACGCTCCAGGCCTGAAATGTAACGCATATTTTATGAAACTAGTCTGAACCGTTACGTGACTGTGGCTACACTCAAGCTGGGCAGAGCAGTGCTAAGCCAGCAGATGTTTTTTCCTCATAATGACCAGGACCCTGTGACCATTCTTCAAAGTTTCTGTAACAGTGCAGGTAACAAAGGGCCATAAGGGCCCTCATGTACTGAGAACTAGTTAGGTGAAGGTGGCCTCTTGACCACTCCATCATGGTGACCCATGGGGGACAGGGATGAGATGGAGAAATGAGAAGGACTCCCAGGGGTTGCTCATGGGGACCAAGCTGGAGGTGGGATCTAGGGAATGAACTAGCCACACAGAGATGCCTCATGGTGGCTGCTGAGAGTATGGCTTTCAAAGCAGGACCCACATCCAGGCACGGCCTGCGAGACTGGTCTAAATACTGCCCTAATGAAGAGCTTGAAAATCAAGGCTTATGGTACAAATACCCCATTAGGAATTAACATGAAGCTCTGAGAAGCATTTAGCATAACGCCTCAGCATAAGGAAAGAACTCGTGTGCTATAACCTGAAATCAGAGTCAACCTTATCTGGTTCGCATAGGCATATGGCTGCCTGGAAAGGCATCGATACATACAGTTCATTGGCATTTACTCATCTTCCTGGGGCTTCACAATGTGGGAGAGCCCCACTGCCATGCCTTTGCAAACAGAGTCTTCCAGCTCAAAATACTTTCTTTTCCTCTTATTCGTCTATCAGTATTCTGCGTATTCTTCAAAGTCCAGCTTTTGATTCGTCTACTCTGGCTTACATTCATTCCCACCCCACATCCCCTTAAAACACTTCCAAAATGGTTCTTAGAGTTTATACTCGTTTCTATTAATGATTTAATAGTTTCTTGTGTTTTTTTCCTCAAGGACCTACAAGGTTGTTGCAGGCGACGGTCGTGCGTCTTGACTTTCTGTCATCCCTCAGCAGACTCTCGTGGGGCTTGATATGGCAGAGATGTGTAATAAATAACACTTGACAGATGGATGGGACTGATGAGGTCTCTAACTCCAAATAAGTAACATAGACTTCTCACATTAGCACCAGAGTGGGAAGTTCTTTGTCCACAGAATATACTCTTGTTAAACTTAAAATTTTTTAAAAAAAATTAATAAAGCCACTCTGAAAAAAAAAAAATGCCATTGGATGATGGGAACTTACCTGCATGTAAAAGAAAACCTGCCAAGAAAACACTGAGATTTCCACCTTACCTGCTGAGAAGTCACCAGTTGGCTAAGATCACTAAACGGTCTTAGAAAAGTTATATTTTCTATAGAAATATAGAATAAAATAGAACCTGCTTCTACATCTAATACAATAAAACCCTAAATAAACTACAATTTTATTCCTTTTTTTAAATGGCCATGGGCCCTTTCCCTTTTCCTGAACTCATTTCCCTTCCTCTCTCAATGAACTTCACATCCTGAAAGGTTTTTTTTCCTTCTCCTGAACAGTGACTATTAACGAGTACATTTTCCCTCATCTTGATCAGTCACAGACCAATAGAAACAATCAGATGTTGTACTGGCATCAGGTGACCAGAGTAATCACCTCTAGAAGTTACAGAATGCCCCCAAAGACAAAAGCATTTTTTAATTAGCTTTTATAGTTATGTCTGCAGTTATTGGATGATATTTACTCTTGCTTTTTTGAAAATTTGAAATGAAGCCACGAACCTCCTTTCTTCTGATTGGCCTGTCAAGTATTTAGGAACCAGATTTGGGAAGTTCTGAAGGAGAGGGTCTCTGAGCTGTCTCTCACTGAAGCTCCATGGCTTTATGGTTTTAGTTAGTGGATGGTGTTAGCAAAGCTGCACATAAAGTTTGTTCTTCTTCGTTTCAACCTTTGCCATATTAGGTGGAATTTGAATTTAAACCATAATATTTTACCAAAAAAGGGAGGTAGAAAGAGAGACTTATGCAAATTTATGCAAATTTCTTCATACACATTCTGCACACAGCTCAAACATTTGAGAGATTTACCTGAGGTTTTCTGAACTGAATTCAGACTCCAGGAATCGTAGGAACTGGTCCCGCCCCACCTGGTCCTTCAACATCTCGTCAAAAGAGAAGCCCCATCTCTTTACTCGTTGCTGGCTGGGCTCTTTGCTTTGGGGTGACAAAGGTTTAAAAAAATGATCAATACTAGGCAAAAACCTGTGGCAAATTCTTTCCAGCAACTCAAATCTATTTTGCTGCCACACACTAAAGGAAAATGTTGCAAATTTAAATGACAGATTCTATAAAACCTGTATAAACTCTAAATGCACACTTCTGTACGTCGACATTAGCCAACAGTAAAACGTCTCTTTAAGAAAGGCATGTAAGTGAGGGTCGCCAGGATGCGTGCTAAGTGACCCCCTTTCTATAGGAAATACAACAACCCCATAGATTTGGCTTCCCTGGATATTCCTGTCAGTTAAAGGCCTAACTCTTAACCACATCATTTTTCACTTTTATTTTTTCTTTCTTTTTTCATAACTGAGGATGCTTTAATACAACTTTTCAGTAGAGACGTTGTTCCCACCTCCACATCTCCTTCAATCTATGAGGGAGAAACAGAGTCCTATTTAGATCCAAGTGACTTACAACTGGAAAGAAATGAATCGGCTCTTCCAGGATAAAACGTATTTGGTTGTTTAGAAGCAGAATGTTGCATTCATTTGTTGATTTAACAACCACTTGCACAGTGTTTATGATGTTCTAGGCATTGTTCCAGGCGTTTTATGTTTGTTAACTCACTGAGTCCTCACAACTACTCTGTAAAACATGTACTAGCATTATCCCCATTTGGCAGATAGGGAAATTGAGGCTGGGTGATAATTTGCCCAAGAACACACTAGGAAGTGAGAGAGTCAGAACTCAAGTCCTGACAGCGTGGCTCCAGAGTGCAGCTCTTAACTCTGCTGTGCTGTGTCACATCCATGTGGCCCTTCTCGGACCAAAGCCAGTGGGGTGGGGATGGGGGTGGGTGGGTTGGTCTTACTCTTTCGGTGTTGGAGGATGCAACTATCTCCTTCAGCTTCTGTCTTTCCATTTACAGTTCACTTGCTGTATTTATTCCCCTGACCCTTCAAGCAGCAGTAGAGTCCTACTTCACAAGTCACATGCTGTAATCTCCTGCTCAAGGAGTGGTCTGTGGGCCTGCAGGAGAATATCAGGGCCCACCTCAGACATGTGGAATCAGAATCCACAGTTTAATAAGCTCTCTGGGTGATTTAAGTGCACATTAAACTCTGAGAAGCACTGGTCTGATAATACTTATTTCTCTTTTTAAAAATAGACACATACTTTTTATTATCTCTAACAAATATTAAGTAAATAAAATCATGTTTCCTTGTGTTGACAGATGGAGTTGACATATTCTCAATATTTATCTCAGAAAATTACACTTAGTAAAAAGGGAAAGAAAGCATGTGTGTTGAAAGGTTTGGAAAAACAGATAGCTCTAGATCAGTGCTGGTCAATAGAACTTTCTGTGATGACAGAAATATTCTAAGTCTGTGTTCACATGTGGCTTCTGAGAACTTGATATGTGGATAGTGGGACCAAGAAACTGAATTTTAAATTTTATTTAATTTTTAATAGTTAAAGTTTAATTTAAGTGGCTAGTGGCTGCTCTCGTGGAAAGCATGGCTCTGGACTTAAGCGATTCGAACCCGACCCTTCTAGTTCTGCACCGCTAGACGTAACCACCACCAGCAGCAGGATCTTCTAATTCCAAGAGTATGTGATTGGGCTTGGGAGGCTCCTGTGCACACTCTGCATCTCTAGGCTTAGTCCAGTGGAGTCATAGTAGAAAACTAAGTCCACTGGGTGAAACAGGGGGAATCCCTGAAAGATGTCTTCCAAAGCGCCAGGCTGAGCCTCTTCCAACAAGCCAAAAAGACAGATCCCGGATTCTCTCAACCTCAAGCCACAGAACCAATCAACCTCAATAGATTTCCTGGAGACAAAAAATGCTGTTTATAAAGAAATCCCCCTTGGGTTGAGGCTAGCAGCAAATATGAGTCCCAGAGAGCTGCAGGATATCGTCTCTTTCTGCCAAGGTCATGCTCGGACCTGGGATGGGCTCAACTATCTGCTCTTTGCCAGCCAAGTTTGCAGAGTTCTGCAGGGATGGCGCTGGTGGAAGCTGCACCCTGGTCACAGGCTGTGCCCAGAGAGCCAGGTGTAGAAAGTCTCTCAGGCTTTGTAGTGATTGCCTCATGCATGCACTCCCACTACCAACGCCCTCACTTTCTGGTGCTCAAGCTGAGAGTCCACAGTCACTCCCCCAGGTTCATTGGTGGTGGCAGCGCTGGGAGAAAGGTCATTCCTGGGGTGGACCAGAAAGCTTGGGGTGCCATATTAGGTACAGAATCAGAGGCCTAGGGCAGAGGACAGAATATTCAGAAAGCTGCAAGCTCAGCCTTCAGCAGAAACAAGGTAGTCTAGAGAAAAAGGGTCTTTTGATTTGGGAGTTTCCTAGGGTGGCCATCACCAAGCATCAACACACCGGGCGGCTTAAAATAGTAAAAATGTATGATCTCAGAGTTCTGGAGGATAAGAGTCTGAAATCAAAGTTTTGGCAGGTCCATGCTCTCTCTGCAGACTCTAGGGGGAGAATCAGTTCCTCGTCTCTCTCTTAGCTTCCGGTGTTCCCAGCAATACCTGGCATTCCTTGGCTTGCACACGTGTCTCTCCAGTCTCTGCCTCCATCATCACATGGCCTTCTCCCTGAGTGCCCGAGTGTCTGTTTTCTCTTATAAAGACACCAGTCAAATCAGATCAGAGCCCACTCTCCTCCGGTATGACCTCATCTTGACTGATTGCATCTACCACAGACCTCAGTCATTACTTGACATTGGTGTCCCTTCTTCAGAAAGGACTCTGGCTGCTCACTCTACAGTGACCACTCTATTTCCAAGTAAAGTCTCATTCTGAGATTCTGGGAAGGACATGAGTTTTTGGGTGACACTATTCAACCTAGAACATCTGGGGTCCTTTGAATATCCATTATTCATAATCAATCCTATTTCTATACTTGGATGCTCCACCTCTGCTCCTTTTTTTCTGGTACTTTTGCCCATTGGGATCTGTTCTATTAACAGCTTTTCAGAAAAAACTTCCCTATACATGCATTCCCTGTATTACCTGGGTATTTCCAAATATCACCCCCTTTAAGGTTCAAGATCAGATTAAAACATGTTGCTACCACTAAATGGTCTCTGTGGTTATAAAATCATTCTGAAAATTAAAATATCTCTGAACATTCATTCCAGGTGACTGGAATAATAACTCTTCCTTGGCCCAACTCAAACGAATAATTCACAGAACTCACAGACTCTTTCATTTCCATCCACTGTGCAGAAACGCTTCCCTATGACATGTTTTTCTATTATAGCTCTGTATCATTGTCTCTCCAGCTAGCACGTGAGTTCTCTGAGAGCGGAGACCATGTCTCATATACCTTTGTATTCGCCACAGTGCTTTTCACACAGCAAGTTCAACACTAAGAGGAAATCAATAAGAAAGTGTGTACAGTGATGTGGGTGGTGTGTTCTTATCCCGACAGCATTTTCTAATTGCCAGATGGATGTCTTTTTCTGACTCTTGTTTGTCTTCCGTGCCTGAGCTCACCGAATTCCTGACTCTCACTGGGCAGCCCAATCCAACACATAGCAAAGACAAGTGACCCTCCAAATGAGTCAACTTTTCATTTCAGCTGATCTCCCAACTCAGAAGACAGCACATAGTAGGTTCTTCATACATAGTTATTGAATTTAACTGAAACTTAGAAAAAACGACTTATTTTGCAGGTCATCTTCAGTCTTTGTTCCATGGACAGGAACCACCTCTAGGCTGAAGTGGGATGTTGGCATTGATCCCAGACTCTGTGCTTCTCCAAAAACAGGTTCCTAACCACTGCCAGCATCTGAGTGGGTGAGAATGTCCAGCTGAGAGAAGAAACAGGCTCCCACAGCTTCTCTTCATTTTCACTTGTATCTAAACGACTTGGTTCTGCTTCAAGGTGGACAGAACGCCACAGGCGTTAGGTTAGGCATTATGATTAGAGTAGAAGTCCAAACAATATGAGCAGAACCAGAGCCCTAGTTGTAGGGGTCGGTAGCACCCCACTGGGGTTAAAGTGTTGATAGGCTTGGATAAACCAAGAGGTCAGGTGACTACCATTTTCCCAAACTACCACATGCCTTTTTGTCAACTTTCAAGAAAAAAGAAGGAAATCCCAGTGTTATGTGGTGAATTAAATTCATGTACTTACCTCTCCTCTTTTCCCAAATACCAATAAAATGATTAAAGAAATAGTCGTTTCTCCATCTATCCTCCACCTAACCCACACTTTTTGAATGCCTACTCTGTACCAGACATGGGTCTAGGTACTAAAATAATTCGAAGACCTATTTAGAAATTCAACTGGGTGCGGGTGGGGGAGGATGTGATATTGAATGACTGGAAGGTGAGGTGGCCACGCTAGATGGAGTGGTCACAGAAGACCTTTCTGAGGAAGGGACTCCAATGCTGAGTGATACTTGAATGAGAAGAGAAGCCAGCCATGTGAGGATCTGGGGAAGTGATCCAGGAATAGCAGACAGGCAAGCGTCTGGAGTTCAGTGAAATAATAATTTAAAAAACACCAAACCAAACCAAACCAAACCAAACCAAACCAAACCAAACCAAACCAAACCAAACACAACATTGTATGTAGAGGAAAAGAAATTTCCTATTAGCAGATGCCAGACTTTGAGGAATTTTGGGAAGGTATGAAGCAGATGAACAGAACTGGTGACAACTGATTGAGAGCTGCGTATGATTTCAGTGGGTCCATCTGAGATGGAAGTAGCTGGATGTCCCTAACAGAGGCCTGGGAGATCCCCATGCTCCTAGCAGCAGGACTGGAAGGCGAGGCTATTGGTGGGCATTGGACAGGGGGCATATGGAAGAAACTCGGAAATGAGGAACACAGTGTCTGCGTGGCAGGGAGGGTCTCCTAAGTAAAGGGGTAGTGTTTTCTGGCCAGCTTCTAATATAGGCAATAAGACCAGAGGGCAGTGCCTCAGTAACCTAGGGGAGGAACAGCAAATATAGAAGGGAAAAACATCTTGGCAAAGCAGGAAGACCTCAAAATACATTCTGGCTTTTTCCTGCTCGTTGGTTTCTGCAGATCTAACCAGGTTCCCCTAAGATCTTTCGGCAGAAGAAAGAAGAGTGGACTTATTGGGGAGTACCATGGAGAGGAAACTGAGGAACTTCAGAAACCCCATCAGGGCCTGAAAGCACAGCACCTGGCCGCAGAAAGGTCATTAAGGGAAGGGGGCTCTACCACCCATGGACCCCTGGAGCCACCAGCCCCACTCTGAGAGAGGACCCAGTCTTTTCGTCTATTCTTGGACCACATAACCGAGATCCAGATGGGAACTTCGCTGATTTACCTGGCCCTACAGCCACATGAACTGCTAAGAGGAGAGCCTGCTGGCAGGTGGGATGTCGGGGAGGGGGGTGGCGGGGGCAGGGAAGGGATTCTGTGAACCAAACTAGGAATTTTCAAACTCTGCTTTGCCTTAGAATGACTAGAATGCTTGTTCAAAATACAGATACCCAGAACCACCCCAGGGTATCTGTATTCTTAATGAGCATCTTAGATGATCCTGATACATCCTGTGTTTCCAGAACCAGTAACCCACACAGTTGCTGAGGAAGCTCTCACCAGCTACTGATATAGACCATTTAGACCAGGGCTGTGCATTAGAATCATCTGTGAAGATTTCAAAAAAAAACAAACAAAAAACTCTAAACACCCATACCCCACCCCCCAAAGAAACAAAACAATGCCTCACTGCCAGAAATTCTGATTTAATTGGCCTAGGGAGGGGACTGGGCATTCATAATTTTTATAAATGTTCCAGGTGATTCTAACATATGGGCAAGGTTGAAAGCTAAGATCTTCATTTGTGAAAACCAGTGGTTCCCCAAATTGCGGGGTATACAAAATGATTTGCTCTGAACAGTGATTGGAGTAATGGAATAATGACTAGAAACAACAATTCTCTGATCAATGATGTCCTGTGAAACAAACTAAGTGGCAGAAATAGCGGAGAAATGTGAAAAAAAAAATCTGTATCTTACTCTCAGGAGGATTCAAGAGGATAAACGTCAATAGAACAGAGCAGGCTACCAAGAAAAAGGAATCCAAGAAATATTAAGAATTCCTAGAAGTGAAAAGCATGATTGTCAACCACTCCTCCCAACACTCAGTAGGAAAAGAAAAACTCATTAAAGTATAAAATCACAGAATGGAAACCACTGAAAACCAAACTGGTGACTCTGAAGAGTAATCCAAGGAATTCCATCCTTGAATAGAGAATAAAACGGCTAATAGGAAAGAGAAAAGTGATGTGGTTGCTCCATCCCAGAATTCCTACAAAAGGATTTCCTGAAAAGAGAGGACAGAATGGAAAAAAGAGTAGCAGTAATTAAAAAAAAAAAAAAAGGAAATAAAACATACCGAGTTAAAGAAAAATTTAAGTTCTCGGATCAGATTAGAGGGGATGACGTAGGGCATGTTTATTTATTTATTAAAATGCCAGGTCCAAAGAACTTAATATATTTTTACGTCCTAACAACTTAGTTACTATCTGAAATAGATACAAATGGGAAGAATAGTGAATATGTTTACGGCATTCTTAAGCACATGCGCACTGTTGAGTGCCGCACATCTCAAAACTGGAATCAGATTGGACTCTGCCACCCTCATTTCCTATCCCACGTTGATTTCTATACAGTGCTTCACAGTAACTGCCCTGAAACCTCAGCTTTGCCACCGGAGGGAATGAAATGACGCCACCGGAGGAAATGGAAAATGACCGAATGTTGAAATCAGAGAACTATCTTAACTAGCAGTTTATGCAGTATCTGAAATATGCCACACATCACTGTGTTTCCCTCGAAGATTTAGAATGTCCCGCGGTAACCCTGTGAGGTCCTTGACGATGGCTCGGGCTGCCTTGGTGAGTTTTGGGAACCATGGCATTAGACTATAAACACAGGTTCTTTCTGGAAAATGAGATTGGGTGGGACGAAGAAAATTTTCTTTATTAAGCATGTCTGATTAGTTTGGACATTTTAATAATAAGCACTTCTGACTTTTATTACTCTTTATAAAGTTTTTCCATTTCAAGAAAAGAAGCCAGAAAAAGAACAAGCGTGAAAGGGAATGAAAGAGATATAAAGAAATGAGAAATGAAATAGAAAGTCTTCTAGCAGAGGGGCTGAGGTGCACGGGCCCAACACCCCAAATTTGTCTGTGCGTTTCCTTCCACCATTTGTAAATGTGGCCCATGTCCATCTGTGTTCCGGCTCCTCACCTATTAAGGAAACACACTAACTTCTCTCACATGTCAGGAGCCTCTAGATGGAACTCCCACTGCTAGTTACTCAGGAGAGCAGAGCATTGAACACCACAGCTCTGGAACTCTCTCTGCCTGGCTTCCAGTCCTAACTCTGGCAGCTACTCGCCGTGTGATCTCAAGCAAGTTCATTAACTCCTCTGTGCCTCAATTTCGTCATCTTTCAATAGTGAGAATAATAATGTTTACCTGTTGTGGGGGTTCCAGAGTGGTCCCCGACCTTTTTGGCACCAGGGTCTGGTGCTTCTATGAGAATCTAATGCATGATGATCTGATGTGGAGCTGAGGCAGTGATGCTAGTGCTGGGGAGCAGCTGCAAATACAGATGAAGTTTCACTCCTTTGCCCGCTGCTCACCACCTGCTGTGCGGCCCGGTTCCTAACAGGCCATGAACACATACCAGTCCACAGCCCAGGGGTTGGAGATCCCTGATGTAAGACACTTACTATATGGCTAGTCCTGAGTACATGCTGGCTATTATTGTTGCTGCTGAATAATATATTTTTTAAAAAATTGGCCTACAGATTCTTTCCCCTCCAGCAATCAGAACTAGGAAATGTGAGGGACTGTCCCTGTTTATCATGACATCCACAGGGTCAGAAAGAGGCCAGAGGGAAGCCACAAAGGATCCATGTACGAATCAAAGCTATAAGGAGGTTCTTATAGCTTACACCACCATTAAGCAGAACTCAGTGGGGAAGTGACTTGAGGAGGTTCTGTTCTGGTCATCAAGTCAAATTAAGATAGGGGATAATGTAATGTCACAATCTCACAAATGTTTTCCACATCTCTCCCACTCCCAAACATTAAAACTTTTTTTTTTTTATTTACCTTATTTCTATGTCCCATAAAGAGATATCGTCACTGATCCAGGGATTGGATGGCTCGGCTGGCGTTATCAAAGGATCGTATTCCACATACTGTTCTGTGTAAGCGATTAAGCTGTAGAACGAGCAAAGAAGAGCAAAGAATGCCACTGATTTCCTATGAAAAATTTTTATTCTGTTTCACATAAACATTATATCAATCTTAACATAATTCTAAACTAAAGGGAAAAAATTACCACCACTCCCACTTCCGACAAATTGAACTGTTTTCATCTGCCCTTGTTCCCTTCTCATTGTGGACACATGGCCTTGCGTTACTGCAATCACAGTCTTCAGATGGACTTTACATCTTTTCCCCTCTTAACTCTTTCCCTGAACCTTGGGGCATCCCTCCCTGGTTACGGTAGCCTTACTGATACGCTGGTCTAAAACTGCTTCTGTATAACCCTTTAGATGACATATACTACAGATCTCAAGGCGTCTGGGACACACAGGATGCTACAGTTCCTCCAGGCTGCCAGCCCAGCATTCCCAGCTGGAAGACTCACTTATTGTAAAGACTTAAATCCTGGCAAAGCATAGGAGTTCATATAAGCATTTTTCCAAAAAGCGACTTCATTTTTCTAGTTATAATTTAAATAGCCATATAATCTTTTTAAGTACAAATTTTATTTTTATCAAAATGCATGCAGTTAAAACAATAAAATAGCATTAAATGATTTCACATACAAAACCAGCAATAGCAATGATTTTTTTCCCTCCTATTCCTCCCCACAGAGGCATTCACTATCTACCCTTCTGTTTCTTTTAGCATTTATCTGTATATTTCTACATTTAATATTTTTATAGTTGCTCTTGATTTATCAATTTTAGATGAGAATTTAACTTTCTACTTACCAATCCCCAACTCCCCATACCATTTACTCCCAGGATCTTCCAAATAGATTTATATATCAATTTTTGTTAAATCAATAGTCAGTGTCCACAATACTGAACTAGATAAAAATTATTTGCTGCTGACCTAAGGAGCGTATTACTTTTTACAAGTGTTCTAACAAATCTGTAAAACATCTAGCAATAATTTTTCCATATCTTAAATACATCAGATAATCAATCAGTTCTGTCTCCCTGTTTCCTGGAGGCCTTCTTTGTCAACAGGACAAAGTTTTGAGTCCTCTTGCTCCAATCTGGACTGTTTGCTCTATAGGCTTGATGCAAAAATCATCATCCTGGGACTTCCTTCACATATGTGTTGAAGCCCATGTTTCCTGGATTCCATGTCTGTCTATTGGTTTTACTCCTTGGTTGTGTTGAAGCACATCCTTTAGTAGTTTCCTAAGAAAGGAAACTTACCACTACATATTTGAGTCCTTGCAGGTCTAAAAATGTTTCTACTTTATACTTGAGTGATAGTGCTGGATATGGAACCCTAGGATAAAAATAAGTTTCTTTCAGTATTTTGAAGGTTTTACTCAACCTTTTTTTTTTTTTGCATTCAGTGTTACTATTGAGAAGTCTGGATTCATTTTGATTCTAAATAGTTTCTTTTCTCTCTGGAAACTTAGAATCTTCTCTCTATTGCTATAGTTCTCTGAAATTTCACCATGGCCCTTGCTGATTGTTTTTATTCTCTGTGCTGAGTACAATGTGAAATAGGCAAAAAAAGTATTTCCCAGGAATATTACATTATTTCTTTGCTAATGTCATACCCTTAATTTTTCTTTCTATAATTCTTTTTAGTTAAATATTGGACATCCCAAATTAATATTTTTCCTAAATTTTCACTCCAATTTTTCTTTTTTGTCTTTTTGACAGTTTTCCAACCTTTCTCTATTTTTTTTTTTAAAATGTGGCTCTCATTTTCTTAAGTTTCCAGAGTTCACTCTTATTATCATAGTATTTAGTTCTTGTTTTGTGGATGAAATATCTTCTCATATCTCTGAAGATATTAATTCTATATTTTTATTTTCAGTTTCTTCTGTTTCTTGAATAGTTTTTTGGTTCCTTCAAGTTTCTTCTTCTGTTTATTTGTTTTGATCATATTCCTTCACATTGGGTTTTCCCTTGAGTGTCTGGAAAATCTCTAGACATCCATTTGTGCTAAAGAGTGATGTACTAAAACCTTCTTGGAGGCTCAATGTGTGCATGGACAGGACCTGCCAACTGAAGGGCTTCATTGTTGGGTTATGGGACAGCTTGCCGGTCTTTTCACTAGATCTCCAAATGAGGAATCTGCGGTCTTTCCTCTGGAGATATTTATTTTTATCTAGATCAGGGGTAGGCAAACTTTTCCTGCAAAACCCAGAGAGTAACCACGTTAGGCTTTGTAGGCCAGATGGCTTCTGTTGCAACTACTCAGCTCTTCTGCTTTAGCACAAAAGCAGCTGTAGACAATTCTTTTTTTTTTTTTACTTTTTAATTTTTATTATGCACAACATAATACATTGCATGGTATGCAATACACTGTATAACTTTCTAGCAAGGGTAGATAAGGCTGAGTTTTTTTTCATCAATCAGGAAAATCCATCTTTAATCAATGTTCTCCAAATCCTCTGACACACGGTGATGACTAACTCTCGCACCTGTCTCTTTCCATCAAAGCCCACTGATATGAATAATAGGCAACCCTCTTTCTCTTGCCCCTCTTAGTGAACTTGCGGATGCGTGCAGTGGCCACTCTGGGGATGAGTAAGCACGCTCCCAGGATGGCATCTAGGGGAGAACCACGAACCACAATCGTGTCAGGTTACCAAGCAGCAATTCTTAAATGAACGCATGTGGTTGTTCCAATAAAACTTTATTTCCAAAAACAGGGAGTAGAGTGAATTTGGCCCAGAGGTTGTTGTTTGCCAGTCTCTTGCCTATGGGCATACACATTTGGCTCCTGCAGGGCTGTGAGTAGGACAGGGGAGAGTCCCACAGTTCGGTGTGTAGACCTTTGATTAATTCTCTTGTTTTCGGCTGGCCCTTTATGATGTGTTGTGCCTGAGTTCTGAGCTGATGTGGCTCGATTTCTCTGGAGAATAAACTGCCTATCCCCTGTGGTGGTAGTAATTGGGGAGAGACGGTCCCTAGTGGGGCAGGGAGGCTCCAGAGACAAACTTTATCCATCCTGGTGGGGTTAGCCCCAAACCGCATTCCTGCCTTCCATTGTCCCTGGTGCCTTTAAGAGCCAAGACCAGATTTTGTTGGGTAAACTGGCTCACTCATTATAATACTCACACCCCTAAGATGTAGGTTCTGTTCCCATCCATTTTTTAAAATTAAATTTTGAAGTATTTCAGGCATACTTCAAAGGTATAAAAATAAAAAAGATAAAAAAAAAGTATAAAAATCTAAGACTATCACCCTTGAACTCAACACCCACTTAAAAAAATAAAACATTACAAATAGAGATGGAGGCCTGTGGTTATACTCCCCAATTCCTTAGACTTTATATCTTTGACACATTTGTTGAAACCATTAATTTATTAATTTGTTGACCTCGTGAGTTCATACCATTTTTATTCCTTTTCTGATATCTTGATTTTGGGGAGGGAGAGAAGATAAACATATGTTCACAATACCGTGTTGAGTGAATTTTTATAATTTACATAATCATTTCCTCTACGTTAGACACAAACTTTTAATTCTTTAGTATACATAGTACTATAGAACACTATTGTTCACATTGGATTTTCCATCTTTTGGGTTATTTATTTAGAATTAACATTCATAAGTAGAATCATGTGGGGCCAAAAGGTATGGAAATTTTTATGGCTATTGATCCACTTAGAGAAAAAACAAAGCTTTCCCCTAAGCATTGCCAGCTTGCGTGTCATATTCTCTCTGCAACGGCAAATTCAGAGCCACATTTCTTACTATTGAATTGCAAAGGGCAAGCATGACCCATTCGCTTACTGCTGAAAATGTGAAGAAATTAGCCAGTCGTTCCATCTCACTGCTACTCAAAGTGTGGTCCACAAACCAGCAGCGGAGCTATCACCTGGGAGCTTGTTAGAAATGCAGAATCTCAGGCCCCTCCCCGGACTTAGAGTCAGAAGCTGACTCCAGCTATTCTTGAGCTTAGTAGCATCTCTGTGCTTCCTAGAGTTCAACTCTGCAGCCCCTCCTTATACTCTGTGAGCCAATATATGCTCCTTTTAGCTGAATCGAGTTCCAGTTGGGGTTCCATCGCTCAGAACCAAACTAATACAGCAGAAACAGCGGTGAAGGTGATGGGAATGTGAAGTCAGGTTCATTGAGGTAGCCCTCTGGAGCACTGGCCAGAGAGGTTTCCTCTTTCTAGAGCATGCACTTCCTTGCAGTGCACACACAAGATGAACAGGCTGCTAGGGACACACGAAGATGATAAAAAGGCCAGGCAGGCGATGGGGGAGGTAGCGATGGTTGATACAAAGTACCATTTGAGTCCAAAGTCAATATCGATAACGACAGAAAGGCGAAGTAGGATAGGAAAAACACAAAAGAGAGACATGGAAAGAGCTTTATCGAGCATCTGGCACCCAACTGTCTGTGGGGCATTGCAACTTGAGTGCTAGTGTATGTCAAGCGTTCTACAAAGCTCTTTCCACAAAAGCAGAATTGGGAGGTGTTGCAGACTGAATTGTGTTCCCCCAAATTTCATATGTCTAAGCCCTAACCCTCAATGTGACTGTTTTCGGAGACAGGGTCATTAAGGAGGTAATTAAGGTTAATTGAGGTTACAGGTGGGGACCTAATCTGATAGGACTGCCCCTATAAGAAGAGGAAAAGCCCAGAGCTCTCTCTCCTCCGTGTGAGCACAGAGGAAAGGCCATGTGAGGACACAGGGGGAGGGCGGCCAGCTGCAAGCCAGGAAGAAGGTTGTCACCAGAAACCAGCCCTGCTGGCACCTTGATCATGAACTTGCAGCCTCCAGAACTGTGAGAAAGTAAACGTCTGTTGTTTAAGTCACCTAGTCTTTGGTATTTTGATATGGCGGCCCAGGCAGAATAATACAGGAGATGGAAAGAATAAACACAGAAAATCCAGAGGAAGTCCAGGAGGAACAATATTTCTCTTTAAGCATTTTTAACATCCCTGCCCCCTTACCTCTGCCTCCTTTTTATTAGTATATGGTTTTGTTATTTTTAATGATAAACTTACACATCATTAGAAGATGCTAACGTACAGACTGTTAGCAAGCATGCTACCCACCATCATCAGGAACTTTGAAATAGTTCTTGGGTGGAGGTGTGGAGCTGGCTGATTTGTCCACATACTGCTGCCCATGTGCTTATAGTAAGTGGCAAAAATTTGCCACATGGAAGTCAGGGGTACATTATTCAGCATCTACAGGTGTCATGAAATAGTGACTAGCTTTCTAGATCACAGGAAAATGCTGGCACTGAGCTAACACCAAAGTCATGGCTCCTACATTAACCAGTCATGGGTTATTATATATACATGCATATTATATAAGGGGTTATTATACATACATTATGTATATAATGGGGGCTATTAATACAGAAACTTTCCAACTTAGATTGCTAATTGTGTTCTATCTTTGATAAACCTGGAGAGGAAGAAAATAATAAAAGAGAATTTACAAAACTTAGTCCAACAACTTGAAAAATACTGAGAAAAAGTTTTAGATTTTATCCTCTCTCCCTTAACAACAACAACAATAATAAAGACTCATAATTTTGCTACAGATTATATAGAACATGACAAAAGAAGTGTGACAGGTAAGTTAGAGAAAGAGGAGATGCTGTCATTATGGGTTGAGGGGTAACTAGGAAGAAAGCTGAGAGAAAACAGAAAACAGAAATATTTGGTCTGTGACCCAGGTCCCTGATCCAGGGCTCCTGAAACCCTTGGAATTTCCTTGGTGATAGGAGTGTCTTTTGTTCAAATGAGGTGACCCTTGGTGGCCTCCTGAATGGGGGCTGGTCACCAGAAAGACCAAGCCATGATTGGAAGCTTGGGATTTTAAGCAGCACCCTCTTCATTCTCTTGAGAAAGAGAAGGGCTGGAAATAGAGCTAATGATTGATCATGCTTATGACTGGAAGCTTCCACAAAACCCAAATAGTCTGGGTTTGGAGAGCTTCCAGGTTGGTGAACACATCCATGTACTGGGAGGCTTACATAGTACACACCCCAACTCCACGGGAACAGAAGCTCCTGCACTGGGGACCCTCCCAGACCTCCTCCTACATATCTCTTCGTCTGGCTGTTCATCTGTATCCTTTATCATATCCTTTAATACATTGGCAAACATAAGTGTTTCTCCAAGTTCTGTGAGCTACTCTAGCAAATTAATCGAACCCAAGGAGGGGGTTGTGGGAACCTCCGATTTGTAGATAACCTGGACAGAGATTGTGGGTAACCTGGGGACCTCCTACTTGGGATTGGCTTCTGAAGTAGTGTGGGAGCAGTGCTGTGGGACTGAGCCTTTCATCTGTGGGATCTGATACCATCACCAGGTAGCCAGTGTCAGAACTGAGTTAAAGTGTAGGATACCCAGCTGGCGGCAGAGAGTTGCCCACATACTGGTGTCAGAATGTTGTGAGTGTGAGCGCAGTGAGGGAGTAAAGGCAAAGCCCTGGCAAAGGAAGACTGGGGTTTCCCCTACTCAGAATCCCAAGAGTGAAGTACATATATGGAATTTGATCTACAGAGCAGGTGAGGGGGGAAGATGAGGGGAAATACTCTTAGGCTCCAGGGAAAAAGGACAGTGAGGGTTGGCCTGCAGTGATTAGTCAAGGGAAAACAAGGCACGGGATGTAAAGCGTTATGGCATAGTGATCATCGTCCCTACTTTAAAAATTCAATAAAAATGTGCTAAAACACTCATTAGGAAATCAGGGCCTCTAAGTGGGAAGAAAGCTGTAACGTGGAAAGAAATGAACAGGAGAGTCTATTTGCACCCACTTTGGTACGTGCAGTCTCTAAGCGATGACGCAGAGAAGGAAGCCAGACAGGAAGAGGAGCTGAGTCAAAAAGGAAGTGAGAAGCAGAGCAGCATGGCAGAGAAGGAAGAAGAAAGTTTAGTTTCCATTGACTAATTAATTAATCTAATTTGTTTTTCACCTTGGAAGAGGTGGGGAAGGAGAGAGAATATTAAAAAAAAGAACTCCTTAATTGCAGGTCACCCAGAGAAAATATAATCAGTAGAGAAATTTGGGCAGAGTGAAGGGCTGTGAAAGTGAATTTGGCCCCTCTGCAAGAAGAGCATATGCCAGGCTGGGTGTCACAGCCCTTCTAGATTTTGGTCTGGATACAATCACCCTGACTGTGTTACCTCTCACCTTTTCTTTTCTGTCACCTAATGTGGGTTGGGAAAAGGAGTAGCAAGGAGGACCCCAAGGTGTCTAGAATCACATAAAAGCAAAATTGTAATGACCTCTTTGGCTCCTTTTTTCCCCCTTCTCTGAAACTATCATTAGACATTAAGTTCATGGATTTCTATCACCCCAGCGGGGTTTTAATAGACACTTAAGGTATTCAGTCCCTTGTTATCCTAACTCATTTTATTAATTACGTTTCATAATCATGTAGGGTTAGGAGGCAGAGGAGGAACCAGCATCCAATTTCAGGGAACAGTGGTGATCTCGAGATGGTCAAGATGAGGATAAAAAATCAATTCGGCAGTCAGCTGTGATGCACGAATGGCTCCCAGGACAGTGTCAGGGTGAGCCAAGTATAGGAGCAAACATACTATGACACAACTCTATCTCTCCATGTGGGGCAGTGTGTGGGGGGATTCCTACAGTGACCTGCTCAGTGCCACTGTGGGTAGGGAGAAGTCTCTGGGGACAGCCAGCAAAACACAGAGACTTTCCAGACCATTCGGAACTAGAATATAAATTTCAGTATTCTAAAAGTTGGTTTGTCAAGTGTTATAAGACTTGGGTGAATAACAAAGGAACTCCTTGAGGACTCTCGCAAAGAAGAGCAAGACCTCTTTTATTTGGCAACTTCCACTATTAGAGAACATAGGTGAGATAAGTGACCAAAAGGGTCTCTGAGCAGAGTCTACGACGAAATAAACTCTTTACCTCAAGGCTTGTCATCTTTCCTTGTGACTTGCTTTAGCCAATAAAATGAAGCAGAAGTGCCTGAGTGCCAGTTTCAAGCCTCAAGAGGCTTGACACATTTCTCTGTCTCTTGAAATCCTGCTCTCTTTATGTGAACAAGGTCGAAGTAGTCTGCTGAAGGTGAGAAACCATGTGAGGGCAGCTAGCTGTCCCAGTGGAGGTCATCCTAACCCAGCTGAAGCCAAACATGTGAGAGAGACCAGCCAAGATTAACAAGCTGCTTACTCAACCCTCAGCTCCACACAGACACCAGGGGAAGCCCAAGAGAGCCAGCTGGCACACAGACACGTGAGCAGCAGTAAATACCTGTTGTCTGAAGCCACTACATTTTGAGGTGGTTTGTTACTCAGCAATAGCTAACTGATATACCTGTTATGCTACGGATTGGAAATAGTGGTTGGTGAGGGAGGAGGAAGGGCTACTAAAGACAAGGATGTTGACAGGAACAAGAAAACAAAACAATAACTAAAAAGCAGAGACTTGAATAACGTAACGGTCTGGGGTAGTTTTGGGAAAGGGAAGCAGTTTGTGGCACTTTATAAGACCCTGATCACTGACAGAATTTTAAAGTACAGTATAAGAACACTGACCCCGAGTCATCAAGAGAAATGAACTGAAATGTATGTCCTTTTTTAAGAAGGTAAGCTCATGAGCTAGATTTAAGACAGATTCTCATTTAAAATAGTTAAAATAAAAAGCTTACGGTGGTATTATTTATCTGGAGAATTCATTTGAATGAGCAGGGACCATACTTCCTGAAGCAAAAATTGGGTAACATCTCAGATGAGCTTTTTACTATTTCCAGGTGTAAAAGGAAATGTAGTTTGGTTGCCACGATGTTGGCATTTTGGGAACATTTAACCACTCATGGGGACGATAGAATAGAATAGTTGTAACTGGGATGATCTGTGAATATCTATACAGAAGAGCCAGCCTCCTCATGTACGGCCCCTCCCTCCTCAAAGGCACCAGATTATTAGTGTCATAGGAGGCAGCCAAGGGGGACACACATCTTGTGGACAGCAGGACCAGCCTTAGGCAGCAGGCAGGGCTCTCTGTTCATGAGATTGAGAGAAAGGCGAGTGGGGGGGGGGGTGTGGAGAACACAGTAGCACAAAGCTGCCACCTGCAAGGCCAGCCTCCTCCTTGGCCTGTGCCTTGGTCCTCAGAACACCCTACACCCTGTTCATTCCATCTCATGCATTTGAATTCTGCTCCTTTCCAAAGCACCATTAAGCACCTCACTAGAAGATAATAATTGTTCACATTCACGGCATGTATAGTAAGTGCCAAGGAATGGACCAGCTCATACCTGAATTAACTCATTAACCCTGTAAATTAACTGTTACTTTCCTTGTAAAGATGAGGCACAGAGGCACAGAGAGATAAAGCTACTTGCCCAAGGTCACACAGGAAATGGCAGAGGCAGGACCCAAACCCCTATGGCTGGCTCCACACCCACGCCTTAAATTGTTTTGTTCTGCTCCTTTAGTTCTCGAAGTTTCCTTATTCCCTTCCCCGCTGGACCTGGCTGCCTGCTTTGACCCAATCCCGACTCTTGCCGTTTCAGAGGTTGGATCTGTAAGATCATCAGCCCTCCCACCACTCTCCAGTGTCAATTCTCAGGAACTAAGTGAAAAACAGGATGGACCTGCTCTCAGGGGGATGAGGTCCTTTGCCTGATGGCTTCTGGCTAATTACCTCGGCTCACCTGGAGCAGGCACAGGGAAACCAGACCCGGCATAGGGATGCATATGCCCACCTGAGATGGCTCAGCTTTCACCCCAGGTGAGCACAGCAATCACACCCAAGGCCAGCTGCCGGTGCCACCGCCTTGTTCTCCACCCCCACAGAGCCACCCGACAGACCAGGGCTCCAGGCCGCTTTATGTACCGCACACACCCGGCCCCTCTCCCTCCTCCTCTCTATCTGGGAGTTTCCTTGTGGCTCTAATGAGAAACCCCTGTGTCACATTGAAAAGTTGCCAGATATTGCTGCTGGGAATAAAATCAAATCTCCTCCGGGCGGAGACACAGGGAAGCTTCAAACTGGGGAGTGAGGAGTGGCTGGTTGGAATAGTGTCTTCAGTGTGGCAGCCTCTCAAGTGTAATGAGATGGCACCAGGTGGGGCCCCTCCCTGACCGCTGGAAAACAAACAAACAGTGGGCCCTGCCAGCCTCCCCTCCCCCACCTCAGCTGTTTCTCTTTCCCCCTCAGCACACCTTCCCAGTGTGGGCCTCCCTCATGCTGACTGGTTCAGGCTCTTTCCTCACACCTCAAGGATAAGATAAAGCTGGGTGAACCTTCTAATGAGAGCTCTCAGGTCCATCTGAGTGACGGACAGCGGCTTCACCAAATCCTCAGAGACCCGGGCAGTCCACTTGCACATTATTCAAAATGCAGTTTCTTCAGATCTACCTGAAACCACTGAATCTGAATCCCCAGAGCTAGAGTTTGGGGATCTCTATTCCTCAGTTCCCTCCCCTACCTGGACCATCATGCTTAAAACCACCGGACCTGAGCAACTAGCCCCAAGGAATGATGGTCCCACATATACTCTCCTGGGATTGCAAACACTGAAGCGCCCTTTGAAGGCTCACAGCATAGCAGGATGGCCATTCCTGTCCCTTTTTCACAGAGAAGCTTCTAGTTCTTCACAGGCTATGACACCAATGGAGTCAAGGTCATCCCAGCTATGTCACACAAAGGCACTCTTCTGGGACAAAAGCAACCACAGCAAGATTTAAAAAGGAATGTTATAGGCTGGTACTGTGGAAGCCCCACGTTATGGCAGTGGGGTGAGGTGGCTCCACAGCCTACAGAGTTAGCTGAAACTGTGACTCCAGAGCAATTGGTGTCTAGGTGTACGCTGAGCCCCAGCCACGGCCACCTTCTGAAGCAGGTACATCAGGAGTACCGGTGAATCTCAATGGGGTTGATTCTCTGCTCTTCTCCATAGGGGACATTTGGCAATGAATGCAGACATTTTTGGTAGACACAACTGTGAGGTGGAGTTTTGGCATCTAACAGATAAAGGTCAGGGATGCTGCCAAATCCTATAATGCACAGAACAGCCTCCTGCAACAAAGAAGTATTCCATCTAGAATATCAGTAGTTACATAATTGAGAAATCCTGGAATAGCTACGAGATGCCATCTAAGACAAGAGCCCAGATCCAGAGACGTCCTTGGTCACCTGAAGGCAGAGCATTAATTCAGGTTTTGGGTGTGGGAGTAAGGTTTTCTTAGCTTCCACTTGTTATTTATCTAGAAGGAAGTTTCCAACAGAGAAAGGCTTACAGTCTAAACACACAGCCAGCCCCCTGGGGGAGCTGGGCTTACAGACCCACTTTACTCTGATAGCCAATAAATACTAAGACCCAACTGAAGCCCCTGATCCTTCAGATATTGGTCATCGCGTCAGCAGCAGCACATGGATGAGTAAAGGTTCAGTTTGGGGCTGCCTGATCAGATTTAATTCCATGTAGATTCCCCAGGTGGTCTCCCCTCCTCGCTGAGAGTTCAAAAACAGACCATTTAGTTGACAAAATTGAGTCTCCCATGAGTTAACGGAGTGGAACCAGCTACAAGTGCAGATTGTAGCACAAACGCTCCTGCAGAAGCCAGACTGGAGGTGCCAAATATTTTCTTTACAGTTGATTCAATGCAGTTCAGTGGTTGACGGTGTGTGGAGGCGGAACGCCTCCTGATGGTCCAGTCCCCTCCTGTTTGTGCGGCTAACAGCGCAAAGGGCACACAATTTCTTTCTCCCTATAAAGTGAATCTGGATGTTTTATAGCTGAAAAGGCAGCAATTTCATTTAAATTAATCGAGAGGCTGAAGGCAAAAGTGCATCATGTACCTTTTAAGGACATTTGACCTTGAATGACAGGGTACCATGGCCACCTCCTGAAAAGCTTCAGCAACAGAACGTTTCTTGACATCAGTCAGGGGAGGTCTGCTACTTAGCTGTACTCACACAGGCTCTGTGGTTTTTTTCATCTATCAGTTTTAGGAATGTCTACGGTCTGCCTCTTCGCGTGGTACACACTTGTTAGCCATACCCCGTAACACTTCTCCTTTGTTAAATTAGAAGAAAGTAGTAATTTTACTAAGCGGAAACATACCTTTCAGCCACTTTCGACATTTTTAAACAATGTCTGTCAATCTGTGCATTCAAAAATGTTATCTGGAGAAAGACAGAACAGAGGTGTTAAGACCAAACTAGAAGTTTTTATTTTCCTTTCACCCCAGGAATCCAAATCTAAAGATCTAAACTCTTCCTCTGCACAGGCTTCAACCCTCCAGCTTTGCACACCAGCAACCACTTTGCCCTTTTGAAAATTCCTGCCACCGTTAAGATTCATTCACACTCTACAAGTTAGCCTATGTCACATATCCTCCTGTACTGTGTTACTGCTTAAGTCTTGATTTCCAAAAGAGATGGCAAACTTAAAGGCAGTATATATTCTTTAAAGCTTAACAATAACATGGGCAGGTAATACATACACCATAAATGTCTGGTTTGACTTATCTCCTGTGATCATCCCCTGAACATCTGTCACATTCACATCACACTCATGTGCTTGACGTACTTGACTAAAATCATCAAACAACTATTTTGCATACTTCTGTTTCCTCTTCACCACCCAATAATAAATAAGCTTGTCAAGAGCAGGGACCTACCAATTTACTTCTTTGGGTTCCTCCCACCCCCAGAAGCCAATAAAGTGTAATGTAAGGAGTAGACCTGAAGTTACTTCATTACCAGTGAGCCCCAGAAAAAAGTGATGTAATTAGCCATTGTCTGCTGACCTGGGTTGACCAATTAACTCCTCATCATAAAGATAACATTGAACCATATAATGCTGAGATGATATTGGGAGTGGGGCTTGCTTTATTTGTGAACTTTACTCTTGTATCATAGCAAAGTCAGTGGCGTGAGCGGGCTGACTCTGGAAGGGTATTACAATTTTAAGAAACCTCCCGCCCCAGCTTCTGTGGGAGACCTGCCTACAGCAGTCGCCCCACAGCACGGGGATAACTCATTAACATCCTTCTCTCATCACTGCTGGAGGAATTCAGTAGAGAATTTTCCCTCTCAAGCTTCCACGGGTTCAAGTCACCCACAGCTGGGTTCCACTATGGTTTCCAGGAACTCAAAGCTCCCTCAGCCTTCAGAGGTGAACATTCAAAGGGTTTTCAAACTGGCCATGGCTCCTCCTGGGAGTGCAGGAGTCCATTCATTCACCTGCTTCCGGACGTCCTCTTTTGTGGTTTTCCTGACTGGCTGACTGGGCATGTGCACAGGGCTTTGTGACTGGGACTCTTCTGTCACGCCGTACACTGACTAGAGAAGAAGCAAGAAGATAGAATTATGCACCCTCAGAGTCGAAGGGGCCTTAGGGGCCAGCTATTTCGACCACTTATCCGATACTTCCAACCCTCTCAGTGACATCCCAGCAATAAATGATTGGCCTCTGCTTGACTTTCTCCAATGACAGCAACTCCGTCTCTTGAGGCAGCCTCTCCCATCTGTGGGGTACCACTGTTAGAAAATCCTTACTGAGCTGAACCGGTCTTCTTGTATATCAGTGATTCTCCAAACGTGGTCCATCTGCAGGGAATCATCTGGGAGTACTTGGTAATGACGCACATTGCCGAGCCCTACCCGGGCCATCTGGTGCCCCCTCCTGGCACTCCTGAACCAACCTGGGTGGGGCTTGGGAATCTGCACTTGGATGCAAATGCCCATGTGATTCTGAACCACAAAAAAGGTTCAAGAACAATTGCTGAAGATTATGCACAAAGATTCCCTCTAGACTTTCTCTTGGCCAGCAGATGACATGCCCATCAGGTACAAAGTTGAGATGGCAGGGTTTCAGAGTTTTTGCTTTTAAGCTCAGCAGTTTTCTGGCCTCAGTTTCTCCACATGCTCACAGCTATGGCTACCTTTTAAGCTGTTCCTTGTGTTAGAGACAATCTTTGCTTTGGGAAAGAAACAAAACCTCAAAGGGTATACAATGCACAGCTGAAATCTATAAATCAAGAAGGGCTCAGATAGGGTGGATGTGGGCTCCACGAAATTTTGGAATAAAATTCTAACATAATTAGGTGGCCCTTAAATGAGGACATTTTAAGATTAACATTATAAAATATAATACAATGGGCGTCATTATCTCAATGAAGAATAAAATATGTAAGTAGATTCAAGAAGTAGATGTATATGTCATGTCATATGTATGAGAAAATGAGAGGACTGGTCATCTGGGGACACATCTCCAACCTTTAGAAATGAACATTATGGAGGACAGACGTGTTCTCCCACAATATGGTCCCTGGTGCTGTTGCGAGATTGGGGTGTACTGACTGTGGCAGACTGAGTGTGGCGCCCTTGGATATGCCGCGTCCACTGCCCCTTCAGCATAGTGAAACACAAGTGATCACTGGCTCATTCACAGTTGAGCAAGATGGCGATTTGAGTTTGGAGGACCCAGCTATATTAAAAGACTTTCAAAGCACCAAGCTCACCTTCCCCTGTGGGATTTCCATACTTCTTGTTCCTCTAGTTTCCTTTCCTCTCTGCCTCTTTCCAGAGCCAATTGCCACTTACCCTTCAGACCTCAGCACCTAGAGCCTATTTTGGAAGCCCGTGGAAAGCCCCAGTCTAGCGCCCCCTCCAGGCACTCCTGAACCATCCTGTACTTTGTTAATACAGCCCTCCTGGCACTGTTTGTTGCCCGCAGGCTTTTTCATCGCCATGAGGCTGTGGGCTTTGTGAGGACGGCATTTCAGCAGCAAGAAGAGCGCCAGGCACATATCAGCCACTCCACAAATATTTGCAGAATAAATGAATGAAATGGTTTCAAAGTATGAAATGGGGTAGAATTAACAAATAGCAAATTATTGTTTGAACAGTACTAGAAATGAAAGGGCCCTTTGGATCAAGAATTTTTAACTCAGCTAAACTAGCGAACCTTTTTAACCTTTTGCGGGTTCTTCAAACGTCGACATTTTCTGATATCCATTTCCGTGGTGTTCACACAGCCTGGCTGAGAAAAAAAAAAAAATCATCACATAAATTACTAAGTGAAAATCATCCTTCCAATTTAGCCCCAGTGGGTTACCTGTCATTATCTTTCTCATTACAGATAATGCACGATTATCTCTATTTTGCCATTTATAATTTTTTTACAAAGATGTTTCATCTTCAATATGTGTTCCTGTTTATATAAATTTCCTGAAATATAAAAGCTTACCTCATACTGTCTAAGGACGACACGTAGACGGTATTGTGTACAGTGGATAAGAGTAAACTTATTATTCGAAGTTGCAAGGTGGCATCAGTCACAGCCTTTGTTATTTTACGTACCTAACCATCTAAAAATACTCCAAAATCCGGACGGGGAATTACTTCTTTGTTTTTTCTTTTAATCGGTTTTTTAGGAAGGCCGAAATAGTTTATTCATTTTAGCTCCATTTCATGAAGGAAATGCGAGATTTGTTTTAATAACATGAAATTATAAGTAGAGTCAAACCTCACTATTCTCAGACTTCATATTTGTGAATTTGCCTAATTGCTAAAACTTATTTATAACCCCAAATCAATACTGTGATGCATTCGTGGTCATTCATGGACATGTGCAGAGCAGCAAAAATTGGGAATTGCCTGATGTGCATGTTCCCAGCTGAGGTCAGATAGGGCGACACTCTGCCCTCTTGTTTCAACTTTCATGCTGGAAACAAGTGTCCTTTTCCAGGTTTATCTAGTGCCACATTTTGCACATTTCTGTTTTTATTATTGTTGTTGTTGTTGGTGGTGATTATGTTCTTTAAAATGGCCCCCAAACATAGTGCTGAACTGCTGCCTGGTGTTCCTAAGTGCCAGAAGGCTGTGATGTTCCTTACAGAGAAAACACTGGCATTAGGTAAGCTTTATTCCAGGATGAGCTATAGCGTCATTGGCCATGAGTTCAGTTGTAATGAATCAGTAATATACATTAAGGTGTCTTTAAACAGAGATGCCCATTAAACAAGTTTATGTATTAATCAGTTGATGAAATGGTTCCAATGCAGTGGTTCAGCAGTGGTTTAGCATTCCCTGATTTAGTGTTTGCGCTGACTTTATGGAATGTAACTACTGTGAATAACAAGGATTGGCTGCATTTGAAAAAGAGTATTCTAAGATTTAGAGCTGAGTGACAGTAGAAGTGGAAATTGCTTGTTTTGGGACTATAAACTTCTGGGGCCCGAAGGTCACCAGGTGGAATTCCCACAGCTCTCCCATTTCCAATTCCATATTTTCATGGATGGATAATTTATAAAAGGTAGAATTGACATACATTACAGAAAATCTACTGAGATTATATGAATGAATGGCAAAATTATGTCACAAAGCTTAGCGGTTTTCTTAAGAATGAGACATCTGGTGGCTAAAGATAGTCATTTCTTTCGAGAGGAGGAAGTGGGGAAAAAGAAATCATCGTAGAGAACCAAGCAGAGCTTTCTCACCACTGGCCGGTGGACATCCCAAAAAGCCCGTTCTTGACTATCCAAAATTTTTCTTTCCGTCTTGTCCTTTTTCCGATCAATCCTGAAAGCGTAAAAGAAGGAAAGCAAAGGCTTTTGTATTGTTTTTCCTCTGGCCCTTGCCCCAGCTTTCTGCTCCTGTTTCTTGAGCTACAGCACACAGGGCAACTGACACTTGTGTAGTCCCTGCTCTGTGCAGAGCTGTAAAATATGAGTGGATAATGCCCTCAAGGAAATCTCAAGAAGTCCACATGTGGTGAGAGACCTTCTTTTAGGTTAGATTGCAAATTACTGTAGACGTGTCATGAACATGGCAGGCCTAAGGAGAGCACAAGAATGCAACTGTGTATTTGCATGATTAAGATATGGATTATTAAGAACCGAATCATCCATGATACGTCCCCATCAAAGTGGATACCGTGTACTCGAATCATAGGAAGGAATATAACCACAGGCTTTTAGTGTTTCATCCTCAAATCTGAAAGTTTTCTTTGGATTCAGAGTCAGTAGAAATGCCTTCAAATGCTGCAATTACATGTTTTAAGAGTCACTTAAGCCATCTGGCTTTCTAAAAGCAGAGTAATAGTCCTGGCGTGTGACAAGATTCAGGAGGCAAGTATCACTGGCCTCAGCTGGGGGAGGCACAAATTGGAAGAGGGAAATTACAGATGACAAAGACAGATTCTTTATGGTCTGATCAGGAGCAAAGATTAGAGCCTTTAAAATTAAAAAGTCTGTATTACTTCACATTATCTCTTTAAGTAAAAAGTAACTCAGATTAATTGCCATGTAACTTCTGGTTCTTGGCTCTCTTGGGAGCCCTTTAGTTTACTGGACTGAAATAAACCCATAATCGCCCTGTGATTTTTGTGATAATTACTGCGTACTTAAATGGCCTACAATTATAATGTAATCATGGAGTTAATCAAAAAAGTTAATCAAGAAATACCATATATGTTCAAAGTGACAATCTCCCCTCCTTTTATAACATGCGATGCTGTGTGATTCTAAAAGTACAAATTATCACTCCTTTTTGCTTCCAGTCGCATGAGTACACGGGCTCAATTCTGCCTCCTTCTCGCCTACTCACTCACCCTCCTGCTTTCTCCTTCCTCAGGGGCCAGTCCCCCTCCTGCTACAGCTCAGCACCCAGTGCCCTGGGCCCACCTCCCTCAGCAAGGGGAGCAAGGGGGTGGACAGCAGGTAGCTGCAATCACGGGTAGGGGAAAAGCGGAGACTGCCCAGGAAGAATGAGAACCATGGCATCGTGCAGGTCTCTGGAGCCAATGACCTCGAGTCATTTTAAACTATGACCGCACCTGTGATCAGTGCTCACCCTCACAGCCTGAAACTCAGCCCTAGGCCATGGGCTGCAACACTGCTCAGGTAATGCAAAGGGGGTCCTCTGAAAACCCACGGGGGTTCTGCTCAGGTCCAAGTGGTACCCAGAGAAAAGACTGACCTTCTCCCGGCTCAGCATCCCTTTCCTTCCCCACATCTGTCCCATTCCTGTTAACACTCCTGGCGAAACCAGAGACCACTTCTGGAAAGGACAAGAGGGAACCCAACCTGAGCAAGTCCATTTCCCAGAATCAAAAGGATCTGGTCGACAGCCATGTTTGTGGGCTGGGGTACACATACTGCCCACTTCTTATGTTTCCTTGGAGGAGGAAATTTCCACTATACTCCCTAAGAGGGAAAAATATGGGGAAAACACTCCAACTTTTCTCCTTCTGTCATCTCTTGTCCTCCAGGGGAAAAGAGCATTTTAATTTATATGAGGATTTGAAAGAAGATATTGAGAAAGCTCAGGCTGATCCTTTCTGAACACCTGTTCTCTGCATGTAGTAAGCTTACAGGGGTCAAATCTGCACAAGGTGGTGGTGGCGGGGGGATGGTGCGAGGCTGCAGAAATCTAGCTCTGCCCGCAATGGATAACTTTAATTCCAGGGTTAACATCTGTAGTCACGGATCCAAAGTCATGTGCTATAATCTAGCTTTTATCAGTAACAATCTGACATTTTGGACTCCAAATGTCTGAATCTATGCCTTATTTCAGATTGGTTCTGAAACTCTCCAGGGTGAGGGTGGGGTAGGGGTGACTTGTTGGCCTCCCTCAAACACCACCATGTTTTCCTATGAAGACAAAACCTCCAAAGCTACATGGTCTGATGTTTATCAGCCTCTGAGCACAGAAGAATAATTGGACATCTCTTTGGAAAATAGGTATGTCTTCTCATAACCAGAGTTGTACATTTTGGAAGAATCCCATTGCCTGCTAGAACACACACTTTTGAAATTATTTTAGAGTGCCATTGGTTACAAAGATGAAACATCCATGTTGATCTTGCTTTCTACTCAGTTGCTCCCATGAGAGATGACAGTGACTAACCACAGCCGGCCGTCTGCAGAAGGCAACCCCGCTTTGGCAACCCCACAATCACACTACTTCCAAATTCCAGAGACTTTTTCTCTTTGCAAGTGTCTCTATTAAGTTCACCTACTTTACTTGTGCTTCTGCTTGCATAAAGATGAATTCCCACTTCCTTGCAAAGGCCCTCTGAAGTCTTGCTAAGTTTTCCTAATGAGATATAAAAATGAATGAGAAGGGATTCATCATTATAAGTTTGCACATCAACACTTATGCTTATTATAAGGCAGTCATCTATTTTGGTTACTTCCAACAAAATAGCTGGGCTCTACTTTAAATCCACTGGACATGAATCCAATTTGACTTTGTACCAGACTCTGCTGTACAGAGCAGAACTATTAATATTCATTTACACACCCATTAAGTCTGAAGTCCCTTTGGTTCAACCGATTCCTCTCTTCTGTGTGTTTTAGAAGAACACAACTCTCACTCATAAAGGCTATTGAAGATAGGGAGAACCCTTTGTGGCTATGCATGCAGGATTTGGGGAAGGGACAAAGGGGTCTTCGCAACCTACTGGACCCCTTCAAGAGCAAAGCTAAGAATGGCTTTCTGAAGGCTCGGCTTCCATCAGGAGTCTCAGAAGGGGGCAGGAAAGGAGAAACCAGAGGATCTGGCATTCATGTCTTTGAAAGTCCAGATTCAATAGTGCAAAAAGAGGGAGTGTCTATGTTTGTGAAAGGAAAACCCAAAAATAGAAAGAAAGAAAATGCATTCAGAAGAAGAGGGGAGAAGCCTTTTCTCTAACTCTGTAAACTTGCCTAGTGGCACAACAGGACAGTGAGGAGGGGTGTTTGACAGGTCCCCTAATGATCTGCCTAATTCTGATGGAATGTAAGGCTGGAGCCCACAGTATGCTATGTATTTTCATAGAGCTCATGCCAACACTAATTGATTACCCTCATCAGTGGATTATTAATATAAAAGGAACTTCAGTTGAAGATCAAAACATTAAACTTAGTTATTGCCAAGGCTTGGTGTATAAGTACCTCCAAAAAATTGTTCTTTTATTCTTCCACTCTTTATAAGAAGCAAAGCTGGTAATGCCTAAATGCCAGTCAACTGGGGAGTAGTTATATAAATTATGACAGTCATGCCATGGAATACTAGGCAGCCATTAAAGATAATAATGTAGATTATTATTGGTGACATGGAAATATTCCCAACATACTTACAGTATAAGATGGGAGGTGGGGAAGCAGTTTACACAATAATGTTTACAGTATGATTCAAGTTTTTTTTTTTTTTTGTAAAGAAAAAATGTATGTACAGAAAAAAGCTTAGTGGAGAAGGACTGCGGGTTATTGTCTCTCCTTTCTTTGCTGTTTGGATTTGTTTTTACAGAGAATATATAATCAGAAAAAATTAATAAAATCACTGTATTTGAAAACAAAATACCTTTTTTAGTTTCTGACCACTTTTAGGCAAAACTTTGACCTCAAAGATCATTTTAATGCCATATTCTTTACAAATACCAAAGCAGGACATACTATGGCAATAGAAGAGAAACCTGAATAAAACAGGAGTTGATGCTGTCTTGTTTCTACTTAGAACCTTCTCTAAAACATGGAAAATACAGGGAAGAGAGATGGAGGATGGAGGGGCTACGTACTTCTGCCGTCTGGGTCTTTCCTACAGGTTGTGTTAGGGAAAGGATGTAGTCAGGTCGAAGTTAAAGCACTTTGCACCAGATGCACAAAGGGTGAGATAGCAGTCTTCTGAGAGGGGTGGCTGCAGGCGTGTAAGGGCAGATGGGTGGCAGGGGCTGGGTACCCGGGATGCTCAGCTCTACAGAACAGCCATGCCAGGGTTTGCTTGGGACGATCATGGTTCAGCATATTTGTTTAATGGCTCCCACTGAGAAGCAAACTTTAGCCAGGCTCCTGCATTGAATCCTCCTCCCCTGTCTCCCTTCATGCACAGGTCCTGTGATGCCCATGGGATCAAAGGGGTAGGGGGGCCGTGCACTGGTCCTGCTCTCCGATGGCATGCACATTCCCCTTGGACGATAGAGAAGGGAATGATAGCTCAGCAGGTTGGTTGGCCTGGGCGCAGGTGCCCAAGAGTGACGAGGTCTGGCAGAGTGGGACCTCATGCTTATTTTGAAAGACTAAGATAGCGAAATCAGGAGGGGCATTTGGAAGGCGGGTGGATTTGAAGGAGCTGTTAATCCTGGATTATCCAGAGAAGGATATTTCACTCTCCTTAATGTTGACCCTCCTCCTAGCTGCTGACCCTCAATCATTTCATGGCTCAGCAGCATTTTCTAAAATTAAAAATGTTAAAAAAATTATCTCTGAGTCCTCAAGTTCTCTGAGCTTTGGCTCTGTTAAATGGGAATGGATATGAGTGTGGTGGTGGGGCCTCCAATTCTTGCAAGGAATCATGTGTTGTGAAGGTGGAGGGGGAGGCAAGCTGGGAAAGTATATACCTCATATGTTATATATCTATTTTATATTCGGGATTGAATTTGGTCTTCAGATTCTGCCTCTACTGCCAAGCACAGGTGAATGTAATTTTAAAAATTATCATATATTAAATTTAAGAAATTATTATGTAGTAAATTCCCTTTTTTCCCCTTTTGGCATACAGTTCCGTGAATTTTAACATATGTATATGTCATATAATCAACACCACAATCAGGATACAGAATACTTCCATCACCTCCCAAAACTCTCTCAGGCTATCTCTTTATAGCTACATCCTACCTCTACTCATAACTGCTGGCAACCACCACTGATCTGTTTTCCTTCATGATAGTCTTGTATTTAGAAGAATGCCACATAGATAGAATCATACATTTTGTAATCCTTTGAAACTGGCTTCTTTTATTCAATATAATGTCTTTGGTGCTCATCCAAGTTTGCATGCATTAATAGTATGTTCCTTTTCACTGCAGAGTAGTATTCCACTGAAAAGATATACCAGTGTTTGTTTAAACATTCACCTGTTAAAGTGCATTTGGGTTGTTTTCGGCTTTTGATTATCACAAATAAAACTGCTACACACATTAGTGTATAGGTTTTAGTGTGAACATAAATTCCGAACTCTCTAGTGGGATTGCTTGGTTATATGGTAAGTGTATATTTAACTTTATAAGAAACTGCCAAACCATTTTCCAGAGTGGCTGTACCATTTTGCATTCCCAACAGCATTGTAGGAGAGTTCTAGTTGCTCACCATATCCTCACCAGCACTTGGCATTATCGGTATCTTTTATTTTAGCTATTCTAATAAGGGCGTATTAGTATCTCAGCATGGATTTAATCTGTATTCCCTAATGGCTAATGATGTTGAACGTCTTTTCATGTGTTTATATGTCATCCTATGTCCTCTTTGGTGAAGTGTCTGTTCAAATACTTTGCCCATTTTTAAGTCGAGTCGTTTTTTATTTCTGAGTTTTGAGAGTCCTTTATATAAAGATATAATTTTATTGTGATGGTAAGAGGAGCTGAGAACAAAGGAGAGGAAATAGAGGGGACTTCCTTTCCACTGTCTGAAAGGGTTTGGGGAGCGAAAAAGGGAAAAATGTGAGTTAAGACAGAGTTGTAGATATGTTTTCACTCTCCTCCCACACCTATCCTAGAAAAGAATCATACTTACTGCTTCGTAGTCTGCCAATTCCAGCCTTGCTTTATTCTGCATTGTCCTCTTACAGAGATAGATGGCTGAGGGAAGAAGAGAAATCACAACACATACAAAACCAGCAGTGTGGTGGAATTATAAATGCATCCATTCATCTGTCCATCCACTCATCCAGCCAGCCAGCCAGCCAGATCAGCTGGCTAAGTGCTCAGCACTGTGCTGTGAAGAATATGTTTCTATGTGGAAACCATGACACCTGACCTCCCGGAATCTTTCTGCAGGTCAGGAACAGATGAGAAACCCATCTTCCAATCCTGACAACTCCCCTCCATCTTTCTAATTCTGCTTCACCCCAAACATCCTTCAGCAAGGTGATCTTTCTCAAATATGAGCATGTTACTCTCTTGCCTAAATGCCCTGCATTGACTCCTCAGTGACCTCAGGAGAAAGGTTGGGCTCCTTAAGGTAGCATGTTTGGTTCTTTAAGATTCAGTCTTTGCTTATCTCAGCAACCCCTTCTTTTCTGCGCTCAGGCAAGCGAGACTACTCAAACCCTTTCAGCTCCACTCCTTTGCATATGTGTTTGCTGTGTGGAAGGCCTTTCCTCCTCTCTCTTCTTCCCCTCTATCTGGCAACCACCTACTAATCTTTGAAGACCCAGCTCGGTGGTCCAGATAGCTTGCTGTTACATCTATCTATCCTCAACCATGGAACCTAATTCCAGTGAACTGTAACTGTGGATCTACTAGACTGTCCCTTGTTCTAGGATGAAGGCTCTTCAAGGGCAGAGGCTATGCCCTACTCACCTCCAATCCCAGTACCTAGCACTGGGGCATGGCCTGCCAGATGAAGAGAATGGACAGTGAAAAGGGCGGACAATTTAGGTCCCTCTTCCCCAGCTAAGGACGTGTTCTTGAACCTTGTTTGCTAGGACTTCCTTTCTCACACACGGCCTTCATTACATCCTCTTCCTACTTCTGCTCCTTCAGTATCTTACTTCTCCAGTGCCACACAGACTGAACCAAGGGAGACAATAGATAAATAAACAATAGAATGACTTGGAGGGAAGGTCAGAGAGCATCCAACTGTTGTTTGACAACTTAAGCACACTAGGATATCTACTCGACTTCTTTCTGGATTTACAAACCTACACCATGTTGTCTGAAAAATTTACTGATGGCAACCTATGATACTTGCAGCTAGGAGCCTACTCTGGTGTAGGCTAGAGTAGGAGCCCCCACTTTGCATACACCAGTCGAGTTGCATGTAGATGAGAGTCAGTTGTATTTGTTCTCAAATCTGTTTATGTTAGGCACACCTGTTATTTTAATAACGTAAGTTCATCATAATGTAAGTAAATATTACATACACTGATGCAATTAATTGAAAAGAGAGTTGTTTCTATGAAGACACAGTTGAATGGTTTGAAACAACTTGATAAAGGAGAGTTGGCTAAGACAATTGCTGATGACTTTGGTACAGGTGAGATAACTGAAAAAAATGGGAAAAAATAATAAAAATTTCAAATGGGTCAAATACAGTTTGCTTCAAAAAAGTGTTTTTAAATTCTTGATGTGCTTTAAAGATGCCCCAAATGGATGGTTTATTCTGAGTATGGTTTATTTAAGAAAGAAACTCAAATTATTGGGACCCACAATCAAAGAGACTCTTTGGTCCTACCTTAAAAGGCTGCCAAATGAATGTTCCTTTGTATATCACTCATTAACATGAAATGATTAAGATATGTACATATCATTTTTCATGATTCTCTACTTACCAACTTTTCCAATGAACCAAGTAACTACACCTCTCCATTGTGTCGGTAAAGAAGTGTTTTCTCTATTACAAGATACATCTCAGTCTCTTGGACCACCAGCTATGCAGCCTGTGGAATTGGGGGCAACCTGAGGCAGGAAGCCCAGCAGGCCAGGTCTCAATGACCCAGGAGCAGTGCAGGTCAGTGGAGTGTTAACAATGCTGCCTCAGACAGTATTTTGTATTGGCCAAATGTGAAACTTGGGAAAGTCTAAGCCAGATCTGGGCTCTATTTAGGTAGAAGCATCCTGAGAAATTTCCAACTCATCTGGGGCAAAATGGAACAGCTAAATTATAAGTTAAAGTACCACACACAGAATGAAAAGCTGGTATCACTCCTGACGACCATGAGTTACATGATCGCATGCTTTCAGCTCACTTGCTCTGTGGCTAATGTCACATAATGGGGAGTCTGATCACCAGAACTAGGGAGGTAGGATGTAGCTGTTGAATGGACCTCTTCTTGGCACAGACCTTCCCTGGGCTTGTCTACACTGCCACGGTACCTTCAACAGTGCTTGCTCTAATGTCTAACCAATCAAATGACCACTGGCAACAATAGCCAGTCCTATAACAGAGCATCTGGGGGATTTGCTTGAAGTTCAGATGTTGGTTTTTATAGGCTAGTTAATTTCTCACTGAAAAAAATCATTGTCTTCTTGCCTTCACACCTGGAAATCTCATTTCACCAGCATCTCACCTGGATGACCCACTGCCATCTCAAGCTCACTGTCTCTCACTATGACAGAAGTAGAACATTTTTAAAAAATTTATAAGCAGCTTGGATTCATGTACTACATGTGCAATTAAATATTAAAAAATATATTGACTTTGTCCTATTTAGTGTCCTTAAAAAACTAACTCCCTTTCCAGACTTCCTGTCCTTACTAACGATATCATTATTTACCTCAATCTCTTAAACCAGGGGACATATAAATCACATACCCTCTAATTACTTTTTAGAACAATGGATTTTAGCATGGGAAGTAACCTTGGCAACCATCAAGTGTGGACCCTTCATTGACAGTTGGGAAAACTAAAGGCCAAGATTGGTGAATTGATTTACCTATGGACTAGTTACTGGTAGAAGAGGAATTAGAATTAAGGTCCAGTTCAGAGCTTTTTCCACTATGACATTCATTGCCTCATTTACTTATTCATTTAAAAATTTGTTGAATGTCTCTCATGTGCCAAACACTGTTTTAGGTACTGGGAAAATCACCATAGCAGCAGCTGTCAATTATATGGCACTCATTGAATGTTAGACATCTTTTTAGGGGCCTTCTAAACGTTCACTTACTTAATCCTCACAATAACCCTATGAGATGCGTTTTGGTATTATCCTCATTTTATAAATGAGGAAAATTTTTCAGGGAAATTTTTTGTTGGCGATCCATAATAGATCCCTAAAACTGGTGAATCCATCCTAAATGCCTCTCCTTGACAGAAGGCTTTTTTATAAACCTGCCCCTTCCAAACAATTCAACCTTTTCATCAGCATAACGCCATCGAATACTCAGGTCACACTCCTTGACAGACCCTTCTTCCCCCATTATTCCACCTCCCCCAGCCTGAAATGAGTGACTATGACTTACTCAACTCTGTGATAGAGCAGTTGACATAGAGTAGTTGATCAGTAAATGGTGGCTGAATAAATGAAAGCATCTGGTGCTTTGTCAATTCAAACCATACCCATTCTGAATTCTTAGCTCCAGTTTTATATCTTTTTGGCAAGAGGGCCACCACAGAACCAATAAAATCAAACATCACCTTAGAATAATAATACCAACCACCACCATGGTTTTTATTAACTCCTTACTATGTGCCACACATCAAATCTTGCGTGCATTTCACTTAATCATAATAAAACAATGCTGGGAGACAAGTATTATTGTTATTTTGGTTTTAATGTGAGGGTTCTGAGGCACAGAGAGGTTAAGCACCTTGCCAGGCTCACGCAGTTAGTGGAGCTACTCAATCCTGGGGCCCCTGTGCTGAATTCTTTCTTGGTAAATACTTACTGATTTTCTGACTTAACTGCTTTGGAAATGCGAGTGAGCACTTCAAAATCCTGCACCTTGACTTCTCCATCTGATTTGCCAAGACTGAGACACAGGAATTCAAAATAATTTTGCTTTAATGAGAGCCTGATATAAATTATTATTTCTATCCCTGTTTATACTACATAACTAAAATTAAGAAATGGAGAAAACCTGTAGAGAAAGGGAAATGATGCCTGTTGTATACAGTTTCAGATGGCCTATGCTTTAGATTCAAGAAAATATTTTAATCTTACTTGGGCCCAGTTATCTGGTCCCACCATCCTTTCACCCTCACCATTGCCTGGAAAAATATTGGTTTTCATAGTCACAAGGGCACATGGCTGCTGCATGAAATTGAACTACAATTATTTAAATTCTGAGTTGGGCTTTTGTGAGCAGAATTTCAGCCCGAGAAATACTTGTTTTGTGAGCAGCCAAATGCAGCTCCATTTGTGAGCCAGAAGCCTTGCTGGACCCACTTTTTAGATCATTTAGGGCACAGCCCAGTTCAGGGGGACCCAGAGTGGTGCCTGCAGACAGCTGATGAGACGATGAGAGGGGCCTGCCCTCTGTATCAGTGCCATCTTCCAGACTTGGACACCGAACATCTGTAACCTTATTAGCCAATGACTTGTCCACATTTCATCCTTAGGACTGCTTCCAGTTGCTGGTTATCCCTTCCTCAGACATGTGATCCAGAGGGTGTAGGTTATCACACAGGTGTCCCCAACAGGCTCCCAGGAACATCACCCAGCTGCAGCTACCTCTGCTTTCCTGTACAAATAATTCTGCAAAGAGCTTTGAGAGAAGCTGCAGGTTTCATCAAGTGTCTCAGTACTAAGGAGAGCTGTTGTGGACTGCCCCATCAGCTAAGTAGTCATGAGGATGCTGTGTAAAGGGGCAGGTGCTTCTGTGACAATGCCATGCACGAGACTACGAAAGGAGCATGGGCCTTGGAGCCACTAAGATCTGAATTCAAATTCTGCTGCCTCTACTGAGTGTCTGCTAATCAATCACCTTTAGTGAAGAAGCAGAACCATCAGCAAATATTTACTCAGCACCAACTATGCCTCAGGCATGCACTATGCCCTGGGGGACATGAGAGCGAGCAAGGTGGACCAACCTTACCCTCACGGAACTTCCAGACAAGTAGAATACAGTGTGATAAGTGTGAGGATGTGGCTTCTCCTGGTTTCAGGTTTTTAACTAAAGTCGAGGGACAATATAACGTTTTAGAGGATTGACACATAGAAATATTATTCTCCACAGAGAGTATATGGTAAGAGTCTGATAGATCCCTGCTTTTATGGAGGGGACTTCCTGCTTACCCAGCTCTCAACTTTGTCTACTTTATTTTCCAAGTCCAGGATAACTTCTGTATACCTCTCCCCAGTCTATCTCCATTTTCCTCTAACTTCCAACTATCAAAAATGCTAATGAGTTTATTAATAAGTCTTAACAAATCTATAAGACTAGAATGGGTCAGGGGAAGGTGGATCTGGCTTTCCCTGAAGCCCTGCCTCAGAAGGAATAGTCAACAGTCACTGTCCTTCAAGGTTGCTGTGGGATCCTGGTTCTCCACAGTCCCAGCAGAATGAGCATGTTTACCGCCCTTGACAGACTTTTCTTCCTTCCCCCATTCCCTTCCATGGCTACACTTTCAGTGTGCTCTGCTTTTCTTCATTACATGGAACAGGATGTTTATTAGATGTCAACAGTGTGAGAAAGGGCTAAGCAGCGTAAAGACCCTCCTCCCTGTGCACCCCAGCCACCAGCCACCAAACATTTATCTTCTGCACTCCTGGGGGCAATGCTAAGTGTGGGCTGTGGCTTCACTGCTCACCATAGTCGGTGTTTTCAGGCTCCCAGCAGTTTGAAGGCCAGAAATATGGAGCCTGCAAAAGAGCAGAGGTATCAGGACCCAGAGGCATGCCAGCACTTGGCCCCACCCCCCACCTGGGGGCCAGGGTCAGCCCTTCCCTGTACCCAGTGAGGATGCCACCCTAGGACAGGCTCTGTCCTCATCTCCTTCATGCTGACACCACAGCCCAGCTCTCTCCTTCTCTTAAAACAGCTGAGGCCAGCCAACATTTCAATCTAGGTGTTGAGAAATGAATCTAGGTAAGCAAAATAAATGCAAAAATGAGAAACAGTTTATAGGGCAAAAATTTCTTATCCTGAAACAATAGAAGTCTAACTACAAAAGTCAGCTTGGCACAGTTCCCTGGTCACACAAGCCCCAAGTTCTTTTTATCCTTTTGCTATGGACTGAATTGTGTCCCCTCTCATCCCTTGCCCTGCCCCCAATTCATATGATGAAGCCCTAACCCCTAGTGTGGCTGTATTTGGAGTTTGGAAGTAATTAAGCTTAAATGAGGCCATTAGGGTGGGGCCCTGATCCCAGAGGATTAGTGTCTGTATATAAGGAAACATCAGCTCTCTCTCTGTCTCTCTCTGTCTCTCTCTGTCTCTCTCTCCCCCTCTCTGTCTCTCTGTTTCTCTCTCAATTTCTCTCTCTCTCATTCTCCTGCTCTCTCACCTCCCCCGCCCCCATGTGAAAACATAATGAGAAGCAGCTATCTGAACACCAGGGTGAGCATGCTCGCCATAAACTCAACCCTACGGGAACCCTGATCTTGGACTTCCAGCCTCCAGAACTGTGAAAAAGAAATTTCTACTATTTAAGCCACGCCCACTGCAGTATTTTGTTATGGCAGCCCCAGCAGACTAAGATACCCTTTGATTCTGTCTGAAGCACTCTGCTCCCAACCCTTTGGTTTTGACCTTGACACAACCCTTATTCTCTGTGCCAGATCTAGGATAGAATCTGAGAACAGGAATGGAAAATGTATGGGAAGAATTAATAGGTAGTAAATGGGAACTTCACAGCAGCAAAGCAGCTCGATACAGTAGAAAGATTTAGAACTTTGCTATCAGGCTGACCTATGTTCAAATTAAGGCTGTCTTTTCGATTTACTAAGTGCCCCATTAATTCTCGGGGCAACTCAGTTTTCCCATCTGTAAAATGGGTGATATTTGCCCCCCAAAAGTTTTTCTTCAAAATGAATGAGGAAACATGTATAAAGTACCCAACAAATAGTAGGTTCTAGGCTTTTTAGTATTATTTGGGTAGAGCAACAAGTGGCCCAGACAAAAGTTTTCTTGGTTATCTCAGTGCTGATGAGAGATAAGGGTTGCTTCCTTAAATAGCCTGGTTTTTTTTTTTCGTTTGTTTTGTTTTGTTTTTTAAATATGGTTCTAATCTGAGGTCAGATGGTGGTGATAAGAAAAGGTTCTTTGGAAGAGGAGCTGGCAGGCCTACCTGGAAACGATAAAAGGTGCCATCATCCTTCATGGTGAGAACATGGTCCGAGATGGGAAAGATGTAGCCCTGGGCAGCTATAAGGCTTCCCAAGTGTATTGCTTCAACTGTGGGGACAAGGTGTGGGAGAGAGAAGTAATTAGGAAGCTGTCAGAATGCAGGATTACTTCGCTGAAATGTAGCTTGGGACAGCAGAAAGGCAACTGGAAGTCAACCGTCATCACTCCCAGATAACTGCATGATTGATCGATAACTTTAGGATACTACTGTTTTTGGCTGAAGGGAGACGTCAGTGGTTGGGAAGGGCTGCCATGTGTCTGGGGTACCTTTGGACCCCAGCTCTGAGAGTCTGATATTGTTTTAACTTCCCCTCCCTGACCTAATTTTTCCAGAAGAAAGTCTAGCTTCGCCGTTACAAGCATGAGCTTTGGTGTAGATAAACCTGTGTTTAATTGAGATATTTCACATAAAGTGCTTAGCAGTGGCTGCTGTAGGATAAGTGCTGGCAGCCATGATTTATATTTTTATTTTCATCATTTCTTACTATCCTCGCTACCCACAGAGACTCTGGACTTACAGAGCATTCTCCGATACCACAGTCCCAATAGCGATGAGGAGCGTATTACCCTTCTCTTACGGACATAAATTAAAATCTCACTTTTGAGGTGAGCAGTGTAGTGGGCAGTGCCACAGGGAGGCCAATTCAATAAAAAATATTTATATTTTGCCACAGTCAACCTGTTGTTTTGTTACTTTAGCATTGACCATAAGTAGATGCACGTAAATCGTTAAGAATTTATATTTATTCTGAGCAGAGCTAAGGAAAAATATTAAATTTAAATGGTTCTACCACAATGGTAATCTTACATAAATATAAAAGCACTCTTCCTGGTAAAAACTAATTTTTGGACATGGAAATTACTGACATGGAGAGGAGTCTCTAGGAATTATTAAGTTCATAAACTCTGAGGTTTTTAAAGTGACTTGTTTCAGCCTTCTGGGCAAACTTTTGAAGAGGTTGTATATAACCCAAGTGTTTTGTTTATTTAGAACCACCTATTCTTCAGAAGGAACGTACACTTTGACTGGTGGAATCAAAATGAATGGAGTTTTATTTTACTTGCTTAGTGATGACCAGTTTGCTTTTAAAGTCTGCATGTTTCAAGAATCATGGGTCCAACATAAAAGGGAAGTTTCATCACCTGCAGCTGCTACTTTCCCAGGGAAGGTAACTTTCATGTCAGCAATCTGGGAGCTGGGACTCTCACTTCATTCTTTGAGCAAAAGGTCTTTTGCTTAGAAGTGTGGCAGATGGGAAGAAGGGAAGGAGGGGCGGAAGTTAGACATGCCTGGCTTCCCAGGGCCTTGGTTTGCTTCGTTTCCACCCTTCTATTCCCAGCTGGTGAATTTTTCTTAACTCCTCCTGCTCAGCCACCTCGCAGGAGCTCCGGCAGTTCCCAACACCTGGGTGTCCTCCCAAGGGCATCGGGGTATAACAGACCTTCATAGACATGACCCTTGTTGTTCTGGACTTGCACAGAAGCTTCTCATACTAGAGTCAGAGGATTCCTGAACCTTTTCTCCCACTACTAGCTGGTTCAGTGTTCTCAGATGACTACTACTTCTACTACTGCTACTGCTACTGCTAACAATAATAATAAAATATATGTCAGTAATACAATGATTATTTTAGAAGGGCGAGGAAAACAGGGCTCTTGGAAGAGAAAAGACCACCATGAAGAAAGGTGCTCCTTTGTTTAGCATCCTCATCATCATCAAAAGAAATGTTGACTTGAAATACATGTAACTAAACTGGTAGAGACTTTTTCAGTCCAGTTTTTATAAGTGAGGAATCAGAAGGGAAACACATAGGCTAGTTGGTTTGGGTTCTTTCCTTGAAAGATTAGCATGTGTAGTTTTCCCTTGTGGATTAAGAACTTGATTAGAATTAAGAATTTTCACTAGTCATGAGAGTGGCCATTAATCAAGGTGGTGAAAAAAGCTAGTGTCAATTCCATTAATGACCTGCTTTTCTGGCACTCAGATTTCTGGCAACTATATTTAATCCAACTCTAGGTAAATTGTATTGTTTCATAGTCAATAGCATGTTAAGAGCATCAGATTAAAATACAGGAATGCCTGAGCTGCCATGCTGACACCAGCAAGGAATCACAGTTGAAGGTCAGATACCTAGAAAGGGGGCTTGAACAAATTCTTAAAAAAGATAGCAATTGGAGGCCATTTAATTTGGGGCAAATAGGTAGAATCCCTAAGAACATCAGGATACATTTGTGGATATTTATAAATATGACATGTAGACATTGAGAATACTCAGTTAAGATAAGGAGTGCATAATAAATTCATTAAAGTATTAACTATCAGCACATGGATAACAAAATATACTTATCTAGAATTTTCATGTTTCTAGAACTGCCCATTTTCTAATTATGCTGTAAAAATAAAATTTACTGCTTATTTTCTGGTGGGAGGACAGATCTGAAAACTGTTTTATTGGCCAGGATTTTGTTGTTTTTCCGATAAGGTTTTCCTAATTGAAATGCACAATTAAAGTTGAAAAAAAAAATCATTCCTTCACTTCTTGCAGAAGCAGAAAACAGAAGGCATCTTAGCAAATAATTAAACATCTTAACTGTGGATCAGGCAATCTAATTTTAAGAGCCAGCTCTAGAAGGCCTTTCATGACAGTGCTACAACTTATCTTTAATTGCTGTGGCTAACGAGAATTCATCTCATTTCACATGTTATTGTATTGGGTTCTTTGGCATTCTAAATGGTTGCTCATTTTCTCAAAGGGTGATTTAAATTTAAAAGTGGATATTTAGTGGAGAACATAAATTAATTTTATTTGTAAGTAGAGTGATTCCACATCTTGGAATTCACATTTACAAGCCCAGTACTCAGGAGGGTAGGAGAATCTAGTCTAGAAATGGTGATGGGATGTTTACTTATACCACAGGAGATAAAGTCAGGGTCAAGGGTTAAGTACCTGGGTCCTCGATGGAAAGGTTCTTCATAAGCCACTGCACAATGTCAGTACCTGCAATGATAAAGCAATTCAGCTGAAGACCTCATGGGTGTTAAACCCTGTGGCAGAAGAACCTGTTTACCTAAGAGATTTCAAATTCTAATTAGCACACACCAGGAGAGCTGGGTAATATTGATTTTTCTATCCTGACCAACCCTTTCCACCCATCAGTTCACTTCCATAGTCACGATCCCATTCTTTTCCAAAAAACATCCTCTTCTGACAACTCAGAATAATCTTCTGTCTACATTACTAGGGAGCATCTGTAGGGGACTTCCTGTGAATACAGATTTTGATGATTTCTCCAAGATAGGCTGGTGAAGTCTTATCACGCCTGGCCCCCAGGCTATTTCCTGTGGGAAGAGGCTCTTCAGCGCCCTACCCTTGTTGACAAGGGCTAACTGACACAGGTGACCTTAAGGTTCCTGAAAAGAATCTCTAATTTCCTCTGGCATGGGCTGACCCAGAAAGAAAGTGCCCCTGTGTCTGTGGGAGAAACGTCTATGTTTTCACCTATCCTCTGGGCCACAGCCAGATTCCATTTCCGGACTCCCCTGCAGTTTGGGGTGGACTGGGCTCTGATAGTGGGATGTGAATGGAAATGATGTACGCCCCTTCCACACCTGGACCGTAAAAATTCCCATGTGACCCTCCACAGCTCCACACTCTTTCACTCCCTGTCTGCTGGCTGAAGGGAGAGGACTTCGGGGGCCCAGAGGAGGGCAGAGTCACAATGCCGAGAGAGCCTGGGCTTCTGAACAACTACAGAAATTGATGCCCATTTTGGGCTCTGACCTGATTGACCGTGTGTTGTGTTAAGCTCCAGAAACTTGGGGCTTACCTGTTTTGGCAACTAGTACTCTCTTAACTAATTTAAAATCTTAAGAGTCACAGGGGACTTTTAAAGCTTATTTACTCTAACCCTAGACAGTACATGAGCCCCAGCCACAACACTCTGGATAAGAGGCACCCTAATCTCCACTTAGAAAAACTCTAGTATCTGAGATCTCAGAAACTGCCCCCTGGGCAGCCTGTTCCAGCTAAACTGAGATTTCCTTGAGCAGAAACTCAACCCTCTCTGAATTTCTCTTTGACCTTAGTTTTGCCCTCTGGTGACAGAAAAACAAACCCAGCCTCCTCAGTCTGTGAGTCTCACCAACGCACTATCAACATCTCCTTGAGTTTTCCCTGCTCTGGGCGAAACGTGCCTGGATTCCTCAGCTGTTTCCTTGCATGACATGCCCTGGAGCCCCTCATCATTTTGGTCACAATTCTCTGAATACATTCTCTTTTGTTTGCCTCCTTTCAAAAAGTGTGACACCTAGGGTACCACAGTTCTTAGGGCACCACAGTTCACATAGGAGTATAGGATTCCAATTTTCTAGAACATTCTGAGCTTCTAATCAGTCCACCTTTTCCACCCCCCAATAATCTCACTTTGAACCAGTGCGGACCTTTGAAGGCGGCTTTGTGGCTTCAGGATGGTGATGCGTGATGGAAATCGCGTGAAGGGCAACATTTCCAGATATCTGAGTCCTGTCATGGGTCTGGGGCTTGACAGGAGGCAAACGGACTGCTAACAGCTCTCCAGGGTAGATTCCCAGCTGAAAGACTGGAGAGCTGGCAGAAGAGTTTAACTATTGTCCTTGGCCTAGAAGTAAAGTTTCTCAGAAATTTTACTGGTTGCCAGAAGTGAGACCAGTACAGGCCTAAGTGCCTCCATATTTTGTTTTTCTCTGGCTCTCTGGAAGGTCAATGGGCCCTGCACAGTAAACTGCCAGGGCCTGGTCCTACTTTCTTTGAGCTTCCCCCAGCACAAGCCTCCACCGATATGGCCCTGCAAGTCCCCCAGCCCTCACCCCCATTTCGACCTCAAAAGCAAGACTTCTAAGCTTTTCCCCTACTCTTGCTCTGGGCTGGCATCTATGAGCTAAACTTTGGATCCAAACATTCCTATTCATTCACACTCTTTGAGAGAAAGGGAGAGTATGTCTGTGTGTACTTGTGGGTGTGGGTCCATTTCCTCCAAATTATACAAGTTCAACATTTGTCCTAGGAAATGAAGAACAAAGCAGAAATCAAATAGAACTGTAATCCCAAGTTGGGGGTGGGGAAGAGACTCTAACCTGTTTTTTCCTCAAAAGAAAAATAGTTCTTTTTTGTGGGTTGCCTAGAAACGGAGAGGTTTCCAGCATCAGCAACGGCTCTCCCCCGGGCAGGCGGATTATCTTTCTGCTGAGCTGGCTGAACCATTATTTATCACCTGCCAAGATTGATTACTCACCCTGGGACAATGACAGCCCTTCCTTTCCCCTGTTAATTACTGTCATCATTAATATCCATGTCACTAATTAGTATTCATTCACATTGAAACTCCTTCCTTGCTGTCATATCCGTTTCCCCTGCACACCACCCCAGCCTTCAGCGCCATTGTCTGGGTTTCTACCCCCTTTCGGCTTCATGTGCTCAGTGTCTGGCCTAATTGTCTCCCCAGTCCACCAGGCCTCCGTTTGCATTCACAGAGCCGAAGGATCCCATTTAAGCACTTTTTTTTTTTTTTTTTTTTGGGTGAAGAAGGGAAAATCACAAAGGCTCGTTTCCTTTTCCCCTAGCACTGTGGGCACCAAAGGCCTGGGTTTCCTGTCCCTGGTGCTGCCACCATGAAGTCAGTGTCTTCATCTGGGGATCGCTGTGATTATCCTTAGGCCCTGGTGAAGGCCAGGCTGCTGGCCCTTGTTGTCCTGAGCCAATACCCCAAATCCACAGCCATGCCTGCATCCGGCCATCCCTCACACGCTGCAAACACAACGAGGCCTAGGGCTGCAGACACGCTCGAGCTGTGGGTGCGGGGTATTCTGGGCTTCTGAAGACTAGTTCAGAATGAGCCAGCCCCCAGCCTGGTGGCAGAAAGCAAATCGTTGCATGTTCAGCCCCAGGAACAAGTAAGGAATGGAAATCTGTCATAATATTATGTCCTTTAAAAGACCCACAATTATTACATTGTAGAATCAGACGAGAATATTGCAAATAACCCTCAGGAGAAAGGGCTATTCTTTTTCTCTTTTCTCTTTCCTTTCTTTCTCATTTCCTCATTCCCCCAATCACTCTTTCCTTTCCTAGTCTAAAAAGAATTTGAAGCAGATGATTTTTCTGTTCTATTCAAAATTAATTGTCGCCCTTTGTAATCATTATTAGATTCTGGCTCTTCTTAGTCAAGCTGCCTTGCCAAGGACTTAAAGTCAATATGGAAACATTAGGAACAAATGCAGGATAATCACCCTTTACTCCCAAAGAACCTAAAACACTTGGCCTAAAGTTTTCTTTTTGAGGCTAATTTATCAACATATATTCCAGGGATATCTCTGAAATACACTAGACGCACGTGAAACGCTGCTCTACAACGTGAGTGGTTTGTCAGTATACTTAAGTATACATTTATTATATTCAGGTATGCTTTATGTGTCTACGTGCATTTCAGTTATGTCTTTTATATATAATTATGTTTATTAGAAGGGTATTTGGACACATCTCAGAAGTTCTCTAGTAGGGGGCTGAATAAATAAATTATGGCTCACCATACAATAAATGTTTATTGAACATCTACTATATTAGTTGAAAAAGCCTATTGAGAACAGTGCATATTTTAGAATGACATTTTTACAATAGAAAAAATGTATTTGTATTTCTATTCTAAATACGTATGTACGGATATATAGAGGGATGGAGAAGAAAAGTTCTGGAAGTATTTTTAAACTGTTATCTTTAGGTTATTCTGGAAAGAGGGGAGGGGTCGCATTTTGGGAAATTTCTATACTTTATATTTCTTCATGATTTGGAGTTCATAGAATGTTAATATATTACTTTTGCATGGAGATAATACTTTTTATTTCAAAGAGCAGAGAGGGAAAGTTTGGCTTCTTAGGCTAAAGAGGAGAGGGCATGGAGAACGGGGTTGCAGACACGAGTAGAGAGGGTAGGGGGACTTTGAATGGCCCCCTGCTGCCTCCTGGAGCCTGGGCATTTCCTGTTCCCCAGGGAAAAGGCAGAAAAGAATGAAGGCAGGACTCAAAAAGCTGTCTTTTTCCTAAGAAATAAAGAGTGGGAGGCTCAGCCATGGGTCTCTAATTGGTCACTCTCTCTGGCCATCTGGCCAGCCCTGGAGCCTCGGAGTGGCCTCTTGTACATTCTATTAGGCTGTTTACCACAGTCCTGGACTCAGGGTGGCAACCTGCACCCCTCTCTGTGTTGCTTACTTATTTATTGGGTAGAGTGAGACCCAGCAATCTCTTCCAGGCGACTTCCCAAGTTATCTTAACCCTAGATCAATATAAACTGGATTTAACTAGGCTGGTGAGATCTTCCAATATTTTAGGGCACTCTCTTTCTTTTTTGGAGGAGACCCTTATTATGAAAGGGTTCTATTCTGGGCTTTGTTTTCAGATGTTTTAAGCTCCCCTGAAGATTTAGGGATACCTGGAAGTTCCTCTCAAATAAGTCAGAATTCAAGCAGATCCTGCTATGAAACACTTCACCCATTCTTCCCAAGGTAGAGTCTCAATCTGTGCCCAAATTAGATTATGATTATGCCAACTTGTTAAAAGACTGGTTCTAGTCACCTGCAAATTTCAAGTTACCTGAAACTTCATAGCTTATACATCATGGTACAGATAACTGAAGCAATTGATAACTTACTTATCAATCCTCACCATTGGGGAAAGACACTTGCATTTGAGTAAACTGTTACTGGAGTCCAACAAAGATAAGATGGTTACTGCCGTGAGTGTGCTCACAGTACTCCTCAGTCAAGGTCATGACTCAGCCTACCACTGGATTCTCATGTGCCGGCCAAGGTCTCAGCTGCACCTGTGAGGGGAGAGGGCAGCTTTGGGCCACTTATCACGCATGTTGGTACCATGTACAGGCCAACACACGTGAAGGGGGAGCAACATGCCTGAATGCTCATTGTGTACAAGGCCAGAGCTGTACCCTTGACCCAGTTATCACATATCATCTTAACAAAAATTGTGTAAAATATAATAACTATTACACCCATTTTAAAGATGAGGTCCAGAGAGGCCCAAGGCCATATACTAGTACCGATTAGAGCCAAGGCTGAAATCCAGGCAATCTCCTGCGAAATATTATTTCCACCATGTCATTCTTCCTCCCTTATTTCTGAATAATTTTCTGAATAATTGGAAAAGTTCTATACTCAGTTTTTTTTCCTGAAGCAGAGACATTCATTTAGTGATAATACTACTTAATACTATGTGCTATTTAGCTAATAATTTATTGAGCACTTTATATATTCCAGGCTTTGGAATGATCCTACTATAATAATCATATGATGTAAATAGATGATTATTTGCTTTTTGCAGATAAATTGAAGGACACTCTAAGTAGAATTGTTTTTATAGTTTTAAACCTTTCTTTTATGCCTTAGTTAAAAAAAAAAAAAAACAACAACAAGAGAAAATGCAACAAGTAGACAGCAGATAAAGCAAGAGGAACCGCGAAACCGGGCTTTGGATGGTGGGCACGACGAACAGCTGTCAGTGAGACAGAAGGAGATGTAGGCGGAAGGACTAGTGTGATGAAAAGCCTGGTGGCATTTTTGAGGAGTATTGTTTGGTCAATGGGCTTGAGTTTTTCCAAGGAAAAGCATGCCATGTTTAACAGATACATACTTAACAAGCATATAAAGCAATAAAGCACAGTGTTTACAGAGTCAGATAGACTTGAGTCCAATCCATGCTCTTATTTATGAACTGTGTGATCTGGGCAGGTCCCTTCACTGCCATCCACCCAATCTCCATTTCTTCCTGGGTCTGCTAGGGAAAATATCACCTTCTTACAGGATGAAATAAGATCATTTGTTAGAAGCCCTTGCCACAAAGCCTGGCCCATGGTTTTGCTGAAATGGCCTGTTTAGGTCACCTATCTGTTCTATGCCTTCATTCGCTCATACGAAAATGAGGATAATAATAATAGGACTTGCTGCACAGGCTCTGAGGGCTAGAGGGAAGGCTGTGTGTGCAATGCTAGCACAGTGCTTCATACTGAACAAGCATTATTAACACGCATTAGCTACTGATACAGTCCATGTTTTAGGAACCTTGTGTTGGAGCCAGGGTCTAATCAAGTCATCTGCATGGCTGGGATAAAGAGCAGCAACTCGGAATTCTTGTGTTATTTGCCTGCTTTCTCATTTTAGGCCTTAGAGAATCTTAAATGTCTTCTGACGCTTTTAGGAAGGGATCTGATGATGAGCAGCTTGTTGGTCGGAAGGAGAAACAAAGGAGGGAGTGGCAGCAGGCAAACTCAGGGAGGCCGATGGGGCCTTCCTGGGGGGTGGGACCCCTCCCGGCAGCTGTTCTGGCCCCACTCCTCTAGAGTACGTTTTCTGGGAAGTGAAGGGGAAAAACAAAGCGGGTGCCCTTACTCCACTGTCATTGATTCAAAAATAAGAAACTGAGCATCGTTCTGGTTCTCTGGCCACCCTGACATCCTCCTGTCCCTCCCTTCTCTCCTCTTCTGTCACATGGACCAACTTTCTGCTCCCTGAATGCACCTCGCTCCATCCCACTACAGGGCCTTTGCATATACTGTTCCCTGGGCCAGTAACGCACTCCCATTTCTCCAGTCCACCTCTTCCTCTTGCTGACTCCTGCCACCCTTTGGCGCTAGCTTCTCAGGAAGGCCTTCACTGCTCTCTGCAGCAGGTCCACATCCCCTGGCTTTCACTTCTAGAGAATGCGGTTCTTTCTCTTTGATGCACTTATGTCAGTTTGGATTTAAACATCCACGATGTGATTATTTGATCGGTGTTTACCTCGCCCTCTGCGTTAGTTTTCTGGGGCTGCTTAAACAAAGAACCACAAACTGAGTGGCTGAAACAACAGACATTTATTATCTCACAGTTCTGGAATGCCAGAAGCCCAGGTGTTAGCAGGGTTGGCTCATCGGAGGGCTGTTGGGGAGGACCTGTCCCACGTACCTCCCCTAGCTGCTGGCAGTCTTTAGTATTCCTTGGCTTGTAGGAGCACCACCCCAATTTCTGCCTTCATCTTCACATGGTGTTCCTGCGTGCATGCCTCTGTGTCCAATTTCACCTTTTTTTTTATAAGGACATCAGTCACACTGGATTAGGGACTACCCTAACTAGCTCATCTTAACTAATTACATGTGCAATGAAGCTATGTCCACATAAGGTTACATTCTGAGGCACTGGAGGTTAGGACTTAAACGTATGAATTTTGGGGAAGACACAATTTAACCCATAACACTTGCTAAACTATAACTCCGAGAGAGCAGGAGTCTATTATACTATTCTATCTCTGGTACCTATCAAAGACCTGGCATGGAGTTGGGGTTTAATAAATGCTTATTGATCAATAGTTATATTCAAATAAACATCATATGATATGCATCCATCCAAATGTACATATTCACTACACTTAAAATTTTTCTCTCAATTTTTTTGTGATCCATGAAAACTTCATCACAGACTGGCGTCGACCTTGGATGGGCATTTGCAACCACTGCTTTAGATGAAAGGTTTGGGGTTTTTCATTTGTCGACATTGTCTTTTTTACAAAAAATCACACTTTTTTTTTCTTGTAGAAAGAAATCTCAACAAATAAATGCGTTAAAAAATATCGGGCAGCAATTCAGACTGTCTGTTTTTCCTCATTCTGCTCTGGCTGTTACCTGGAGAGAACAGCGAGTAGAAGGAAAGGTAAATTCTTCAGGTCTCTTCTCCAGGGGCTGAAAGACCCTGACCCCTTCCCACCTCTCTGCCTGCCCCAGCTGCTCTCTCACTGGCTCCCAGACTGCAGCCATCAAGATGCCCTGAGATTGGCTTTGGTCCAGTGTGTGATTCTCGCTTTTTCAACAGGAAGCCTTCTGCCTCTGTCTGATTTGGTTTTGAACAGGTTGGGGGGAATTATATCTAGACACATGGGATATTGAATCCAGAGATACTCAAACATCACCACCTTATCCAGCCCTAAACCGGGCCCGGTCAGGGCCACCTCCCTAGGGACTCCTTGCAGGCCAGGCAGATCTGCTTGCCAATCTCCATGGGCATGTGGCAACTGCGCCCCGCTGCACCCCTCAGCCCACAGAGCAGGGAAGACAACCAGCTGACAGAAAACTCCTGGGGGGCCTTCTCCCCCACCCACAGCTCCACCCCCCTCCCGCTCAGACTGCGCTTCTCCATTTTCTGAAATGTAAAGCTTCCATGTGTATTATGAGGGGCAGGAGACCAGGGGAGGTTATTACTAAGTCATAAATCAACCAAGAAGCTCTGAGGGCTGTGGCGAGGCATCTGGGATGGGCTTCCCTGAATTGTTACCTCACCCAAGTCCCCACCATTGATTCATAACCTCATAACCCTCCTGCGTCCGAATCCCAAGTCTTCTATCTAATTGTCAGCAGCCGAGTACATGATTTGCATGCAAGAGGATGTGGGCAGCAGCAGACATGGGGGTAGAGGAGAGATTAGTTTTGTCAATCAAAAGCGTCCAGGGCCAGGCAGAGAGCGTTTGGGACTTAGCCCGACGATCAGCTTATTAAAGGAGAGGCTGAATGTGGCTGTGTTGATAGCAGAGAAGCGGAAGACCATGGCCACCGTGGGTATAGCCTCCGTTCCCTGAGGGTGGCTGCCACTGATGACTGCCTTCCACTCAATCCGAAGGCAGAAATGAAAAACAAATAAGCGGACGTGCAGTTTTGGGGACAAGTGATCTAATGGCAGGTGTGCAGCAGCAGCAGAAAGCATTATAAATATTTTGAGGGCTGCTGAGCATTTCCGAGAGGGCTGGATGGAGGTGACCCAGTGGCTGAAAGTTTTCAGGGGCTTTATTGCCTCCCAGCATCGTCTAATGGTCATTTCATTTGAAGGTAAAACGTGGTTCATGAACGTTTTATATTGAAATTAATCTGTGGGGCTAAGGGTTGCTTAAGGGGAGCAGGAGAGGAGAGTCAAGAGGTAGCATTTACAACACTCAGGTCCGCCGGCTGCAGTCACTTAACTCGGCATCTGATGCATCGAACCACAGTACGAAGGCAATAACGCTGACACACATCCACAGCATGCTTTAAGGCTTAAGTCTGCAAAATGTGCTGGACATCTGCTACCACCTTGGGACGGGTGATGTGAGCACAGCAGGGAGTGTGTGCAAGCCAGATTTCAAGCAGAGTCTGAGACACACAGGTTCTTGAGCAAAAAATTTTTTGGCGTTACACTCATTCCAGCTCCAGTTCCCCAGAGCTCGGCTCGGTGGAATGAATTTGGTTTTTGTAATCAGGCAGACCTGAGTCCAAACCCTGGCTGTTCCACTTACTAGCATATCACCATGGGCGAGTTACTCAACCACTCCGAGCCCCAGTTTACCCACTGGAAAAATGGGGCCAATCACAGAATCTACCACAGATTTTGTTGCATTAAAATAAGGAAACAGAGGCAGACCCTGGCACTGGCCAGGCGCCCCGTTGAATGTTGGTTCCTCTCCTTCCCTTTCCACTTACACCCTCCATCTGCCCAAAGTGGAATGTGGCTTGGAGCTGATCTCCTGGGCAGAGATCCCCAATCTGGAATCAGGCCTTTCTCTCCTCTTGTCCTTAGGCCTATGCCGCGGGCCTCCTGGACAGTTCAGAGCTTGTTCTAGTTTGGTTCTTTCACACTTCTCCATTTTATTCAGATAGATCAGCCCATCCTTTCGGTAACTGGCTTGGGATCTCCTCTATCAGCAGAGCATCTACTCCCAGATCAGCTTCCAGTTCTTGAGGCAAAACATCAGAAGAACCCCTAGGAACCCTGAGCGCTCTCCTTCTCTATCCCAGCTATGGCCGAGTCCTCCATCTGGAGGCCAGGGTGTGAATCTGGGTCCCCCTCCCACCAGCTCTGTGACCTTGGTGATGTGCCTTGTCCTTTCTAAGCTTCAGTTTGTATAAGAGATGACAAAAACAGTATGAGGGCATCAACATGAGGATAATGCTTGTAAAAGGTTCAGCCTTGTGTCCTTTAGCACACAGTGAATAATCAGTAAATGTTGACTTTATCATTATTATCATTGTTATTATTCCGACTGGAATGTTTTCATTCATTTACCCGCAATGATGAATAAGAAGAGACAGCTCTGTCCAAATAGGTGAGCTAGCGTGCTGCAAGGGCTCTGACTGGAGTGTCTGTGGGTGCTACGAGGCCACAGACCGGGAGTGTTTAATTCAAGCTGACCCAGTGTCAGGAAAAGCTGCACAGAGAGGGAGGTGCTCAGGATCGATGGGAAACAGTGAAAAAAGATAGACTGAGGAGTGAAGTTTTAAAATGAAGAGTCAAAGACTGTAACAGAGCAGCCCAAAGCAACCCCACCAATGGCACCAGGTGACAGCTGACATTTAAATTCAGGTTAAGGTGGATTGAACAGCAAGTTTCTGTGACAAGGAAGAGGGTCCTAGGGGGATAAAACCACCAGCATGCTCTGGCACCACCTACATACAAAGCAGTGTGCCAGACACCAGGGGCCGAGGTCCAACCATGAATTAGAGAAAGAACCAGGCTTAACGGCTGAAGGGAAATGACCGCAGAGCTGCTGAGCAATGATCTCATGCCTTCCTGGCATCAGGACGCTGGCCTTTCCCTCCATCCTTGCTCTCAACCAAGGCCTCGGGGTCCCTGACGGCAGCGCCATGAGCCCTCCCTGCAGTCTGCCTCAGGTTTGTGGTGCGCTGCTGGGTCAGTCTGCAGCCTCTGCACCTCCACTGCCGGTCACTGTCCTGGATCCCTGCCCAGCTGCCGTCCGTGAGGCCCCCAACCCGGAAGGGCTCGTGTGCAGGACAGCAGAACACCACTGTCTCCCCACTTCTCCATCTTTCAGGGGACAGCCAGCAGCTTTGGGCTTCTCTGGGCTCCACTGCCATCTTTCCTCCTCAGGACCCCCTCCCCCGCACTGACTCCACCCCAGACAACAGCCATGAGCGCTGGGCAGCAGCAGCAGCAGCAGCAGCAGGAGTGACAGGAGATGGTCAGAGGCCTGCTGAGGGTTGATAAGGGCCCTGGATCACCAGGAGGTCAGCAGGATGCTACTCACTGCCCTGGTCATTGGCGAGAAACCGGAGCGCTGTTCACACTGCCCACCTTCCCTGCCCTACTCTTTCCTCCTGAAATCCCTAAATCCTTTTCTTCTTCAGGCATTTAGGTAAGGGATCAGAGCCTGGCATTGGAGGACTTGAGAAAAGTGGAGCCGGTCACCTGCGATGAAGGGGAACTGTTAGAATCTGCAATTCAGACCTTCACAGCTTCCTTTCCTGCTTTTTGCAGGCCAGGTTCTCAGATCAGTAGCATATCCGCAGAAGGGGACAGGGAGGGACACCGAAGAAGGGAAACTATGTCCCTGAATCCTGCAGAGGCTGGCATCCTCCCCATCACCTCCCCATAGACAAACTGCACTCCTCACCCTTGTGAAGTCAGTTATCGAGTAAGCCACACCAAAACAAGAAAAGACAGTATGGGAATGAAGGTAAAATGGGGCGACCAGAAAGAGGGTGACTTGGGATTGGGAGGTTAGCAGGATGAGGTTTTTATGGAGGCTCGAACAGCAGGAAGGATACAGTTGGGTTAGTATTTGGAGAAAGAACATCCCCAACAGAGGGACAGTGATGCTAAAGCCCTAAGGTGAGGACAAGCAGGAAGAAGGTACATGTGACAGGAGAATGGAGATCCAGGCCAGACTGGAGGTGAGCCCAGAGAGGGAGAGGCTGCACCCACAGGGAAGCTTTTGGAGGGCTTTGAGGAGGGCAGGGGTCTGGAGTATGTTTCTAAAAGATCGCGAGGGCTGCTGGGTGGAGAAGGAGTTGGGCAGGGACAGGAGCAGCAGCAGGGAGACCGGCTGGAAGCCGTTTTTAGTGGGCTGGAGTAATTGAATGCTGGCTGGGCTGAGTAAAGTGAGCGAGGAAAGCAAGTGGGTTCAGGTCTAGCCTGGAGGCAGGGCTCCTGGTCCTCTCTCATGGACGGGACATGGAACGTGAGAACAAGAGGAGGCCGGATGGACTAGCTTGACTAATTGGCTGCGTGGTGGGGCTTAGACTAACTGAGATGGGGAAGCAGGGTGGGGAGGAAAGCTGCGTTCACCTCTTGGCTGTGTTTTGTCTGACATGGATGTGTGGAGCAGCCATCTAAGTGGCGATACCGATTCGGTCGTTGGATACATGAATCTGGAATTTGAGAGAGAGAGCAGGCTGGAGATATTAGATGAGAGCCATTGGAATGTAGGAATGTACCTGAAGCGTTGGGGCTGGTTGAGTTCACCCAAGGAGACAATGTAGAAAGAGAAGAGAGGGGCGTTGGAACCAAGCCCTCGGCCTGAAAAACGGCACCGCAGGCTGCTCCCTCGCCTGTCCCAAGCCTGTCCGTCCTCAATCTGGAACGCCTTCCATCACCCTGAGTGCCTGGCCTTGACTCTTCTGTGACTTATCTTATTATGAACATGGTGCCCCCCCCTCCCCCCCAGGACATAGCATGAGGAATGAGCTCAAACAGTGGATTCTGCCGGGCCCTCCCAGAACCTGCCGTTGTACCATCTCCCTCTTCCTGCTCACGTCTTGGTTCAAGAAAAAGAAAAAAAAATCCACCCTCTCCACCATTTCCAGCACCTGACGGCTCTGCCCAGTGACCAAAGAGATAGCTAAGAATTTCCGTGTCCTCTTCTGGTTCATAACAAGCTTAAACGTGTTTTCTGGCTTTCCTATCACTAAATAAGAGGAGACTCCCCGAAAGCATGCTGTGCGGCCCTGGAGCTGGCTGGTGGCCACGCATTGCTGCGAGAACGCTGCTGCCGAGCGGACACAGTCACTCAGCCTGGGATGTGACTTCGAGCTCCAGACCCCACCACGTCATGACACTGAGGGGGGACCGTCCTGAGGAGCCGGGCATCTTTCTCATGTGCAATCCTCACTTCGTACCCATCAACTCCAGACAGAGGGAAGCTGGCTTTTGTTCAGAGAACATGCTGAGAATATTCCCAAGTGGAGAAACTCTACAACTAGGCAAAGGACAGAATAAATATAAAACCCATCGTGAGTTTATTCTTTTTAGCCCTGTTTCCTCGCCACTGCCCCTGCCCCTACTTCCAAAATGGATTAGATTTGAGGCAGCGGATAATTAAAGGTATTGCTAGAATTAATACAGAGCATACGATGGGACCCGAATACTGAATGGGGACACAGTGGTGTGAGGGAATCCCAGTGAAGGGTAGCGGCTATAAGTGATCACAGAATTTAGCTTATGATTCCTGGAAATAATAAAATAATAAAGTCTATGGTACTCATTTCCTGGCCTGTCTCTCCATGAGTATGTATCAGAGGGATATTAGTGCTTAAGGAGGGAGACCCCTCGTCGCTTCAGCTCTGCCCTCCTGACTCACTGCACTGGGGACATCGCAGATTTTCAATAAATATCTGAGGAATGTTGACCAAAATCAATGATCTGCACTTTGGTGTAGTTAATAACTATGCTGTTTTTCCTTCCAGATGTTGGTTTTGATAGTTACTTCTCTGGGCCACTTCTGCAAGACAGGCCAGATCTTGGGTGTGGGAAGCTATCTCGCTGTTTGCTCTTGCAGAGTATTGACATGTATGTTAAAAAAAAGGGGACCAGCACATGGCTCTGTCGTAAGCTATTCGGGACTAGAATCTGATGTGTCAGAAGCCCATTCCTGCCCACCCCGATTCTCCGGGTGGTGTTACAGTCACATGTGGTCAGAGCCCTGAAGGAAGTTAAAAGCCCAGATTAATACTGAGGTTGTACGGCTCAGCCTGCAAGCAGAACGAAAGGCTGATCTGTGCTCAAAACACGATCACGGCACTGTCCATTTTTCTAAAACATTTTCTCAGTGACAGTGATATCCGTGCTGACGGGAAGGTAGTAGATGGAGAGACTCAGACTTGGAGTTTATTCAGAAGAGAGTTGTGTCATCACATATTCGACCCCTTCTACCCCATCTACCTCCCTCCTCCCCGTTCCCCTCGCGCATCCGGTAACCACTAGTCTGCTGTCCATGTCCGAGTCTCTGTTTGTTTGTCCTGTTTGTTTGTTGCTTTTAGGTTTACATCCCATATATAAATGATATCACATGGTTTTCACCATTTTCTGTCTGGCATATTTCGTTTAGCATGATGATTGAAAGAAATCTATTATATAATATGGTAAACACACAATGCACACACACACACACACACACACAGACACACACACACACACACAATACATGCCTTATGAAGTTAAATTGTGCACTTGAAACTTACTGGATTTTGTTAACCAAAGTTATAATAATAAAAATTAATTAAAAAAAGAAAAAAGGAAACAGCAGTAGTATTTAATACAAAGGAGTTGTGTATAGTTTGAGGGACTGGGATTAGGTCTGGCTGTACATTACAGAAAAACAAAACAAAAAATCCAAACAAAATAACAGTGTTTTAAACAAGATAGCAGTGTATTTGATATAAGAAGTCTGGAGGTGGCTCTACGGGGACCTCAGGAATCCACACATCAATGTTTCTCTTTCACCCTCTTAGTGCTTGGCTTCCATCCCCAAGGTCACTTTGTGGTTCAAAATGTCTGCGGAAGCATCGGGCATCACATCTGAGCTTCAGGTCGGGAAAGGAGAAGCAGAAGAGCTAAAGAGTGGCTTTCCCAGTGGAGACACCTCCCTTTAAGCATAGTTTCTGAAGTCCCATTCTCTATGTACACATTGCGATACACAGAATAATGCCGCCCCCTCCCCCACTGCCAAAGATGTCTATGTCCTAATCCCTGGAACTGTGAAGATCTATCGTACATGGCAAAAGGGACTTTGCAGATGTAATTAAGGGCCTCAAGATGGAGACATCTTGGATTATAGAGGTGGGACCTACACAAGGAAAGAGGTGAGTGTTAGAGAGAGAAGGAGATGTGATGATAGAAACAGAGGTGTTTGTGTGTGTGTGTGAGAGAGAGAGAGAATTTATTGCAGAGTAGTAGTAGAGAGAGAGAGAGAAAATGAGAGAGAGAAAATGAGAGAGAGAAAATGAGAGAGAGAGAGAGAGAAGGAGGAGGAGAAGGAGGAGGAGAGGAGAGGAAGAGAGAAAAGAGGGAAGAGAAGGGGAGGGAAGGAAAGACAAGAGCAAGAGATGGGGGAAAGGAGAGCCCGCTAGCTGCTGGCTTTGAAAACAGAGGCAAGAACCATGAGCCAAGGGATGCAGGCAACCTCTAGAGGCTGGAAAAGGCAAGGGAACTGATTCTCCCCTAGGGCCTCCAGAGGGAATAGGGTTCTGCCTTGATTTTATCTAAGACCCATTTCAGACTTCCCACCTCCAGAACTATAAGGTAATACATTTGTATTGCAAATGTATTATTAAATTAAATTAAATTAAATTAAATTTAATTTAATTATTTAATTTAATTTAATTTAATTTAGTGGGAATTTGTTGCAGCTGCAATAGGAAAAACATAGTTATTTTGTTGCCTCCTTTGATTTCCTTAAGATAAATCTCCACGAGTGAAATTTCTGGGTCATTTTCAAGGCTTCAGTATCTACTGTACGACTGGCTTCGAGAACGTGCTGAGCTCGTTCCTCAGGAGGGGCTCACTCTGGCTTCCTCCCCTAGACTCCAATCAGCACTGCATATTTGCGTTCTTGTTTACCATTGGCAGTCTGATTGGGAGGAAATGATAGCCCACTAAAGAAAATAACTTTTTATAAGTGAGATTTAAATGATTCTAGTACATTTATTCACCATTTATATTTCTTCTATTGGGGCATCCATCTTTTTATATTCGTTGATAGAACTTATAAGTATTAAGGATATAATACTTTTGAGATTTGTGCCATACGGGTTCCCCCCTCCCATTTGTTATTTACATTTAAATGTCTTTAGAGGTAGAGTTTTAAAATATTTCATGTTTAAACCCATGAACTCTTTCTTTTACCATTGGTGTCATGATTACAATATTGTCAAGACATTTTAACGGATTTATTTATCCATTCATTCAATAAATACTTACTGAATACTTCCTACGTGCCAGGCACTGTTCTAAGCACTGGAGTATCATCTGAAACATAGAGCTGACCTCAGAATAAAAACATCTGTCACTGAAGGGTTCATAAACTGCAATAAGAATAAACCCCAAACACATTCCACTGTATTGAAAGACCAGCTGAACAGACAGCTTTAGTCCTGAGCAGAGACTGTAGGATGCTACCCAGAACTCAAATTCCTGGATCTCAGGGCATTTTAGAATGGGTAAAATTTACATGAGCATGACGATGGTAAGGAAGTAGAAATGAGCGCCCACAAATGAGAAGACTTGAAATGACACTAAAGAAAGTATAAATGGAACTTGTTCCACATCGTCCCCAAGAGAATAATCATCCATGATACACCTTTTCATTTCATTAGTAAGTTAAATGCAAATATTACCTACCCCCTAGGACTCTTTCTAGAATCTCTCCGAATCAAAGAATACCAGCAAGGGAAGAATTACCCTTCCTTTGAGGGTTTTCATTGAGAAAAGCCTATAAGCGAGGAAATAGCATCTCCAGGTTACTGCCTTTGGCCTCATTTATACAAGAAAAGTTGAAATATCCTGAGGTTTGCAGGCTCCAAACTGAAAAAGCCTCTAATTATTTATTTGTTACACTTCTTTCCAGCTCACATTTTTCTTTTGACGTGAAACATAATAAATCCCCAGAAAACTCATCCTAAAGTTAGGGCCCTGCAAGAAGCACAAAGAACTCAAACCTACGACACTTGGGACATTCTAGAGAATACCTGATGGGACGGGGTACTCGGCCTGTCCCCATGACCCTAGGAGAAGAGCCATGGGTTTGTGCAGGTTCAGGCAGAGAGCCAGGCCTTTCCAGGAAACCCCCAGACGCAGGTAGCAACCTAAGGAGACTTCCTACCCCCATTTGCTGGAACCAACTCATGCCTGAAATGCCCACCTGTATGGCTTTTGCTCATGATAACTCCAGGTTAGCACTGAATGAGTGAGTAGATGGGAATGAGGATGAGAATTCCTGGGGGGAGGGGCAGGGACCTGACTCATGACTCGTATGTGCTAAGTGATTTTGGAATGAATAAACTGCTAACCTCACTTTATTTCTTAGAATTTCTACCTCACTTATATTTCTACCTCACTTTACATCTTAGAATGAGGGACCAGCCATTTGCTTTTGAGAGGAAAAAGCCCGAGGAACAAGTAAATATTACATGGGGAAATACAGGTGGAAAAGGAAAGGTCCTATAAATGGAACAAATTTCTGCCAATTTCACAATCTTTTCTACAGCCAGCCCTGACACTAATGGTTCCTGAAAGTCTTTCTAAAGTTGTGTTCCTCATTCAAAACATTGCTGAAGGGCCACCTTCTGGAGGCTAGAAGTTCAAAATCAAAGTTTTAGCAGAGTTGGTTCTTTTCAGGGTCCATGAGGGAGAATTTGTTCCATGCCACCTCCTGGCTTCCGGTGGTTCCTGACAATCCTTGGCATTCCTTGGCTTGTATCTGCCTCGGTCTTCACATGTCTGTCTTCTCTTGGTCCTCTTCATATTCTTCATGAGTGACTCCACTTGTATTTGACCTCCCACGCCTATTGAATGGCAAATTCCTTCATGTGTGACATCAATATACTTGTTCCCTGAAGTGCGACCCCACCCCACCTTCCTATGGGCACCCATTCCCCTGAGTACACAAGGCACTCCCAGTCTCCTGGGCTGGCTCGCTGAACTGAGTCGAAGTTGTAAAAAAAAAGAGAGAGAGAGAGACTTCTTTCACTCACTCGACTCTACTTTAGCACAAGTTCCACTTTAGCACAAGTTCAGACCTCTCATTTCCCTGGATTTGGTTTCCCCACCCGACAATGTAGACACTAACAAGAAATCACTAAGTTATCTCATGCTTTATTATAACATCTAACAGAGATAGTATATATCCTTTATATTATATACATACGGTACATTATATATTAGATATAAAGCTGCATATTACAGTTACAATGAAATAAGAATTCCATCTTCGTATCCCATTTAACCCTTGAAACAACTCTGAGAGGTCACCATGGAACATTATTCCCACTTTTCAGATGAAGAAAGTGGAGTCCCAGCTTCCACGTGGTACGTGACAGGTTGTCGGGCATTGGCCTCCAAGGGAGGCATTCAGGGTGTGCTGTCCACAGAGAATTTAAGAACAGTTTAAGAACAGCACTACCCCACTGATGCAGGGATCAGAACCCAGACTTGAGGTTTCAAGTCCGGTGCTTGTCCTTCTCTATCTCAGCCCCTGAGAGGTCAGGGCACGGTGATTTTAGAGGCATCTGGAGGGGGCAGCAGCATCCATACATTCAGCTCACAGTCAGGAGAAATGAAATCTTTTCTCAAGGGACTGTGGAGGGTCAGCTTCAGGTAGGGAGGGAGCCGCCAAAGGCATCACGTTATAGCTGGGAATTATTAATTTTGGTGACACTTTCTCTGTTCTAGGTGCACGACATTTCTATGCAGCTTTTTATTTAGTTTTAAATACAAACTTGACATTTCCCATAATTTTATTACCAGGTAAACCTTACCCTATCTTCACTCTACTTCCTGTCTCCCAGCCCGTCCTGCCGCTCTTCATCTCTGTACTGATTTTCACATCACTGGACCAGCGCATCCCTTTCTCTGATCTCATACCTTCCGCTCAATACCACACTTTTGAACCATGGAGATTATTCCAACCAGTCTGTGCCGTTTGCTGCCGTTCACCTGGTTTCACAGGGAAAAAGAGATTCTCTCCAAGTTTGAAGATAGAATATCAGTACAATAAAATTTAACGGCATTTATCTTTTTGTCAGAAACAGCCTGTTGCTTTAAAGCAGAAGTTATTTGGGGGTGGATGGGGTCCTTGCTGGAGGCCAGCGTTCCTTCCCTCCTTGAGTTTTCAATCGCTCCTGGGGTGCAATGCACACGGTCACCACACAGAGGCGCTGTTGCACTTGAAAGCCACAATACTTCAGCGGGCGGCTTCTCCAGTTAGAAAAGAATGCAAGGATCCAAAATTGTGATATTGATTTCTTATTTCTTTTAAATTAATAATCATTGGTGTTATGAATAATTGCTTAATTTCTTAGTTCTAGAGGTGTCTGTTTAAGTCATTTGTAGAGGTTTTCTAGAAGCAAATAATGAAGGCCAAGGGAAACCTTTGGTTACGGCTAAAGTTACTCCTGCAGGTTTTTCATGAATTTAAAAGTTCCTGGACGTTCAGGTTATATGTGTTAAATTAACATGTTAACTGTGGCAGTCCAAAGATAAACAGGAATAAAATGAGTGGGCAGGAAAACGAAGTTTTAGATTTATTTAAAAAGGGCAGTGGGAGGGGGAAGCCGAGTTAGCTGAAGCAAGCAGGAACCATGTTATACCAGGCCTCGTAAATTATGCAGCAATGATGGCTGGTTATTAAAGAAATCGAATTAAGCCAGCAGTTCCAGAATTTAGGGTACTGTGGATTGGAGGCCTAGCTTCTTCAAAGTGTCTGCAGCAAACCTTAATTTCCCCAGTCCTCAGCTTCTCCCAGTGTAAAGGGGGTGTGTATCCTTGCCTGCAGACAGGGGTAGTGTTTGCTTAATATTGACTCCAATACTTATCCCCAAATACAGGCTATGTGGTTGGAGACCCTCATAGAGAATAATGTAATAAAAAAGTAAAGCTTTTCTGGCTTTACCTGTGAGACTCTCGTTAACTACACGCTTGCACCTGCTGAAAAGTGCAAAGAAAATTTGGGGCAAGCCCTAGGTTCGAGGCTTAGTTCCGTCACTAATTATTGCACTGTGTTGGTCACTTACTCTGTGTCTCAAGTTTATCATTTGTAAATGGAGGGGTTTGGCTAAGCTGCCTTCTGAGTCCATTCTGATTCTGACAGACACCGTTCCTCCTCTATCTGCCCACCGGTGACAGATTTCCTGGTCTTCCAGGTTATCGCTGTCTCATACTCCCAAGTGGCCAAATTGGACCATTTACTGTACCCTGAACAAAACCTCTCCTTCCTATCTGTCCGTTTTTGCTCACCCTCCCCTGCCTGGAAAGTCCTTCCTCCATTTCTAAGTTTTACTACTATTTCAAGTCCCAGTGCAAAGGCCACCTCCTCTGAGAAGCCTTCCCTGATACGATGGGTACAGATAGTCTTGTCCTTTATGAATCTACAGCACTTTATCTATAATTCTCTTTCAGCATCTGCCATTTTACCTCTTGTGTTATAATAATTTCTGGAACCTTTTTGTACTAACTGGGTCTTCAAGGTCATGATTTGCATATGATTCATCCATCCCACAGGGTCCAGCCCAGTGGCCAGTGCTGAGCAGGAATCCAGGAGATGGCTGATTGAATTGACAATCCTGTGTGCACAAACACATTGTATTTTGTGTAAAGGATCTGGAAAAACAAGCTGATGTTTAGCTGACAGGACATGGTCCCTGGTGTCCTCACATTGTCTCTCTCCTGCAGCACAGGCAGTCTTGCAGAGGGATTAACGCTCAGACTCTGGAGCCAGACTGCCCAAGTTTATAGCCTGGCTTTGCCACTTACAAGCTGTGTGAACTTGGGCAAGTTATGCAACTTTTCTGTGGGTTTGTTGCCTCACTTATATGGTGAGAATAATGACAATGGCCACTTTTCATGGATACTGTGGGGATAAAATGCCTCGCCAGGGGTCAGAGTGGTTTGAACTCAGGCCAAGGTAGAAATAACCACAGAACCACTTCTTTGTTTGGTGTCTAAGATGAGAAGGCACTTACCTGCTAAAGTCTCAGTTTCTAGCTTCTCAAACTTACTAGATAATGGAACCCCTAGGAACCTTCCTTGGGCTGCCTGCTGTAAGATATCTCTTTAGTATCCCCAGCCCTGGTCTCCTGCCCAACCCCAAACTGGCTGATCCCCTTACCCCAACCTGGCTCACCTGTCTGGGTACCAAGAGGAAAAAAAAGTAATGCACTTTAAAAAGTACCCAACACAAAGCAAGTTCTCAATAAATGCTAGCTTTGAATGGTATTTTTATTATTACTAATTACAATACAAACACCTCAGGACTTCTTGCCAATTAGCAGTATCTTTTTTTCATGATAAGAAAAAAAAATCGCCTTGTGTTTATCCCTATGCCTGTTCATGTGTCTGGTTAGTTTTATTGGCATCCTCTGCAGCGGGCTGGGAAATGCAATCTAAGACAGCCTGTTCCCTGGGTGGGCTCCAGCTCTGCATTTTCAGAGTGAACCTTTGGCAAAGGCCTTGAGTGCATGGAAAACAGATTAACTTGCTATATCATTCGAGCCTGCCACCGGCCATTTGCTAAATTGCACAATTTGATAATGGCAAGTGTCCTCCCGCCCCCTCCCAGGCCAGCCCAGGCGCCAGCCTTACTTCTTATCTGTATGGTGTTATGGCTGTAATTCACCTGACCACTTGTGACATGCATGCTCTCAGCAGATTTGTGCTTTTATCTGCTGGGATTCAAGGACAGAGAAGACAGGAAAAGGGATAAAGAGAGGTGAGAAAGAACAACAACCTGGCAAAATAAATGTGTTTCAAGTCACTTTCCACAAAGGAAGGTCTGAGACATTCTCTCTCGGGCTCAGAGCTCAGCCCTGAGTGTCTCCTTATCTTGGATCTACTCAGTCTGTATCCTGGCTGCACCACTATTTCAGAAAAAAATCCCCAAAGAAACAAACCACATATTCCTATTTCTTCTGACTTTGCTCTAATTTCCTTCTACCCCCACCCAATTCCATTTCCCAGTAAAGAAGTTTATTTTGAAGTTAGACGCTGGCGCTAAAAGAGGATGCTGTATGTCCGCTGTGCTTCTCCCACACTACCTGGATCCCTCCGCGTGGATGTGCAGCCTGGGGGCGGGGCACGGAGGAAAGGAGGGAGTGTGCTGGAAACAGGGGTAGCCTCAGCCGTCCTCCTATCTCCTGCTCCCACGCCTCCTCCAGGCTGCCCTATAAACCACTGCCACTTTAAGCCGAAAGCACAGCCTTAGATCTGCTGGTCAAACACCTGAAAACAAAAGGATGTGAAATTATGCAACCCAGTTGCTTCTTGTTACAGATGTGGACACTGAGGCCCAGAGAGGTGAAAAATAGTAATAGTGACACCGACATAGCTCTGGTGATGTGCCAGCTACCATTCCAAGGGCTTTAAACAGATTAACTCATTTAAGCCTCATAACAACTCTGTGAGGTACTATTTTACATGTATTTTATGGATATGTTGTTGGTGAGGAAACCGAGGTACAGATTTACTAAATAATTCGTCCAAGATCATCTGGCCAATGGGTGGCAGAACTGAGATTCAAACCCAGAATGACCTTCAGAACCCATGCTCTCCACCAGTTATCCTGTCTCCCCAGCAGTGATTTATTTGTACTGTTAATATAGTGCCAGAGGGTCTAGAAGCATTTCTTGTCCCCAAATCCAGGCTCCCTATTGTCTGGAAAACAAAATAATAAACCCGAGATCTTCATCCTGGCTTTCTGCCCCTTCTAAGCTTAATGCCCAGCCACCTTTCCAGGCTCCCCTGCCACCTTCTTCCAAACGCACTAAACCCCAGTCAACTGTCAGCCGAGTGAGGGAATGGATGTAAGTGAATAATAAAGAAAGCAAAGGACTGAGCTCCCCCAGTCTTACCTGCCAGCACGTCTCCTAGTAGACTGGGGATGTTTGACAATGACATAATCAATATCTCAATAAACCTTTCCAGTTCTTTCAGAGTAGGATGCCTACCACACAATCCAGCTGGCAGAGAACATTCCTGAAACCAGACACTGACTGTTCACAATCCATTTCTTCCCTTTATGCAGACATCACACTCAGGGTGCAATGCTGGTAAGTACCTGAAGCGTTAAGTTCCTTCGCCTCTTCACGCAGCAGCAGCAGTAGTAACAGTAACAGATACAATGATACAAGCCACTGACATTTGCTGAATGCTTTCCATGTGCTAGGCACTGTTCTAATGAACTAGTCTAACCCTCACGCCACCACTATGGGGGGCACTTACACTATGAGTGGACCCGTTTTTCAGTTGAGACAATGAGAAATTAAGACAGCCATGTAGCTGATGTCAGAGGTGGGATTTGAATGCAGGCAGTCTATTGTCAAAGCCCGTACTTTTAACCACACTCTCTAGATGGCTTGGATGGCTCAAAGAGAGGCGCTTGCTTATTCCCGAGCCTGGGTCTGGAGGGTCAGCTCTCTGGTTGCAATGAACAGCTACTGACTCTGCTTATATGAGTACCAGAGCCTAAGGTCAAGGCCTTCACTGCCACTTCTTTAGAGCAGCTCCAGGGTTCCACCTAAAGGCCTAAGATTCTAAACAGAATGACTTAAGTTTAACTCTTTTGTGGGGGCTCCCTTTATACTTTGGGGTTAACTTAAGGAACTAAAAACACTTTGTGGAATTAAAGTTAAGACAATCAACTTCACTTCCAAATCCAATGTTTTATGAGTTTTAGGCTTAATACGCCATACTGGCATATCTGTAAAATTTTTCCCATTCGGAGCTGAGAAGAGGTGACAAGGAAAAGGAGACTCGCTTTAATGCCTATTGCCAGGGCTTGGGGTCCATGAGGCATAGGAACATTCAGAGCAATGTTTCTCAAAATCAAGTAATGTGTATAGAGCTCAGTTAACAAGTGGCATCTCCTGCCGCTCCAGTACTGATTTACGTTATTTTTATTTCGATGTTACAAACATAAAACTAGGAATAAACTTTTTATGCTTTTAGCTCTTATACAAGTGCACAACCAAATAAAGGCGCATATAAATTCAGAGATGTAGATGAGCAAAATTCAAATTAAGAAGCATTGATTCTTGTGATGGACGTCGCTTCGCAGACACAAAATTGGCACTGTTGTGCTTCTGAGGTTGAGCCACAGGCAGATGCCATTTTTGTAGGTCATTAATAATACCGGCTAAATGATTACATTGCATGTTTCATTTTTGTTGGGCTGAATTCTTGGACTCTGAACAAGATGAGAGACCCCCTTGTGAGAGTCTCTATTCTTTTTCCTCTTCCTCTTCCTCCCCCTCCCCCTCCCTCCTCCCTCTCCTCCTCCTCCCTCCTCCTCCTTCTTCTTCTAACTTGATAATGTACTAGTTTTTGCAGAACCAATCCAAGTGTACCTTGAAATATATGACAAAAAACTTTGTTTCTTCAACATAAGAGTCAGTTTGTATTTTCTGCTTAAATGGTATGTACCAAGATGGAACCTGAAAAAGGCATCTGCTAGCATGGTAGACCGCATAGGAAGTGCAGACATCCTGTGATAACTCAATTCCCCCATCATTTTTATCTTTCCAAATTACTATGAAACTTCTGTGTGCTCAGCCTGCCATGACTTCACTTAGCAGAAATGTATCAATTACCTAATGTGCCCTTTTCTGTCTTTTATCATTAGGCTGTGACACTTTGAGTAGTATGTGACTCTGATGTACTATGTAATTTCCATGAGGCCAAATCGATTTATTAACTACTCTAAGAAACTAAACTCCTGGACTATAAAAATGTCATTCAACTGTGAACTATCGTGGCAAAAGAGAAGTTCTGCGTTTGTACCTGGTGCTAGATTCCAACACACTATGAAACGAGGACAAGATGAATATTGCCAACCAAACGACAGCCTGATATGCCTTGCAAATATTTAAAGTCAAATGATGTTAGTTCAGATGATATCCAGGTGAACACCAGGACCGAGAACACAGGCACTGAAATCTCACAGCTGTACTTAGTTATAAGGTGGTTGTTTAGGTTATAGATATGTATAATTTTCATAAACATTGAAAAGATTATTATAAAAATTGAAAGCAAGTGTTATAAAAAATAAAACCAGAAAATTAAAAAAAAATTAGTAGAGTTTGCAAATCCTCCAGTCAGCCAAGAACCACCAGGATCTGCAGATCTTGGTATAAATAGCCCTGTTTAATCTAAAAAGTGCTCGGTATAAGTCATGTTGTTCATGCTAGAACAACAAAAAAGGACTCTTCAACATTTTCTTTAAAGAGTGTTATTAATGGATTAATGAGCATGTGCCAGTTTATTAAAATTTGATTTAAATACAGCTGTTGCGGGGAGCAAATCTTTCACATAAAGCGAGAGCCAGTTACTCTAGTTCTCTCCAGGGGTATAGAGGGGAAGATGCCAGAAAGCAAAGCCAACCCTGTAGTTTAACAGCTGGCGGTACTATTTCAAGTCAGGGCTCCTTTTCCTACACTGGTCTACCTTCCCAGTCAACACAGACTGCAACAAATGCTACAATAAGAATAAAGCATAAATTAAGAAAAGGGTAATGGCGACGGTGTTCTTGACCCATTGAGAGGCCACAAGATGGTTCCACCATAAACAGCAAAGAGCTATTTCCCTTGAGCTTCAACTACTGGGAGAAATTTTAATGCTTGTCCACTGTAGAGGTCATGGCATCTGTGTTTCACACCAGGTCAGATTGTAAAAGGAAGTAATGTTTCCTGACAAAGGGGTCTAATCCAGCTCACTGCCTCGAATAACACTGACCTTGCCGGTGTGAAAGTGATAGCTAAAGAATACAGCACTCATTAGAGGGACAGAGGGCAGCAATACCAGAGTGCCTTGGAGGGAAGCAAAGCTTTCCATGGACATTAACCAATACAGACCCATCACTGCACAAATGCATAAACAAAGGCTAGGAAGGTCAAACACCTACACAGGCAGCGTGCTATGCTGCATGGGACATACAGGATGGGCCCAGGTCATTCCAGAACTATCAGTGCTCTGCCACATGAGTTAAAGGTGGTCACTGGTTTTTAGGAGAGGAAGACCTTGGGACTTGGTGTTAGACTGTACGGTACGGTATGACGTGCTGTAATACAATTCAGTATAATTACTTATGAACGTTATGTAACAATGTTAATGTAACTAAAGAAAATTGTATACAGTTTTCACTACCAAATATGACTTTTGTTATTCTCATGAATTATTTTCATAAAGTCTGAGTTAATGTTACATGTAGACATCCGAACAGCGTGGACCGACCCAACTGTAAAATCAAGACTGAATGCCCACCGTGGGCTAAACCACAGAAGCTGTTGCCCACCCGCGACCCTCCTTACAGAATTCAGCCATAAAAAGGCCCATTTCCCTAAATCTGTTTCCCATAACCAAGAGACACCTTTGTGTGGTGGTTAGTTTGTGAGTCTTGGCCTCCAGTACTCTGATAAACACACTTATATAGCTGCACATCAACTACAAGGAGAGAACAGACATTGTCCAACACAAAGAAAACATGACATTGGAACTGTCACTATAGATGGAGCTTTTTCCCTCTTTGGGATAAATCTGGTAGCTGGTGATAGAAATCAGCAGCGGCCCGCACCCCCTCATAAAGGACCGACGGCCCCTGTGCAGTTTCGGTCCAAGCTACCTACACCCCCACACAGCTGCTGCCACCGCGGTTTTCAAAGCAGCTAACACTCGGTTCGGCACAACAAAGCGCTGGACCGCTGTTCTGCCAAGTACCACTGTCTCTTTGCAGTCAAGAGCCTTCCCCTCCGGCCTTTGGGTACATGGAAACTCCCCCTTTAAATCCCCCTCCCGTTACTGTTGACACCTACATTAAAATCTGGATTTGGACGTCTCGAAAAGAAGAGAGCCGTGTTGTATAAAGAAACCAGCAGCCCTGAGAAACTGAGGCAGCACTCTAATTGTTGAAAGAAGAGACAGGGCAGTGACCACCATTGAAAATGAAAACTGATGACATTTCGGGCAGTAGAAAATTAAATCCCATTACCAGAGGGAGTCCCTGGCGCAGATTCCTTCATCTAAGGGGGCAGGCAAGGAGGCCCCGTGTAAATGTGAAGGTTTGTGCTTCTCCAAGACTCTGGTTGCTGGGAGCTTAAATGAGCTTATGTGTGATGACATACTGTACGGGTTAGAGGTGGCCGCCACTTACACATATCTACACATGCAAATATTGTCTATGTCATCATGTCTAAGCTCTCAGCAACCTACCTAGGGGGACAGCATTCCTTTACCAAGAAAAATAGCAAGGCTTAGGTGACTGTCTGAGATGTTAGGGTTAGTCATTGTTGGAGCCAGCTCTTATGAAAGCGAGTCCTTACTCCTTGCTTTAACGGCCTTTCAGAAGTTTAAATAGCTCAACAAATGTAAGGGATTATTATTATTATTTAGTGGTCCTTTGTGGGCAGTTTTCTATCCTGCTATGAGGAGATCAATTAGTCACTTTTCGGGTAAAAGGAAGGATGAAAAAATATTGTGAAAAGGACCTCTTCTCCCTCTTTTCCATGCTACCTTCCACCCTCCCTCATGGTTTATAGGCTCATGAACAAGCAGGTTGGGAAGGCGGTAATGACTTTGCAGAGACAAATCCCACACGCCCTGGCAGGTGTCATCCAACCCCATCCTCACGTTCTTACCATAGTGACCCCATCTCAAAAAGCTGCAGTCCTATTTTGAAACATCTCTGATTGTCAAGGATTTTATTCCTTACACTGACCTTAAAACCAGTTTCCTTGTGACCGCATCTCACTTGGTTCTGTCCTCTTCAACTTCTTGTGAACCCCTTTGAGTTTTTCACTTCTCTGGGGTCCCCACTTCTTCTTATCACTTCCTGTTGACAGATTTCCCAGCCTCACCCTGCTGGTCACTCTCCCCGTGAGAATCTAGGATTTGCCATTGTTCTCTTAAAATGGATGCCTCACCACATAGATAGCGCTTCTGATAGGCTCTCGCTATGTCAGAATACAAGAGAACTGCCACTTCTTTTAATTCAGACACTGTAATTCCACCAGTGACAGGCTTAGCAGTGGCAGTCCCGTCATTCTTTTGGCCTTCATTCTGGCCCACTGTTAGTATATGACAGACAAACTAGCTCTATAAACCATAAAAATCCATTATACAACATTTCATTTAATTTGGCCAATGAGTTGAGATCTTTCAAAATTCCGTCATTTGGCCTATTTGTCATGCTTGCCCTGTGGGGCCAGGGAGAGAGAGAGAAAGAGAGTATGAGAGAGAGAGAGAGAGACAGACAGACAGAGAGAGAGAGAGAGAGAGACAAAGAGAGAGAGAGACAAGAGACAGAGACAGACAGAGACAGAGACAGACAGAGAGAGACAGAGAGACAGAAAAAGAGACAGAGACAGAGAGAGAGAGAGAGAGACACACACACAGAGAGACACAGAGAGAGTGTGTGTGTGTGTGTAAGAGAGAGAGAGTGTCCATAGGCAGGATGGGTTGCTAGCAGTGTCTCTGCATTCCCGGGGACAGCTCACAGCAGCAGAGGGACTGGCAACGGGTTTTCCCCAGGGGTGAAGGGCCATTGTTAGGAGCTGGAATCTGAAGTTCAGAGGCAGGGCTAGTCCCAGACAGAAGGAATGTGCCGGCTCTGGTTCCATCCAGAGCATATCAAAGAAACGTCATCAAAAACCTCCCGGCAAGCTTCAGGCAGTATTTTTCCATCCACCTAGAATTTCCACCCCTCCCATGGCATCATACTCTGAGGCATCTTAACGGAGTGGCTCAGAATTACTTCTCCTTTCTGGCTTTGAATCAGTCATAGCTTTGATATGAATATCCCTCTTGTCTTCACTTAAGTCCTTCACAGCACCTTGAACAGGAGTGGGTCAGAGAGGATCCCGTACTCTCTTTCCTCTATGCCATGTACTAATTATCGCTACTAATTAACAGTCATTGCGTATTACTGCTTGGCCAGGGCTAAGTCCCACCTTACTGTCTACCAACATTTCTCCAGCAATATTCCCAAACAAACTGTGAGACGTGCCATCAGATATCTCTCTAAAGCTAAGCTACTCAAGATCTTCAATATTTCTTTTAATTTCAGTAATTTTATTACATATTCCATAATGTACTATTTTGACTCTGTCTGGAAATTAAACATAACTTTTTTCAGCATGCTTAGATAAAATTCATACTGGCCCACTGACTGAGTCGGTTGAAAGTAGTTAAGCGTTGGTTTATTATTTTGACCATGTGGGGCTTCACTTTGCCTTTAATCCTGTTCGTACGTTTCTTTTCAGCTAGATCATTGTCTTTGATAGGAAAAATACCGAATTCATCTGCTTTCTTATTGTCAAGTTCTGTAACAACTCAACCTCTTTGAATAGTAAGTAATTTTGTCCTCTTTTTGTCCTTTTTGCTGGGTATCTTCTATTTATCCATCGAAAAACACCTTTCTGCACCCTGCTCTGAGCACCAAGAGGCTGTTCTGGATAGACTGGATCAATGGGTCCCCTCGTTTTCTGGTTTCTGGGTTCAGCCAATGGGAGGTAGCAGCAGAGGGAGGTGGGCGAGACTAGAAAGACAGTGGGGTCAGCCCACTCTCTGCCCGACTGGCTGGGGTCCATGACCGAGGGCCATTGTTTCTGAGTTCTATCCCTTCCCAAATACTTACTCTCATCAGGTTCCAACTTGTTCCATCTCTTGTTACTTTCCCCGACTCTACCCATACCATTTCAAAATCCTTCTATTAAAATCTCCTCAAATATCATCAGTGAACCATCTGTTTCCTCTGAGACCTTCACTTTTTCTTCTTGTCACTCCAAATCTGTCTCTTTTTGCTGTTGTCATTGACCTCAGGATAGTCCACAAAACTCTGATCTTTCTCAGCATTAGCCTATCTGAATATTATTCTTTCAGCTTCGGATGCTTTATGTTTATTTCTCCTTATCTTCCTTGCTTTGTTACATTCATCCTTTTAATATTCGAGCTCTACAGGAAGCTTCTTATGTAGCTTTCTGATTTATTTAGATATTTTCCCTTTCCCTTCTCATTACAATTATTTGGAAATCCCAAACTGCCACAGAATCTCAAAGTTGGAAGGGACCTGGGAGGTCACCTAGTCAATCTCTTCTCATTCTACATCCACTTACTTGAGCAACATCTCACATGTATAAAATCACTGTCAATTTTGTTCTTTATTTCTAGTAACAAAGTAGTTGAGAGGTACCCTCACAGATGATGGAGTATATTGCAACAATGAGTCTTGTGAATCTAGCCAATTATCACAGATATTCCCATCTGCTTTGAAGCTCTTCAGCAGAACAAGCCAGGGCTGGGAAAGAGATGGAGTGGCAATTATTCTTTAGGAATTGATCCAACATGAGCAGACAACAAAGATTTAGTTAACATATCTCTGCCCCTACTCCAGGAAACATATGGTTTGACTTTATATCAGGGATTGTGTTCATAATTGCATCTTAGAGTTACACTTTGGGTAAGGATAATATAGAAAAGACTTATAACATTTCTCTAACTTTACGATACTTAATAAAATGAACAATGACAACATCGAAATAGTGAAAACTAATCAGAATTTTTATCAGCAGCAACCAAAAAGGGAAAGGAACATAACATATTGCCACGTACTTCAAACTAGCAGTCAAGGACATTCTGCAGTGAAGCAGTGGAGAAGGGCTCAGCCTGTAACTGCTCTCCTTGTTGTTCCTCAAAAGCAAACCCGGGAATTAGTACGATGTGGAAACTGGTGAATCTGGAAAGGAAAGAACTTTTTCTTCTTCTAAAGAGGCTGGAGTGAGGAGGGATGTGGGGGAGAAATCAAGATAAGAAGGAAAGTAAAGAATGGGGCTGACTTTCAATGATGGGAGTAAATTTATAGTATCACCCCATTTTCATAAAAATGTGTTTGGCTTTCTCTCAAGTCTGCCAGACTTCTACTTGTAGATATGTTGAATGAATTCGTATACAGGAACGATACGGAGCAATTACGAGGCTTATGGCTAGGGAACAGAATCAGCATAATATCAAAGTTGTAATTAATTTTTTTCTCTGTATGGAAAATGTAAGAACCGTGATGGGTGAGAATTTTGTCTGTTCTGAATATGGCTTAGAGCTAATGGGCTCAGCACCTTGAAAGTGCCTTGCACAAAGTAGAGTCTCAATAAACTTGTTGAATGAAAGACTGAGAATGAACTGCAAATATTGGGAGGTAAAGGACAGAAAAATAGGAAAAAGTGTTAGTATCCTTCTTTCACAGCAGGGAGTTGATTGATATGATATAAAACTGAACTATGTATATAATAAAAATATTAGACTCTAGTTACTTTTATAACCTCTTTTGTTAAGGCATCTTTAAGGAAACATATGTTAGGTGGTAAAGAAACACTTATATGAGGTTCGGAATTCCACCAGTGTTAACTCAGTTTCCCTTACTTCTGTATATTAGTAAAATTGATCTGAATATAAATATTTTTAAATTTAAAAAGGCATTAGAGTATAATCCAAATTTCATAGTTTGTCTATCTAACCAGTCAGCTAGCTTCCTTTTCTTCCTCTGTATACATATGTATGTATAATATATATCTACATATGTATCTATCTATATAGATATATGTATCTATCTATAGACATATAGAGATATATAGATGTCTATAGAGATATGTAATATTAAACGTATTATGTATTATATATATAATACACGCACATATTCTTTGAAATAGTCTAAATTGATGTCTACCTAATGTTCAACATCTTTATTTACTTATTTTTTATATTATGGTGACATAGGTTAACGAAACCCAGTAAGTTTCAGGTGTACAATCAAACAGTAAAGCATATATATAATGTATTGTGTGTTCACTGCCTATAGTTAGATTTCTTTCTGTCATCACATATTTGATTCCCTTTACCCTGTCTACACCTCCCTCCCCCCCCCTTTGGTAACCACTAGTCTATTTGTCCGTGTCCATGAGTCTCTGTTTGTTTGTCCTGTTCGTTTGTTGCTTTTAGGTTTATATCCCACATACAAGTGATATCATGAGGTTTTCAACTTTTTCTGCCTGGCTTATTTCACTTAACATGATTATCTCGAGGTCCATTCATGTCAACATAATTATTTTGGGATGGTGGGATTTGGAAGATTATTTTACTTTCTTCTTTGTAGTTTTTTGCAAGCTTTGGATTCTTTAAAATGAGCATGTATATTTTTTATAGAAACAAAACTGCATTTTTTTCTTTAAATTAAAAAAATAAAAGAATTCATAAAAGTAGATACTGGTATATTATGTTATTACCACAGACTGAAAATGTCCAATAATTAGATTTTATTTCTTTTAAAAGAAATAACTGATGATAATTATGAGCACAGAGTATTGGTTGAATATGGTTATGCTTATTTACAAAAGCTTTCTTAATCCAATTCACCATTTCTTTCTCTCTATTGTCTGTCTTTCCAAACCATACTGTCACAGAGGCTCCTGGCTCAAGTCTATTTTAGACTGAGCATGTTACCATATGCTAGTTAAGATGGCTCCATTTTTAGGAGAGCTAATTATTGGCTATTAAGGCTTTCCTGTAATTTATAGAATCATTCCAAAATGCATTCCACTGAACAATATATTTCTAAACTTTTCTATTTTCCTTTTTCTTTCTTATGTCATGGAAAAGGTAAATAGACTGAGACTGCCAGAAAGCATTCAGACTGTAGGGTCACAGATGTTTGTCTACATACGTTAGGAGTTTGAGTGATTGGTTGCATGTCAAACTCACTACCTTTTTCTATAAATAACATATATTTTAAAAATCATCGCATTCTCAGGACACAGCAGAGAATGCCGCTTTAATTTATGCTTCTTGTTACTTCCATATGGCAGGACACAGTGGAAAGCGACAAGTTTAAAAGTCAGGAGACTTGGCTTCCATTCTTTGTATGCACTGCTGCTCAACATCTAACTTCTCTACGACTTAGATTTACTACTTGAAAACAGGAGGATTAGTCTAGATTCCCGGTTCTCAGTCTTGGTTGCACATTAGCATCACCTGGGGAGCTTTACTAGCTAGTGATGCTTTGCCCCCATCCGAAAATCTTTGGAGAGCTTGGACATCAGAAAGGCTGCAAAGCTCTGCGGGCGAATCTAAGATAGTCAGGATTAAGGACCGTCAAGCTATTTCATCACCCAAATACTCTTTTTTTCTCAAGTCTCATCTTACATCACAGAATATCTTGCTGCAGGCTCAGTCCTGGCTCCCCAACACTCTGAGAAAAGTGGTGGCCAAACTGTGGCAGATCCTCATGTGTGTGGCTTGGAGATCCTCTGGGAGGAGAAGACAGAAAAACACCCTATCTAAACAGATAAACCAAGGATGAAATGACATCAGACTCTTTGTTCATGGACATGTCATGTAGGTTTTGGTATCATCTTCAGAAGCCTATCCCCTTTGATTTGATTTGGCCATTAAGAGAGTCTCTTTTCCCTCCACTTGCTCTAATAGTGATGGTAGAGGTTTGCACTGCTGCCAAATGGACTCATAATGTTTTTAGCTGCTGCTTCTCAACCTTTGCCTATTGGCAGCTCATCTGGGAATTCCAAATTTTCCCCCAGTACAACTGGCGTGCAGAGTGGAGAGTCTATGTCCCCTGAAAGTGCGCACTCAACCTGAGAGACTTGGGCGGGAACTGCCAGAGAGGAATGTGGAAGGCTTTGCCCACCCTTTGCCCACAGTGCGGCCAGGCTGCCTGGGTAGCTTCAGAAATTGTCAGTGTGGCTAAAATGAACCCCTTCTTCCAGATTCTCTTTCCCTACTGTTTCCAGTTAGGATGGGCCAGAGACATTCCTGTGAGAGAACAGAGAGCAGAAGCGACGGGCAGCCATCTGTGGCTCACACATATGGCTCATCTATAGGCTCACCTGCTGGGTGCAGCGGCCTGACCCGCAACTGCCCCACATTCCCCTGGCTCCCGGGTCAGGCATGTGTTTACCTCTGTGGCGTCCTGCAGGACAACTACATCATCAAGGGAGGCCGTGAAAACTGACGTGGGTTTCAGTCAGCCTTCACGGGGCCCGGCACATATGTGTGTGTGCGTGGAGCGGGGAGGGGGGGCGTCCCAGTTTGTCTTTGCTCTCCCTTTTTTACTTCCGTCATCACTTGCTGCCTGTCCTGTAGACTCCGAGCTCCAGCATCAGATGATCAGATGTGAAGATAACAGCTTTACTGTTTAATTAGCAACCACAACTGCACAATATCAAATTCCTGTAACACATGTATATATTCATGTGTATACTTATAATGGTATTCATTATAAATATATAAATGTGTGTATATATATATATATATGTGTGTGTGTGTATATATATATATATATGTACAAATACACAAATACATATAATGCTATATCCTAGCTGTTCTACTTCTCTGTTTGAACTCTGAGTGACCTTTGCAAAATTCGTATCTGATTACGTCATATTATTTAAAACCTTCAGTGGTTTCCCAGTGCTCTGAAGACCAAAGTCCCTGTCCAGCCACACACCTTCCCATGCCCCTCTGCCTGCTCTCTGCTCTGCCATCATGATCGTCTTTTAGTCCCATGTAGTTCCATGTTATTGCCCACAAGAAGGATTCTGCATTTGGTGTCCCCTCGGCCTGACTCCCTCTTTTCAGCCACCCTTACCCGGCTAACGTCAACTTGTCTTTCGTATCTAATCAAATTCTTCTGTAGTGAGCTCTTGTATCACTGTGTACCTCTCCTGAGAGTGTCATCACACGCACGATTGTCCATTTATTAGTCTAATGGTTTTGTTTGTGAATTTTCAATATTTTCAGATTTCTTTCTTCCATTGGGTTCTAAGCTCTGGGAGGGCAGGGAGAGCTATTTTTGCTTTCCATTGTGTTTTTCCTACACCCTACTTTGCTTGGCACACAATTAACTTTTCTTTTTGGCCCAGTAAATTGGAATAAATGAATAAATAAAAGATGCTGAACAGATGAAGAAGATGGAGGAGTTGCAGCAGGAAATAACCAAGAGGATGAGCTGTAAAGGAAGTCAAGTCTGGGAGCACTGCCAGGCCTGGGGCCCATCGGGGTCAGCCGCCGTGGGTAACTTGGTCCTGGCAGCATACAGTTAGGTGCTGTGTTTTTCTCCAACAAAAGATAAAGAGTTATTCACTCATGCAAGATGGATGTTTGTTGTGAACTAGACACATTTCCCTTTTCCGTGGCTAATTTTTGCCAATGATTTTTCGAAGTTATGATCGCTGATATTCTTCACTATTGAAACAATCACAAATACAGTGTTGAACTTTTTTTGTGTGTGTGAAGTCTGAGTTTCTTTAAAGTAAAAGTAGAATTTGGAAATGTATTCCTTCAGAATAAATTAGCGAGTGTCTGTGGAAGAAATAAACAATTAGAACATTCATGAATTATGGTTAAATTTCCACCTTTCCTTCCAATGGCAATTTATATAAGAAAAGCTTTCTGCTTTGATTTTAGTTGATTTATCCATGTGCTTGCATTTTTCAAGGCATGTTTGAATTTCACAATCTCTGCTTCCAGCCTTGGACAACATCCTCCTAAATGCTGGACACAATCCTGAGCATGAAGTCTGATTGGAAAGTTCTAGAAGATTATTGCATATCTGTGGCTCCAAAAGGAAGTAGCCTGCAACCCGTTAGGGTCAGGTCTCTACATCTCAGGCCTGGAATAAGAGCCAGGAAATCTGGTTTTAGTTCTTGATTCCAGCACTAACTAGCCACGAGAGCTTGGAGAGCTCACTGAACCAACTTCTCTGAAATTCCACTTTCTTGCCTGTATAATGAGTCAATTGGACCAGAATATCACAAAGGACCTTTAAACTCTGGTATATTATGATTCTAAGGTTTACACTTTTTACTGACAGGAATTACGGTAAACGGCTTTTATTAGACAAATACAATGACTTTTTGAAAGACTGGTGTAACAGCTAAATTTATGACATTACTACTGATCTTGAGCTTTTCTGGAACATTTTTTCTCTCAAAAGACTTTACCTCTGAACATTTCCCACATCAACATTTTAAATCTGAGTCTAACAACTTTTTTTCATTATGGTATCCCCAAACTTTTATATTACATAACAATTATGGTTTATAATTAAAATTTTTCATAACTGTCCTAATGTCCTCTTTCTTCTCCCCATTAAACATTTTAATCACATCCATAATTAGCACTTTTCCAGGCACTATAGCTGATGTGAAAGGCTTCACTTTCCACTAAGAACTATGGCTCTTTACACTCTTCTGTTTTATTTGGCATTTATCTATTTTAAGTATCCATTTATTTTTTAAAGGGTTTTTTTTTGCAGTTTTCCTACACTTTACTGTTCCTACCATCTGTTGTTGAGTCTTTAACTACACAAATCTGTTTATTCAGTGTGTTCTCTCCTTGGACCCTAACTTTAAATTCTAGTTTGACTGTTATTGTTAATTCGAGGTTGTACAATTGAATCAGAAGAATTTTTCAAAATCAATTCAATAGACTCATTTAACTAATGTGACTCCAAGATTTTTACTCACATGGGATAGACTTCAACTTTATTAATTTACATAAGGCATTCAAACTTAAATATAAGCTATTAAAACATTTTTATTGTGGGATTTCCCACCGAGTCTTAAATAACAGTTTGTGTCTAAATGACTAGAAAAAGAAAGAAAAGAAGAGAAAGAAAAAAACCAAACTAAACAGTCGTAATTATTGGTGGATCTGGGAAGTAACAAATTATATCACTCAGGATGTTACAGTTCATGATTATTAGTTTCCAAATATTCCCTGGACCTTTCTAAGTAGGCCCTGGGGATCTGATGATGGGACACAGGTGATACAGTCCCACTCTCAGATGTCAGAAGAGCCTTTATGAAGTTTCCCTGGTGTCATTAGGGAATATTTTGACAAATTAATTAAAGTGACTTTCCCCATCACACTTTCATCACCCAAAGTGTCCCGTCCTTCACCCCAGGGAGAAGTCAAAGAGATTTCACTTGCTGCCTCAGGAGTGGGTGACCCAGCAGAACCAGGGGACCACGTGTCAGTCCTTCACATTTGAGTCTCAAAAGCCCATTTATTCTTTGGGGGCCTCCCAGGCAAAGCAGTGGATGTGAAGAATGGTGGCAAAGGAGAGAAGAGAAGGAAGCTGAGGAGCCAGGTACCCCTGAGGGGCTTGGTACCTGGCCACACAGTTGGTAGAACAAAGATTTGGGCATCCGGGATATAGGTGATTTCCCTTCCACCTCCCAAGGGAAACACAGGGAGTCAGCAAGGTCCCAGATCTCTTTGCACCCCAGCTCCACAACCTGAATTCCCAGCTTACTGTAGGAGCAGAATAATGTGTCCAGCAGATTGACCCAAGATGCTCAGCAGAATTCCTCACAGCTAAGAGGAATAAATTAAATGTTTTATGAACTTCCAAGAAAAGCATCAGGGAAGCACAAACAATAACAAGAACAATGCTACTACTAATAATAGGAAACATTTACAAAATAGAGCTCTTACTATGGGAGCAGACACTATTTTAAATATTTTTACATATTAACTCATTTAATCCTCCCAACAATCCTATGAAGTAGGTACTATTATTATCAATAGCTATAATTTATAGATGAGAAAACCGAGGCACAGAGAGGTTAAGTGAAGTGGCCAGGGCACTTAGCCAGTAATGAGTAGAGTTGGGATTCGAACCCAGTGAGTCCAGTTCCAGAGTCATAAGTGAAGAGTCTTGGAGTCAGGGCAAAGAGGATGCAACAACGACACGTGTAGACGGGAGACTAGATAGAAACGAGACTGTGTAAGGGATGCCACCGTGGAGAGCTCCTGTCTGCTTTCTGTTGTGCTGGTTCTTTGCTTACTCATTTGGCTTATACACAAATGCTGCCTGGTGCTCTGAGGAAAACCTCCCAGATATTACTTACTATAAAAGTAGGTTACTATCAAATTGATTCTGCAAAAATTTTCATATAGGAGAAAGCGAGACGAAAAGATAAGGGATGCCATCCATGCCAGGACTAGAAATTAAAGGCAGGCAACTCCTACTGCCCAAGATGCCAGTGACCTTCCTTCGACCCTCTTCCAGCACATGCCTGTGACCCTGAGTAAGAAAACCCCAGAGACAACTCTCTTATGAAGGGCACTGCTTATCCAACAGCATGAATTTCCTGACATTTTTCTAAGCTCCCTGGCAAGAATGAGTTGTCTTTCAGAACATTCTAGAGGAGCTTCTTGATGGCAGAATGAAAGGTCAACTTGTGACAGAAGCGCTCTCCACCCACATGCATGATTAAAAGTATACCAGATTGAAAATAGATTTTGGCTGTGTTTACAAATTAAAGGGCAGTTTGGGAAACATGCTTCCTTCTCCACTTGTCCCATTGGAGTTCTATGTTCAGCATTATATTAAAAATCAAATCTAGATCTAAATCAGGAAAGAGGAGGTGGGGGAGGATCCACATGGCTGACTGGATGAGAATCTTTACCCAACCACCAACCAGCCCAAGGTCCCCAGCAGGACGAATCAGCCCCCTGACTCCCATCTTCACCTTCAGCAAAAGTGTCTCACATAGTTATGCTTCACTTCACTGCTATTAAATAAGAAAACATATATTAAGTACTGGTTAACCAGTAGTGAACTTCCAACAACATGCTTCGTTACCATGTGATTTAAGGAATGTATCCCAATTGCCTGAGATTTCCTTCTCAAGAATTCTTTCACACGAGACTCTGAAGAGAATTGGCTCCTGAGTACTGAAGCGCCCCCAAATGTGTACTCTGCCTGCTAACACAGCTGCAGTTCTTCAAAACGTTTTTTTTCTCATGTTATCCCGGAAGAATTTTGAAAAGCTCGGCACTCACTTACATAATTTTTAACATAACATCTGAACATTTAAAAAGATGTTGAAATGGCTTCAAGGATGTAATTTCAGGTGTAATGTATTTGACACCCAATCTTTAATTTAATTATATTTTTGACAAAACCTTGGAAATGTACATCATTCAGTTTATAGAAAAGGACTGCTATATAACCAACATGATTAGCAAGGTGCATTCTCAGGCAGACCAAGTTTAGGAAAATATGTGGAAGTTAGATTCCTTTAAAAGTACCCAAACAAGTCTACGGCCATGCCACCCTGAACACGCCTGATCCCGTCTGATCTCGGAAGCTAAGCAGGGTCAGGCCTGCTTAGTCCCTGGAAGGGAGACCACCTAGGAAGACTGGGTGCTGTAGGCGTAAAAATAATAAAATAAAATAAAACGACCCAAACCATGTGCCCCAGTTAAAGGACTCTTCCTTGTCTTGCCCTTAGCTGTAGATTTCTCACTGACCCCCGGGAGAGCTGAAAGGAAAGGATTCTAGGATACATTACACATCTGACACCTGAGACAAATCACTTTTAACACCCTCTTCCTCCTAACAACAACCAATAAATGAACTTTAATAAAATGAATACACTGCAAAAGGCAAGATTTAGGTAACCACTAAATTGTACCGCTCAGTAACAACGTGTCATTTTCCTGATTTCTTTTAACTTTTAAAACCAAAAAATGACAAAAAATTTTTATTTTTAAAGTTATTTCTGAAATGCAGTGCATATTTCATGCATGAACTGAAACTTATGTTTACCAAACAAAAACTATTACACCTTGCAATTTTCGCTTATGATTATAAAATTTAAATGGTAATTTAAACTCCAAGAAGTCACACAAAATGATAATTGAAATAACCTAAGTTCTGTTTCTACATCTTTACAGTCACTGTGCTATCAGTGTGTACTTTAACCTATGATTTGAAGAGTGCCACGGAGGTATGAGATGTGCCACAGAGGTGTGAGACGCGAACTGCTCCTAATTCTAGACTTTGAGGCACCTGCTCTCCAAATGAGTGCCTTTTGCTCAGTACCTGGGGAGTCCCTTTAACTGCTGGTTCTCTGAGTTAACTTCAGTGTAGAATATAAGGATCTTAAGGGTAGGCGATCAAAATGTGCTAATTTGAAGCTTGTGTATATGTTATTATAACTTAATAGTAACCGTAGCATTTAAGAACTCTTAGACCAACAAAATAATGTGGGGGAAGGGGAGAGGTATTTTAACACCAACACTATTTAGAATTGCATGGTGGTAACATAAAGCAGACTGACTTTTATTCAGTTTTATTACTTTAAGATTCTCTACAGACTTGGCCCTTCCGCCCCCACCTCCCTTAATGCCTGCATTTGGAGTGAATGGCTCCCACTGCTCCGCCCTTGGCTCTCTGAGGATAAATGATCTTCCTTGGGAAGGAGTAAAACAGAAGAAATTTGGCAAGAGAACTTGGTAAGGAAGAAAAAGTCTGCTTTTTTCCTTCACAATTTTGCTTAGGGCTCCACATGACCCATCAAGGGAGGGTGTCAGTTCCATGCAGCAATATCGCCTGTTTAAGGCTGTTAATAAGCAGGATAGGTGATAATTGGGTAATAACTAGGGAGCAGTCAGATGGATCATGTTGCAGGTTTGTTTACAGAAGCTTGACAGTGTGGGGAAACACATAACGCCCAAAGTAAGACAGCCTGTTTGAAAATACGTAAGCTTGAATAGTTTTCCATGGCCTCCTGTCTGCTAAAAGCCCAAAGTTACATTTATGAGGCAGAGTATAATCTCAAAGCGCAGTAAAGTCAAATTCGTCTTCTAAAAGTAAATGTATTCATTTAGCTCCATCTCATAATATACTTTTATTTTATAGTCCTTAAAAACATTTCTCTCTCTCTGTCTCTAGCTCTTTGTCTGTCTCCCCTGTCCACACACATCAGTACACACTTGTGTATGTATATATATTTTTTACATGATTGTAATTATAGTGTACACATATATACAGTTGTAAACTCCTGAAAAAATTTTCATTGTGAAATACATATATATGTGTGTATATGTATATATTTATATATATAAATATATAAAAGGAATGTCCATTGATGTATGTATAGATAAAAAATATGCAACATATGTATACAATGGAATATTGTTCAGTCATAAAAAAGAAGGAAATCACACCATTTGCAGCAATGCTGATGGAACTTGAGGGCATTATGCTAAGTGAAATAAGTCAGAGACAAATACCAGACAGAGAGAGACAAATTCCACAATTTAAAAAACAACAACAAATAAACAAAAAAATGAAACTCATAGGTATAGAGAACAGATTGGTGGTTGGCAGTGGTGGAAGTAGGTGGTGGAAAATTGGGTGAAGGTGGTCAAAAGGTATAAACTTCCAGTTATAAAATAAATTGTCATGGGATGTAATACACAGCATGGTGACCATAGTTTAATAATACTGTGCTGTATATTTGAAAATTGCTTGATCTTATGGGTTCTCATCGCAAGCAAAAATATTGTAACAGTGATGATGTTAACTAGACTTATTGTGGTGATCATTTCACAATATACACAGATATATTGTATATCTGAAATAAATGTTATGTCAATTACATCTCAATAAAATACATACATGAAAGGTATGAAGCATAGGTACATTTAAAGTATAGATAACAACATGCAATTCTAAACAATGCTGGTGTTAAATCTATAATGATAATGAGATGGCCACGTATAGGCCCACTAGCCAGTAAAAGTGATACTGGTGCCTTTATTCTCCCACGTGCCCCACTCCCCAGCATTTGTTCTTTACAAGAGCTAGTCCCTCTGTTGAGGTTCTTCCTTTACCCAACAAGAGCTATGATCGTTTTTTATTTCATTGTTTGTAGATTTCGTTTTCTACTATTTTGTTTCGGATTTTTTTCATCTATGTTCATGAAAGAAACGGGGCTGCAGTTTCTCTATGTCACACTGGCACTGTCTAGTCTGGATATTAAGGTTGAACTAATCTCAGAATGAGTTGGAGAATGATCTGTCTTTTTTCTATTGTTTCTGAAAGTTTGTATAAGATTGAATTCGTTTCTCAAATGTTTACAAAACCTATGTACAAAAACCTGATATTTTATTTGTAAGATTATTTTAAAACGTTAATTAAAAGGTTATACGTTCAATACTCTATTTCTTTGAGAATGTTAGATTAAATATATGAAATTACAGATATTGCCCAGTTTTGACCTACAAAAATGGCAGTTTCACGTGGTCTGACCTAACAGTTATTCCACACTTGTATAATTCCGATATCCACTCTCTCTATGGGTTGGATTCTGCTGTTTGTGCTTTTTGTTGACTTTCACTCATGTAGGTTTGTATTCTTACATTTCTAGTGATTTTTTTTTTCTGGGAAAATCTGAGGTCCATATTTAAAGTATGTTCCTCCAGAGACGAGATGGGATTGCTTCTGCCAGGTACCTGGGGGCAGTGCTGAAATGGAGAAACTTTTTATTTTTTCTTCACTCTTTTGGACTAAATGGGTTTTGGTGAGAGACATACCAGCAAGGGGAGACGTAAGATTTGGGATTAGGAATTATCTAAGGAGACATTTTTTCCTCTTTTCATTTGCTCCAACAATAACTAAGACTAAAATAAGTACCCCAACATCTCCCTTTCTGAGGCCCTTTTCCCTCTGCTTCACCTGGTGACAGCACTGCCCCTCAGGAGTCTCTGAAGTGACTGTTTCCCTCTCAGCTTTGTTTCTTGACACCTAAGTGCACGAGCTCTTAAAATCCAGGCTCTGGACTACCCAGGGTTGACAGATGCCCTCTGAGTAAAGACTGACCCGATACTAGTTTACTTTTCTGGATTCTCACTTTCCAGTTTATGGCCTCTAAAGACTTCCTTTCCTTTCTCAGCAGGTCAGTGTTCTGCACCAAGGGGTGCCCTTCTGACACCAGGTTGGCTGTATGACCAGAAACAGAAGTCCCAGGTTCCTTTTGTCACTAAATATTATATCCAGTGTATTGAATGATATGTGCTCGATAAGGCACAAACATGAAATGGTTTTTTTCTTCCTAATCACTGCCGTCAAATACGTGAAGCCAAATCTCCTTTGCCCTTGTTTAATGGCATCTTGGGCAGACATTTTAGCTTTCTAGTTACTTACAATTAGTTCTATTTAAAATTTAACTTAACTCTTATTTCTTATCCTTCTACCAGCCCCATCCAGAGGGTCTTGAGGTGGAATGAGGTGAGCTCTGCTTCATTTCTCCTTTCTCTACCTCTTCTTCAGTCTCCAGGGAGATCCTTTCTTGAGCCTCCAGAGGTCCTAGGCATCCTGGAGGTCTCAGTGTTCCACATCTTTCTCCTTGGGCATCATACCATAACACTGTGGTCCCTGTTTGCCAATTGGTGTGGGCTGCTCCATCCAATCTCTTAGTTTTGCGAGGCCAACATCATTTTTGGTTTACATACATGCACAAACTCAAAAAGGTACCTACCAAGCTCTCCATAAACTTTTCCATATTTCCCTTTCTGGTGGCAGAAGTAGGGAAGGTCTATGGGTTCAAGAGCTCAGCAAGAATCTGGTTAGGGAGAGGATTCAATGTGGCCCTCCTGTGGCACCCCTAGTCATCACTAGCGCTTTTTGGGGATCCTCACTTGGTTTAGAGGGAGGAAATACTTGGATTTGGGAAGTGTTGTTTAGGAAAATTTGTGAACAGTGACTCTGGAGAATGACCTCTTTGGATGTCCCAACCTGTTCTTTACCCCAGCAGTTTGCTTATATATCAGGATAAAGATGGGAGTGTTTTAGATAATATTGATAGTCAATGAATGTTAGCTATGATGGATTCAACAAATGTTGCTGTCATCATTAATTCTCAGAAAAATAATACTCTAGGGGCATATTACCTGAAGAATATATAGGGTAGAACTCTGCAGAAGATCTTGTTCTTGGATCTAGAAAATGATGTCTTAGAACCCCAAACCAGATTAAGTGTTATAATCCAAGTTTTATATAAAAATGACTTCAAATTTTCGCTAGTTGCAACTGAGGGTAGAATTAGGCTATATTTGTGCAGAACATGCCTTATTAAAGCCAGTATGTTCAAGGGGAAAAAAAGCTTTCATAGATAACACAATGACAACTTCTAAATTTGGCTTAAAATTTTTTATATGTAAAACATGCCATAATTATTTTAAAATGCCAGTAAAAATGTTTTGTGTTTCCATAAATTAAAGATTTATCTGCTACCATTGTACTCAGAACAAAATCACTGAACAAGGAGCTAAGCTGAAAATTAATGGTTTCCATGTTCACAATCTTTGTATAGACTTCCTACCAGCAACATGATTTTGCCTGTCTTCCTATCAGCCACACATCCAGTCACTTGAGTGTATAGAAGACTCAATGAAATCAATAGTTATCATTACTAACATACCACCCCTTGTTAGTCACCTGATTCTTTAAAAAGACTCAGTGACCCTGGGTCAGGTACAATAAATCTGGACTTCATTCTCTTAAATTTCATCTCACTCTGAAATAGACTTTTCAATAGAAGTGTTTCTATAAAATTCTAGAGCACGAATTAGAGGGTTGTGTGATACATTTTCACTTTTAATAAATGAGCTGTTTTTTCCTTCCTTTATTCCACTTAGCATTCTTCTTGAAGGGGAAAAAAAAGTCAAGAAAAAAATGTGAAAAAGATGAATGAATGTGACATTTAGAGTAAGATTTTAATGGCACAAAGGCCAAGAATATGAGAGTTACGCCTTTCGCTTTCATAATATAACTTGACAGGATTTCAGGATGTTGTTATTAAAATGAACCTCATCAGAAGAAAGTAGAAATGCATACATTTAAATAAAATGTGTTATAGTAGATTATATTTGTTAAGGCAAACACAGCATAGTCAATATTTAATCAAGCATTGTCTTTTTCAGACTTGGTCCCTCAGAGGCCGTATCCTTATTTTGATCAGTAGTGGCTGTGCTGCAAATGTTTGGAAACCTTTGCTGAAATAAACTGACAAACCAGTTTATAAAGACAAGAAAATCAGGTTCATTATTCAGAGTCATACCTTATTTAAACCAAAATTGACAGTTAGTAATGGCAACTGTCATTTCCTAGACCTTATTCACTAACCTGACTTCAAATTATTTTTTATGAAAAATAAACAAAACTTTAAAAAGTTATGAAACATTACACATAAATATGTACTGTTTAATATATTTTTAAAAATTCATGTTACCGTAATGAAACTTAAAAATATTTTCCTGACACTCCTCCAGGAGTTCCTTAAATGTATTATATCAATCACTATATACCCTGTCCTTTAGAGGTAAATGGTAGTCACTTCCATATTTTCCTGTCACGTGTACCACCTATTATATATTCTTTGATACTACCATTCCATAGTTGGTTTTTTGAATTTTATATAAATAAAATCACATACTATATATCCTTCTGCAATATCTCTTCCTTCTTTTTTGCTCAATATCTTGTTTATGAGCTACACCTAAGGCACGAGTAGGCAAACTATGGTTTGCTACCTATTTTGTGAATAATTTCATAGAAACACAACCATGCCTGCTCATTTACATATTATCTGTGGTGGCTTTTGCATTACAAGGGTAGAGTTGAATAATTGCAACAGAGAAGGTATGGCTCACATAGCCTATGTATTGCATTTTAGATCAACAGTTATTTGCTCTCAGCTTATTGTTGTTCAGCTTTTACCGTTCCTTAAGAAAATCTAGCTGTCAGACTAATTGTTGCTTTTTTGAAGCTACATCTGTTTTTTTTTTCTCTCGCTGTCTTTACAATTTTTATCTTTGTCTTCGGTGTTCTGTAATTTTTCTATGATGTATCTACATGTAGATTTATTTTTCTTTAATGCTTGAGGATTGTTTGGCTTCCTGACTTTGTGGGCTGGTGTCTTTTATTAGTTTTGAATAGATTCTCAGTTAAAATCTCTTCAAATATTGCTTCTGCCTCATTCCCTCTCTCTTCTACATATGAGGCTCCATTAAACGTTAGTTTAACCTTCTCATATATTGTTTCCCCACCGCCCACCTTCTTCTCAATTGTTTATACTGTTCATTCTCTGTTTTTATTCTGGATTTTTTGGTATGATCTTTCAGTACAACTCTTTTTTTAGCCACATTTAATATGCTATTAAACCCATGCACTGAATTCTTAGTGTTGGTTAATAATTTTATCTAGTTCTAGAATTTCCATTAAAAATATTCTATGGGTTTTTTTTAACGGTTTGCAGTTTTTATTAAAATTTTCTTTTTTGCTCTCTATCTCTTTAACAGTCATGACAATTATTTTAAAATTAGTGTCTGATAATTTTGATATCTGTGCTCCTTTGAGTTTGTTTCTATCATCTGTTATTTCTGCTAGTCGTCATTCATGTTAACTTGTCTCCTTATGTGCCTGGTTATCTGTGATTAGGTACTGACCTTATATTTGGAAAGTCGTTGGTAGAAATAATTTGAGGACTACAGTAAAGTTATTTGTTTCTTCCAAGTGCCCAGGGCACCAACAATCTGGGATCACTTTTCACCAATGTCAACAATTTATAATTTCTTGCCTATTCTAATTACTGGAAGCTGGCCTTCAGGCTGTGTGAAGGTTGTATGTTTTCACCGCATTTAAGCCTTCCAGAGTCTCAAAGAAAGCTGAATTTATCAAGGTCCCCACCTACAGTGGTCTTCATACTCTGAATTAAGTTATCCCATGATGTAATAAAAGCACCCTCAGCTTTGGAGTTGCCTCTTTTGATCGTCAAATGTCCCTGGGGCAAAAACAATCTCCAAAGCCAGGATTATATCTGTAGATTTTCATTTTATCATACATGTTGGCCCAGTAATTCTTCACTTTCTTGTTAAGACTCTCCAGTGACATCAAGTTGATTTCCACCCCCCAGCTTTTGTAGTTGTTCTCAGCCAGCTGGTTGGTCTGAGTAGGCTAGTCCTCTGTTCCCCAAAGCAGAAATCTCCAAATCAATTTTAATAGCACATATATATGTATGTGCATGCAAATGTATACATACATGGATTTATGGCTTTGCTTCTATTGCAGATACTTAAACAAATTCTAAAAGCTTTAAAAGGTCTTATCAGAAAGAAATTCTGGAAATAATCAAAGCGAAAAATATGCCACTTCTCAAAGTGACTATTTGAAGGAAGTAATATTCTGGCATGCTAATTGAAAATAAATTATGTTCATATACTACTAATTAATTTAATTCATCACGAATGTAAGAGTAATAAGATTACTTAGGATATCTGAAATGTGTATTAAACTACATTGAGACCTTGACAAATAAGATTTGTGTTATAGCATTATTACACAACTTTAGCTGACTACTCATTGAGCAATTATACCACATAGGTACATGTCAGTGCAATTTGCTTTCAGAATTAATGTTATAATTTATATTTTCCCCTAAAACTTTGGAAGAAAACTATTTATAAACTTGTACCTGTTTCTTTTTTCAATTAATAACACCTCAATTTTCTAAGACATCACGTATCCTGCCATTTTCTTCATGCTACCCTGTGTTCAGTGTAATTTTAACACTCTATTAGTTCTCTATGGCTGTTGGAACAAATCACCACAAACTTTGTGGCTTAAAACAACAGAAATTTATTCAATCACAGACTGGAGGTCAAAAGTCTAGGCCCAAATCAAGATGTCTGCAGGGCCACACTCTCTCTAGAAGCCCTGGGGGAGTATCTGTTGGCTGCTGACACTCCTTAGCTTGTGGTCACATCACTCTAATCTCTGCCTCTGTGGTCACATGGCCTTCTCCTCTTTTGTCTGTGTCAAATCTTTAACTTTCTTTTATAAGGATACATATGATTGTAAGAATCCAGGATAATCTCTCCATCTTAAAATCCTTAATCACATTGCAAAGACCCTTTATCAAAGTAAGATAAACTTTTCAAATTTCAAGAGTTAGGACCTGATATTTTGAGGGACCACCATTCAGCATACTGTAGGCACCCAACAAATTATCTCTTTCTTGAGTTTTTTTTGTTTTTTTTTAGATCCTTTTCCTCTCAATGTTACAGAAGCAGAGGAGAGTAACAAAGACAAAGAATGTTGACTAATTTGGGGTAACTCTCAGGTTTCTTAATCTAGTTCTCTTGTTTTCTCAATTGAGAGTATCACAATTTAAGAGGAAACTGATAGCCTGGATTAAGTCAGGGGTAGATTCAGTTAGAACATCTAGAGGACTAAATAGAAAGCACTAACTTCACAGGCCTTCCTATATATCCTGTGAAGAACCAGAGAAGATCAGAGCCAGAAGGGATTACAAATACTGTTTAATTCAAACCTATTAATTAACAAATGAAGAAACTGAGGCCAAGAGAGACTGGTGACCAACTCCAAGGTCACACATTTACCAGCTCAAGTCACACTAACAGAGTGTAGCCCTAAACTCCTTCACCCAAACTGCATTGCCAAGAAGCCATAAGGAAAATACTTTTAAATGTTTCTATCAATGTAAAACCATTAAAAATAAGTATGTAGACTATGAAAGATAAAAATGTACACATGGAAGAATACGCATGCATATATATACCTAGCATATAATCTGATTATTATTCGTATAATAAAAATTCATAAGAAAGAGGTGGGTATATTTTTAATCAAATTAATTCCTCTATTCTTTAACTGTGAGAAAGAGGCTGAATTGGGACTAATGGGTTGAAACTATAAGGAGGTGGGTAAGTTTCAATTTATTAAAAGGAAGAAGTTTCTACAGGTAAAAGCTGTCCAAAAGTGGAATAAGAGAAGATGACATCCAACATTAGAAGTTATTAAAACAGAGGCTGCAGAACACTTTGCGGCAATATAGTGGTTGTACTGATTCCTAAATTCAGACAAGCTGTGTTAGATAATGTCAGCAGATGCTGAAAATAGGGGGTTCTGAGCTCAGGCCCATGGGGATGTCCCAAGATCTGTATTTTTAACAAACTACTCAAGTGATTCTCATGTTCAGAGGGCATGCATCAGACAACTGTAAGGAACTGTTCCAATTCAAGAGTCTATATTTTTTTACATGAGGTAATGGAAACAGCATTGCAATAGTAGTAAGGAATCCAGATTCTATTTTGGTTCTGTCCTTAACAAACTGCATGAGTTTTGAACACATTACATCATGTCTCTGGGACTCAATTTTCCTGTCTGCAAGAGTAAGTGAGACTAGGTGTATCTTATGGCTCTTACATGTTAGAAATTTGTGTTTCTGAGGGTGGCCTGGAGGAAACTAATTTTCAAAGTCCCTGGAAAATTCTTCATGACATTCAGGTGATGGAGAATTATCCTTGAATAACTGTCTATGACAGATGGGCAAGGCCATGCTACCTGGCTGGTTTCCTGGAGTTGGCAGGCAATTGGCCCAGGATACGTCTATCACATGTAGGACAGGTGGTGAGTGGCTAGGGCTGGCAGGCTGGAAGTTGCAGACTCAGAAACCTCACCATCTTGGCTCCAACTACCATCTTTGTTACTTACTATTCAAAAAGAAGGCCTATCCACTGAAATCAGTGACACAAGAGGTGGTGGGTATTTCTTGACCTTCTACCTTACAAATTAAATGTATCTGGTGAATTCCTGCAGGACCCATATAGCGCCTGGACAAAAAGCACTTATTTGGATTATTTTTGCTGAAAATAAAACCTTTTCCCATCACATTCTCTTCTTTGCCTTCTGGCATTTAAATATCTGAGCTAATGTTATTGGTCAGATTTTTATCAATAATGAATATTTAATTAAAAGAAATGTAATAAACTTAAATAAATTTAATAAAAAATGAAGATAGCCTTTATTGGTCCAAATAGGAGCTTGTTGTTCACCATTTCTTGTGTCACTGATTCTGACTGATAGGCACCAACACATTAGGAAGCCCATAAACAAAAGCATCACAACGCCTGCTTCGAAGGGACCTATCTGAAAGAAAAAAGCATCCACACTGATCTTTTTGGGTCATTGGGTGCCAGAGGTCTCTTGATGTCACCTGTGAATTCTAGAAAACTTTCTTTATTTCAATTATTTGTTCTTCTTACAACTCTATCTTCCTCTCACCCCTACTCTCATTCCTCACAAATTCTTTTTTTCAAAGTCCATATTCCCCAGGTCTATATTTTTTCCCTTTATCTCAATGTTGATTTTTTTTTTCGTTTGGTGAATATATTCTTGTTCAGAGAACTTTTCCTTATATTCTAAAGCCTTCAGTTGGAGTTTCTCACCCAGACTCCTTCATTTGATTCATTACAATATACATGTCTGCATATTTCTTTGTATTAGTGTACTTATTTGGCATAAGTCGCCAATGCTTCTGCTTCTTCTTTTTTGCCTTCATCTTTTGTTTTGTTTTTTACTTTTGGGACAATTTGTATAAATTGGTGACATTTTCAACTCAGCATGATAGCTGGACAGTACAGAGATGGGCTTTCTAGTAGGGCTACTTCCTGTAGATTAATGTTATTCTCATTTTTCTAATGGAATGTTTAATAGGTCTCTAAAACATATCTAAAATGGATCTTTTGATTTCTTATACTTCAGAACCAACCAACCAACCAACAAACCAACCAACAAATCTCCTGCTCCATTCACAGTCTTCCTCATTGAAGTTGATGGCAATTTCATTCTTCCAGTTGCTCAAGCCCAAAAGTGTGGAGTCATCATCGACTCCTTTCTTTTTTTTCATATTCTACATATGATCTATCCCCAAATACTATTCTGCCTTTGAACTTGAATTGGAGTCTGACCACTTCACATATCATCAGTGCTGAGCACCTAGTCTGAATCAACATTTTTATAACAACTTCCTATCTGGTGCTTAACCTGCCAACTCCTCAGAGTATGCAGAATGTGATAGAGTGATCTTGTTGAAACACAAGTCAGGGTATGTCACCCCATGCTCAAAGTCTTCCAGTGGCCTTATAATGGCCAAGAGGCTACATGATCTAGCTCACCATTATCACTCTGACTTCATCTCTATTATCCATTCTTTCCTTCATTTTATTCCAGTGCCCTCCTCTTAGTTCCTCAACAACACATCAGAAACATGCCTGCTTTGGAGATTTAGCATTTGCTTCTGGAATACTCTTTCTCTCAATATCCACATGATTAAATCGCTCATCTCCTTTCTATCTTTACTCAAATGACCTTGGCAAGTTTTTGCTTGGCTACCTGTTTTAAAATTGCAACACTTCTATCCCCTCTTCATACTTTATTTTGTTCCCTTGGCCTTTATCGCAAGCTAAAATTATGCGAATTTTCTTATTTATTTTGTTGTCTCTTCTATTAGAATCTAAATTCCACAGGAGCAGAAATTTCAATCTGTTTTATTTACTTCTGAATCCCCAGTGCCCAGCAATGCTTAAAAAATAGTAAACACCAATAAATATTTGTTGAATGAATGACTAAGCATGTTAAAAATAGAAACAGATGGAACTTCTAGGAGTAAAAATAAAAGAATGAAATCAAACACCTAAAACCTAGATTAAAGAGAAAATTAGTTTTTAGAAACAGTACAATATCAACAAAAGAGATACATGCCATGGCTCATCTTATGAAACTGGCATAAATTTGATAGTCAAACCAGCAAGGAAAGTAAGTAAGAAAAATTACAGACCAATCTTGCTCATGAAAATAGATACGAAAATCCTAAATAACATTTTATCAAAGCAAAATCCAGAAATGTCCAAAAAACATCATAGCCAATATTATGGTATAATTACATTTATATAAATTTCAAAATGAGTGAACACTAACAATATACTAACAATATGAGTATCTTTCATTATCCGAGTCTACTTGGTACTTGAGTTCAAAGAGTGACAATCTGAATAATCAGTTGGGATATTTATGAGAACCTCAACTGAATATATGTTTTTAAGGTAATGTGAGGTAATATTGATTCCCTTCCTCTGCCTTTGGTGTGTGGGCCTATGAATTTTGATCTATGTGTAGATTTATATTACTACCACCACCACAAACAGGACACAGAACAGTTCTACCACCTAAAATTTCCTCATACTATTCCTTTGTAGTCACACTCTCCCCTAACTCCCAATTTCTGGCAACCACTGATCCATTCGCCATCACTGTAGTTTTGTTTGTTTGTTTTCTAGACTGTCATATAAATGGAATCATATGGTGTGTAACCTTTTGAGACTGGCTTCCCTCATTCAGAAAAATTACTTTGAAACTCATCCCCAAGTTGGTGCATGTATCAATAGTTCACTCCTTTTTATTGCTGAATGTGGATGTAGCACTATTTGTTTGTTTATTCACCCATCGAAGGACATTTGGGTTGTTTCCAGTCTTTGGAGATGATGACTAAAGTTGCTATAAATACAAGTTTTTGTCTGAACACAAGTTTTCATGTCTCTTGGGATTGGTGGGTCATATGGTAAGAATATATTTAAATTTATAAGAAACTTCCATGGTAGCTGCATCATTTTACCTTCCTACCAGTAATGTGTGAGAGTTCCAGTTACCCCATAGCCTCATCACCACTTTGTACTGTCAGTATTTCTATAGGTTTGTAGTACAAACTGACTCCTTTTTGGATTCTCAAATTTGGAAGGCAATTAGCCACATTTTGACAATAGAAGAACCATTGAAAATTTTATCTTATTTTATTTGGTTATTTATTTGGATAGTAAGGGATACATGCCTATGTGGTAAACAAATTGATTAGTATAAGAGTAGATAGTGGTTACCTCTGGTGGAAAGGGAGGTAGATGCTATCCAGTAGGTCAGCTACTGGCTCTGAGGTAGTGATGATATATTGATGATGCGTTGTTTATGAAGCAGCATGGTGGGTACATGTGCCCTGTTTTATTATTATTATTGAAACTATATCCATGTGTTTGATGCATTTCACAATTAATTTTTAAAGAAATGTGTGAGCATACAAAATATACAAAACCTCCCAAAGTAATGCAGAAAAGCATTTTAAAACCAATTCTTTCAGGAGTTAAAGTACAGCGAGTTAAAAAATTTAAAAGCATTTTGTAGAAATTGAACATAAGACTTTCTTAAAGCTTGTTTAAAACCAAAATAATTTCTTTAATATGTCTGTACGTGTGTACATCCTGTGAGCCAAACTGCTGATGGGCCAGTCAGTTTATTAATGAGCTTGTTATTTCCCAGAAGCCTCAACCTATACACAGAGGGCTGGTCCTGATAAGACCATCCTTAATGATCAGCAAAGACTAGCTTCTTCCTAGAAGGACCAGAACTCAACTTTAAGAAGTATGTTAAAGAACTAAACTTAAAGAATCATCTTTACTCTTCGCAAATTCCTAGACATCTCCCAAGTCACAATCAAGACTGCACAACTATTCAGCAACCTTTCCCTGTTGCCACCAAAACCTTGTAAGGAGAACACTTACCTGTGACAACACTGGGGATTTTGGAGAGGAAGCTCTTGACCGTTCTAATGGGCACACCCCCTGTCTTGTCGTCTTGCATCTTTGTAATGATGTCTTCAATCTGAAAGAGGTTAGAGAAAAGAAGCGTTATTGTCTCCCACAAAGTAATAGTAAATGGCACCTTTATAAACAGCCAAAATTGTGGGAACATGGATGTCCACAGTAGATATCAAGAAAAGTCTCCACCTGGTCAGTCAATAAACATGTGGATTACATGCTGGGGATGGGGAGGTTAGGGGGTTATATACAAATGCATAAAGCATGGTCTGTAAGGAACAGTCTCCCGTTCAACAAGGTAAGGAGGGAGAAATATATTAGGATTTTTGATGGGAGCCAACATGTAATTCAATATGTATATGGTGAAATTTCTCCTCTTTTCCAAATTGGGTTTTTATATAGGTTGAATGTATAAAATTTCCATATTCAACTTAAAAAATAGCGATTTTTTTATAGTTTAATCTAGTATATTAACCTACTGCTATTATGAAGTATAGGCAGGGCTGCCTTTGGAACCAGAGGAAAATCCAGCCAGAGTCACATAGGAGAAAAAATACTATAAATCAAGACATAGAAAGCTCTGATCTGGGGAAGCTAAGAGGACAAGTCTCTGTTGTGAGTGGTGGTATAAAGGTGGTCACCTTGAGCCAGGGCTAAGATGGAGTAAGGACAGAATCCTCTCCTTTGGCCTAAGGAAGATCATACTATCAGGAGAAAGATTATGGTGGGCTGTGACCTAGAGCCAGGTGAAATCTTATTGATGAAACAAGGTACTATGTACTTATAGAGAAAACGGAACAGAAAGGAGGCACCAAGGATGTAGGTGCCTAAGTTGGGAAACCTATTTGTGGCTAAGAATTTACAAGCCAGAGGTAATTTCCTGGGCAGAAATCTTCAGAATAGGATACGGAAGAATTTGTAACAAGGACATAGGCCTTTTTGTTTGGGAAGTGGGTGGGGTGGGGGCGGGGTGGGGGAAACTGAAAAAGGGGAGAAGATAACGTTTAGTTTTCTCAGGCATTTTGTTCCCCTAAGCGATAGGAATCTTTGAAACACCAGAATGGGTTCTCTGAGTGCTTCCATAATAAATTTGAATTATTTTCATTCTAAAAATTTAAAACTGTAGCTCACCTAATCTAATATACTAGTAATATAATTTGAGGGTAAGTGAGTTTCTCAAAGTTATATGACTAACAACTTGTTTGAAAGAAATTGGTAACTTGCTAGAGATGAAGTTAAGATATGGCATAACTTCATAATAATAATAAGTAATTAAGTTACAATAGGTAATATATTAAGAATTTATTATGTGTTAAGTACTATGCTAAGTATTGTATATATATATATATATATATTATCCTATGTAATCCCCATTATTATTTTAGAAGTTAGATTCCACTATTGTTATCCTTATTTTCAGATAAAGAAACTAAGATTTAGTGAGGTGTATCAATGAGGGTAGACTAGGTTAAGTTGTGGTAACAAATAACCCTCAAAATCACTATGGCTTAATAAAACCAAGTTTATTTCTCTCTTATGCTACAAGTCAATCCCAGGTCACCAGGGGGACTCTGCCCAAGATAGTTACTCTGAGACCCAGGCTGATGAAGCAGCTGCCATCTTGAATATTGCTGATTGTTGTGCTAGAGGGGCAAGAGAAAATTTTGGAGAATCTTGCACTGGTAATTAAATGTTATAGCCCAGAAGTTATATAGAACACAGTTGCTCAAAATTCTTTGACCGGAACTAGTTACATGGCACCACCCAACCACAAAGGGGTCCAGTCTTCTGGGTGCCAGGAGGTGAGGGGAACTGATCATGTGTGAGTAGCATCAATGACCATAACAGAGATTAAACCACCTGCCCACGGTCACACAGCTATGCAATTGTGGATACGAGTTTTTACCCAGCTGTAGACCCTTGAGCTCAGGCTACTAATCCCTGGGCAGCTCTGCCACCTAATAAGATTCCCAGAAAACCAGCCAAGTAGTGAGACTATCCTCCCCTAGATGTTTCTGGGTTTCCTTGAGAAGTACTAATAGTGAGAAAGAATCTTAAGCTCCTGACCCCTTAGGCAGTGGATGAATATATTATGCTAGAAAAAGGGGTCATTCTCTGAAGATCTTCATTCCGTTACAGGACGGAAAGGAAGGATTTTCATCTACATTCATGCTAATAGTCTTAGCTAATGCTCTGCCTCTGTCCTCTAAACTCAACCCAATGATTCAGAGTAGTTTCAATATTACCGATAGTCAAGGAGAGTTATTCCTAGAAAAATGGACATATTTTCGAAGTAATCTATGCTTTTGATCTAGTGTGCTATTTGAAACCAGACATATAAGTTACATTGCTGCTTTTTGTGAAATGGCCTGAAAATCGTGGGGAATTGGAGGGAAGCCAGTATTTCAATTTAGTTAGACCCCTGACCTCATTAGATGGTAATAATTTTCTCTGATGTGAGCTGGATTTCAAGATTGTCTGTGCAGAGGAAGTCTCCATTATTCTCTTCTCCTCTGCTCTGTTTAGTTGCTTCATCATACCATTGAATCTTTATTATTATTATCATTACTATTATTATTATTATATACATTTTTGGGTGTATAACATTATAATTCAACATCTGTGTAAACTACATAATGATCACACAAGACCTATCTTCTCATGTTGGCCCACAATGTACCAAAATGTATATCACTGATCAGCTGGATCAAAAGGACAATCCCCTTATCTGACCGAAAGGGGTTATGTTTCAGCAATAGTTTACAATATCACAGGTGTGGAAGAATGTTTCATTGGTCTCCAAACTTTGACTCCTCCAC